>NC_133114.1:29045606-29645606 GCF_022965805.1 Primulina eburnea
CTGCCAGATCCTCAACCGGTTTCTGATTCGGAGAAGTGGATTCAGAGTCTCCGCTCTTGGTCTTAAAGGTGAGCGAGTTCAACGATTCGCCTCTTCTCAATAGAGTCACCTGGCCCATAACGAGACCGTTGTCACTGAAACCACTCTTCCGGCGTGGCTCCACCCATGTTGGTTTCTTCGCTTTCGTCCCCTTGAGAAATTTTTTCTGATCCGACTTGGGAGAAGCCTTCCCATCAACAGAGTTTCCCTTCCGATTCACGGTGAGATTCGTCAAACTCCCGTCCCCGACCAAATTCCGCCGGCGATGAAACGGCACGGGTGGAACCCGATTCACCGTCAATAGATCCTGCGGCCGCATAACCTCCGTTCCCATTTGGCACACGATAAACAAGATTAACGAAATATACCACACAACCCGTGAAAAAATTCCTGATAAACAGAAAAATAAAGTTCAATCTGTAAGTCTTCCCTTCCCTGAAAGAACTGCAGAACCCCAAATATTTACCCGAATTTATTTATTTTTCTCTCAAATAAATATGAACCAGGTATGGGGAGGCGTTCGGTGTCGACAAAAATTCGTGTGGTACGGTGTCATGAATCATATACAGCTGAACATTTTCCATTACTCGACTAATATTTGCCTATACAAATTAAATTTTTGTCATATGTTTTTGTAATTTCACTTGCTCAGTCCAACAATTTAAATACTCTATTGCTTGCAAATACTGATGCTAAACTTAAGATTCTCTTTATTAATTAATAATCCAATTTATAAATTTAGGTAAATCTCTAACATTTATTTATTTTTTTAAAAAAAAAACGACTCTATAGTAATTATTCAAATATAGTTAAGATATTAATATTCATTGGGGAAGATATGGTGTGTTTTTTATTTTATGGATTTTGAATATTACATATAAATTTTAATGTATATATAATATTTGTATTTGTTGATAAAGATGTTGACATTTCCATTTCATAGTCGCTTGAAATTTGGAGGCCTGAAATTAATGGAAAGCAAATTAGAAGGACTTAATTTGGCATGGGATTAGAATGACAAGTTTATCAAAGTTTCATTAAAAAAAAGATATAAATAAATAAATAATGTATTTTACATATTTCATTCTAACAATGTTACATAATAAAATATGATAATAATTGTAATTGAAAATGAAAAACCAAAATCATAATAATCTTCATCAATGATATCTACAATTACTCATTCTTATGTTCAACTAATTTAATTATGAGTAGTTCTGTTGTATGACGGTCTCATGAATCTTTATCTGTGAGACAAATCAATCTTATCGATATTCATAATAAAAAGTAATACTTTTAGCATAAGATATTTCAAATAATTCTTTTCATATATCAGATTTTCAATATCATTAAATCATATATATTATTCGTATTTCAATGGAAGGTGACATCACATCTCACCACATATCAAAACTCGAGCTAAATAGCTTGCCATGGTTATTACTCAAATATATTTACATTTTTATAAAATTCAATAATCAAAGTATAGGGTAAATTTTTATAATTTAAATTTTGGTATATTCCGTGTGCATATTGTTAGAGGTGTCAATCGGGTAGGTTGGGTCGGGTTTCGGGTCAACCCGCGAATTTTTTTTTACTTTTTTTCAACCCGAACCCAACCCGAAGCAACCTGAAAACCCCCAACCCGAACACGAACCCGTATAACCCAATTCAATTCGTCTAACTCGCCTAATCCGAATTTTATTAATTTTTTAATAAAAATTAATGAAAAAAATTCAAAAAAATAAATAAAAATAATAATATTTTAATTTAACCACATAATAACAAAATTTTCGATTTAAATTTGAAAATTTAATCGTAGAAAATTAAAAGTATATTTACTAAGATCAAATAAAAAATTGTTAAAAAATAAAAATATGCAAAATAAATATCAAATGATGAAAGCACATAAATATACAATAAATTTTGTTCAAACATATAATATATAAAAATATAGGTAATATTTTCAAAAAAAAAGTTTGTGGGTCAACTCGCGACCCAACCCGACCCAACCCGAAACCCGTCTAACATGACACTAACCCGAATCCACCCAACCCGAACCCAACCCGAACCTGAAAAACCCCAACACAAACCTGATTTTTTTCGTGTTGGGTCGTGTCGGATTGATGTTCGTGTTACATGTTGTGTTCGTGACCAGCATGTCACACCCTGTCCATGGTTTTTTGCATGTATCCCCGTGTCAGCATCGTGTCTTGGATTTCCCTTCGGTAAATTTAACATGGGAGAATCCGAATTTTCAGCAGGAAGATCTTCCATAAAATGTGGACAATAGATGCCCACCACCATTCCATTTCACATCGCCTCTCTCTCTCACACCCATTCTGAATCAGAATTTTGCAGAGCTGAGCACTGGTTCCTGAGCCCAGGAACCATGGAAAACACCCATGACACCTTCACCCCTCCACGGTTATTATACTTCATCAATATCGTTTCTTTTTTTGTTATATTCTGTCAATGGTAGATTTTTTTTTTTTAACTATATTCCTACGAAAAGTACCATGTTTTTCATTTCTGTTCTTTTTGGTCGGAAAATTTGGGATTCATTTGTTTTGATTGTTTCAAGTGCATGATTTCAAGACTATGTCATAGTGAACAATGTAGTGAAATTAAAGCAGCGGGCAATATCAACGTAACTTGTAAATGTTAGCTTGCTCTGATTATTATTAAACAGGCCACGGGGAAGTTTGTATTGGTAGGGTGAAATGAACATCTTGCACATGTATAAAAAGAGATGATTACAGTTTTTCCTTTTTCCTTTTTGATTTTCCATCTCTGGGTTGGCCATGCTCACCAGTGACCTCCTAACCAACAGGAGGTGGAGAAAATTTATTTCTGTCGAACAAAAAAATTTGGATTTTTTGGAGTGATTATTTCCAAGAACATACTGCATTGTATCCTGGTCCAAGTATTGAATTGAATTTGCATGAGGTGGGTATTTTGGGGTAAAATTGTTCCCCTTTGGAGGAGTAGTACATATAATCTAACAGGTTCTGAATTGACAGTGAAAGCGAGAATGCGTGCTATATTGCTGTTGAAAGTTCTGAAGGAGAATTTTTGGTGTTTGGACAGACATTGCTTGTTCCTGCTTCCTCCATTTTACTCTCTGATAATGGTAATAATCTCAAATCTTCTAGTAATGTTTCTCTTATTTTGTAGTTAACTACAGGATGAATCAGCCAAGTATAAAAATCATATATTTTGTCGGATCTTCTTTTACAAGGTAAATGGTAATTTAAATCCGCTAAAACTGCAATCATGAATTGTGACTCAGATTTGAATGATTTAAGTGTGGAGGAAGTACTAGTAGAAGAATGCTTGCTTAGAGAAGAAAATGGGGAGGTGGCAAAGCCAGAAACGGTTGGTAATTCTGTGACAAGAACATTAGAACTAGAGCCTAAAACAGATGGGAACTCCGATTCGCAGTGGAAAGGGTTCATTCGGAAACTAAAAAAGGGGCCAACGATGAATTTGCATTCCTTCCACCCTAGCATACTTAACCTTTCTTCGATCAAGAAACTCTCGAGAAGACGAACAAGGAACACACAAAGCTTGCCTGCATTGCCTACCCATATAGAAGTAGACTTGTACTATTGCTTCGAAACTTCTTGGAAAAGTTTCTCTCTTTCAGATCTTGAAGAAGCGACCGATAATTTTAGCCATGGTATGTGGTTGGATAGATCCTCGGTGTGAATGGATAAACTGCAAATTATATTAATGTCAAGAAAATGTAAAGAATATGAGTTTTATTAATTATTTGGATAGATAACCTGATTGTGGAGGTAGGCTATTCTGAAGTTTACAGGGGACACCTGAAAGATGGGCAACTAGTAGCCGTAAAAAGGTTGATTCGGGGAACTCAGGAGGAAATGACAGCAGACTGCCTATCCGAGCTCGGTATTCTAATACATGTTAATCATCCAAACATTGCGAATGTTATTGGATACGGTGTCGAAGGAGGGATGCACCTTGTTCTTCCTTTGTCTCCACATGGGAATTTAGCATCTTCCCTGAATGGTTCGTCCCTCACCCTGTGACAAGAAACGAGCTTTTAGATGTTCAAGAATCTCATAATAGTTTCGTTTTGCATGGTTTGTTCAGGCAAAAGTGGCAAACTGGCATGGAATGTGAGATACAATATTGCTCCGGGAATTGCATCTGGGCTTTCATATCTTCACGAGGGGTGTCAACAAAGAATTATCCATAGAGATATCAAGTCTGCAAATATTTTGCTTACTGAAGATTTTGAACCTCAGGTAGCGAACGATATCTGCAAAATTCTTGTGCAGCAATCCCTTATCTTGATGTGAATTTGATGTAAAAGAGTTGACATTAATTTTTGGCAGTTATCCACTTTAAAACTTTGATATTTCATTCTTTCCTATAGATTTCTGATTTTGGGCTTTCAAAGTGGCTGCCTGATAACTGGACTCACATGACTGTTTCACAATTTGAAGGCACGTTTGGGTAGGTGATTGCATTACATAAGCCAGAAATTGTTGAAACCTTTTAAACCATATCATCATAATACTTCAACCTTTCTCTTATCAGCTATCTCCCTCCTGAGCTTTTCATGCATGGAATAGTTGATGAAAAGACTGATGTTTACGCTTATGGAGTGCTATTGTTAGAGCTCATTAGTGGTCAACCAGCTCTAGACGAATCACACAATAGCCTTGTGATGTGGGTATGGTTGCTTCTAGACAATAATCATTCTCTTGCATAAAAATCTGGATAATAATATAATTTTTCTTTCAACCAAGAGATGCACTCTAATCTGATTGAAATTTTACAGGCCAAACCTCTGCTGAACAGAAAAAGTATAGTGGACCGGACCTAGTGGATCCATCACTCAATGGCGTCTATGACTATGGCCAAGTCAGTCGAATGAGTACGGTTGTCCTCCTTATGTATTCATCACTAATTCTTCAGAAAGGCCTCAAATGAGCCAGGCAAGTTGTTTACTTAGCAAGCTCTTTGAGAGATGCTTAAGAGTGAAAAACGCAAATACAATAAACTATTTAGTGTGAATGATTCCTGAACGGGATGCAGGTTGTGAGTATGTTAAAATGTGGTGAAGGCATAATGCAAAGCAAGAAGAAGTTCCAGAAACGGCCTGCACTCAAGAGGACATACCCCTTGGAGCTAATTTCGGAAGAAGAATGCAACCCTGACAAATTTTGAAGCCAAGATCGCCATTTTGCCTACGGTGTACATAGATTTCGTTCTGACAAAATTCTTATGAATTTTACCTAGAATACTATTCGTGATGGGGTAGTTCATCAAATGAAGAGATAGAGTAGAAGTGAATTGTATGTAATTACTTGTGAATACTCTATGATTGACTTCAATTAGCTTTTAGGAAGTAGAAGTAATGGGAACAAACATAGGTTCCACTTTTACAACTTTTAGGGATAATATTTTCCATCTGTGCTTGCTTAAAAAATGCTCAACTTTTATTTATAGAATCTAATAATTGTAGGGGAACTACCCCCATGTCCTCTTTCCCATGCACTCGCGTTTATATCTTCCATGATTTAGAAGTCTAATATGCACCTCACCGTTGCAACTTTCGGTAAGTTGCTTTCCAAATCCTCAGCCAATTTTTTGAACTAAAGTTTGTTGTGCCCCACCAAATTCTACCAGTTGAGCAAGAATTTTTGAAAACTAACGGGTTTCAACTTGTCAGCCAACCTATATTCCCATATATTCATTCTAGAAATTGAAGGGATGAATCGGCTTGAACATGGCCGCGCCGGCAATATTTTTTCACTAGTTAATGTACTTA
The DNA here is from genome assembly GCF_022965805.1 of Primulina eburnea. Classification (NCBI taxonomy): domain Eukaryota; kingdom Viridiplantae; phylum Streptophyta; class Magnoliopsida; order Lamiales; family Gesneriaceae; genus Primulina; species Primulina eburnea. The sequence goes on from NC_133114.1 coordinate 29,051,452, forward strand.
CACTCTCTTCTGATAAGATTTTTTGGTCCCAGTCTAAGATGTTATCATGCCTCATCTTAAACCTTCAACCACCATATTAATTAGTAGTCACATTCATTGGTACAAATCATTTTTATCACATTGATAAAGGCATTTTGTTCTAGCATCATCTTCTCGAGGAGTATATTTTGAATTAGTCCCTCACAGTTCGCAATGACAGATCAAGTTCAGATTCAAACAAATATTTTCCACAAAAGTGAAATTTGGGAAAATGATTACTTTTTTTCATATCCCACTGATTTTGCTTCTGTAAACTGCATCGATGGTGAGGAAATCCTTTGGAAATTTGATGATCAATCCATGTAAAGTCAGAACCATCTCGTGGAAGCCCAGGTACATATGTTTTTTGCAAATTATTCAATGATCGCTAATTTGTTGTTTTTTTGCAAATTATTCAATGATTGCTAATTTGTGATGAAGTCTCGGTTTTAAAATCCAATTATAACAAATCTCTCGTCCAACAAAAAAATCTTGTTTCAATGTTTGTTTCCTTGACAAGCTCTAACGGTAATAACCTCACACAATTAAATTTGACAAACAAATCTATATCTATATATATAGATATGAAAGTGTGAATATGAGGAAGGATTTTCTAATTGTCAGATATCAAATCTATCTTCAAGAGTAGGTCTCTTGTGAGACGGTATCACGAATTTTTATATGTGAGATATGTCAATTCTACCGATCGATATTCACAATAAAAATTAATACTCTTAGTATAAAAAATATTACTTTTCATGGATGACCTAAATAAGATATATGACTCATCACAAAATACGACCCGTGAGACCGTCTCGCATAAGTTTTATCCTTTTTTCAATAACATAATGTCAACAGTGAGATTTCACACTTGTTTACTCAATTGGCAAATTGAATTTTATTAATTGTTAAAATTCAATTCTATATTAAATACAAAATCAGTGGTTAATTATTGATGTGCTCTAACGTTTAGAATGATGGTTTATGATTTTATTATGTGCAATAATAATGTTATGAATAATATATAACATTTAATAATATTAGCAATCATAAGATTAAAGTGAAAAAAATGAAAAGATACGAAATTTAGCAACTATATTTTTGGAAGTTAATTTGACTACACACATAACATATATTACAATAAAATTACTTTAAATTTATTTTATAAAATATTTAACAATTTCAAATATATAATAAAAAAAATTACAGTAACGTACAGAATACTCTAACAAATGTGAATAGATTATCACCATAGCTTATAATTTATGTCAAATAGACATTTTTTTTACATTTATTACACTTTTTTTTTCATGTCAAATGAATAATCTTATTAATAGATAAATAAATATTTCAAAAAAAGTTTGATACATTCTTCTTATTAAGTGAATTATAAAAATGGGTCTAATATGCAATAATATCAATTATCTATATATGTGAGTTACAATAAAAAATAATATTTTAAAAATAAAAAATTGTATTTTTAATGGGTTAGGTTATATCGAATATATGTTTCATAATATAGAATGATTTTTATATATGTATTTATAACTCACAATTTTTTTATAAAATTAATTGATATTTAAGTAATTCATGTATTTTAGGCTAGTCAAATAAAATGATATATAAATATAAAATTGATTTTTCATATTTTAGGGTGGCAAAATGAGAGTTTAATATATCATTGTGCAAGTACTTTTAGTCCATCATTTTTGTGTCGATCAATCATATGTATCAGTTCGGTCAATATTATGTACACTTTTTTGCTCATAGAGCATTCAATAGCTCTTCCAATTTACTTTCGTTAGATGAAAATATTCTATCTTGGCTTTCTTATATTGTAACTCAGAGATTTACCGACTTAATCTTATAATGCTTTAACTAAAAATAAAAAAAAAATTCTCAGCAAACGACGTCATTTTAACTCCTCGCAGTCGTTTGTGTTTTGTTAAATGATCTGCCCAAGTCTCAGTCTCGGAAAATTTCAGATTCGATCAAATATTTCCATAAATGAAATCTGGGCAAATGATCAAATTTTCTCGAATTGCACTAATTTTCATTCTTACTATCGCAGCGATCGCGCGGGAGTCCTCCGGACATTCGATAATCAATCCATCTAAAGTCAAACCGTTATCATGGAAGCCCAGGTACTGAATGCTGGAACCATGTTGTTCTCTTTATCCATACCCTTCAATTTGTTTTACAATTTGTAAGGATCTTTTGACAGCTATTGGCGATCGATTAACTGTTTTTTGATTGCGGTACGGTTTTAATTATGTTTTAGAGCATTTGTGTATGAAGGTTTTCTAACTAATGAGGAATGCAATCATTTGATCTCGCTGGTGAGTTTAGAATTGATTAAAGAGATCGATCTTTGTTTTTCCTCGTCCTTTTAGGTTTTAATTAATTGTTGGTTTTGTGCTTTGTGGGATTTCGTAATTAAATTAGGCAAAAGACGGCTTGAAGAGGTCAGCTGTGGCGGACAGTGAGTCTGGCACGAGTAAGCTGAGCGAAGTACGGACTAGCTCTGGAATGTTTATTCCGAAGGAAAAGGTTTGGTTTTTCTTTCTTTTCCTTTTTTCAATATTTTATCATCTGATTTTGCTTTGATATGTATTGGTGTTCAGAAACCAAACCAAACTGTAAATCAAACCGAACCGCATGGTTTAGATTGGTTTTCATGACATCACGATTTGGATTGGTTTTAAAATCGTAAAAATTGGTTTGGATCAATCTTTGGAAAAAATCTAACCAAATTGGTTTAAACCAACAACGTTGATATAAAAAGTTATGTAATAAAATTTGTTAATTTATTGTAATTTTTCTTAGATACAATTTTATTCTATTTTTTTTTAGTTTTTATTACTTTATTAGCGAGCTTTGAAATAGTACAATTGCAATGAGAGTTTATTTATTGTAGATTTTAGTCCTTAAAAATATAACTATAACTCTGAAAGTCTAGGTTTTTCATAAATTACAAAATTATAAACATTTTAGTTCACGGGCAAATAAAATATTCACTTAATTTCTGTCAAATGTCAATCACCACTTTTTCCAAATTACAGTATTTAATGCACTAATTCACCATGAAACAAAAAACTTAAACTTAGTCATCCAAATCAAACCAAACTGAAATATCGGGTTGGTTTGGTTATAAAAATTTTGTCTTTGGTTTGGTTTGAAATTTGTCAAATCAACGAAATGTGGTTTGATTCGAATTTTTATTTAAAATCGAACCAAACAGCAGTTGAACAACCCTAGATTTATATTCTTTTATTGTGTTTTATTATTATTTTTTTGCTCAAAGGCCGTCATATCAAAGTTTCAACCTTTTTCCAGTCAAATTTTCAGTTTATTAAAACCAAGTAAAGCAATCCCTGTTGAACTCAATTTGCACGTCAGTATATATCCCCACAAAATTAATTTCTCTTTTGAGCTGATTAAGATAACAGAAATTGTAAAATGTGAATCATGCATGATTCATTAGGTAATAGTACTGCAAGTTATTTGTGTCGGTGTCCATAACTTGCTTAACTTTTTCAACATTTGATGGTACGGTTGGTTAGCCCTTTGGTGCAAAGGTGAAAAAGTTATAGCTTGAGTTATTGGTTTTGGTGGCTTTTGTTTATTATTTTAAATGATATTCAGTTGTGATTCTTTACTGACATGTGACTTTTCGCAATGACTTGAATAAAATTTATTGGAGGGACAAACATCACACAAAGAACAATCACTTTAAATCTTGTAAATGAACCACGGACTCATGCGCTTAGTTATTGTTTAATTTGCTGTTTGGCTTTCGAGACTTAACTCGTCACATGCCTAAATCTTTTTCTACTCGTCTTGTGTAGGATCCTATCGTTGCTGGCATCGAAGAGAAGATATCCATGTGGACATTTTTACCAAAAGGTGTTCCATGTTGCAGAAAATTTGAGCTCTGAAAAAATCATTTACTTCTTTATATGGGGCATATCACCATTTGATCATGAGCCAGATTTGTCAGTTTTTTTATTACCTTTGCAGTATGAAACATCTATCTATATAGCATTATTAGGGAATGTCTTTTTGAGTTTTTTTATTGTATTGAACTCGCAAAATTGTGGGAAGTAAATTCAGATAGTGCTGGCCGGTGAATTTGACCTAATATTTATGTTGTCAATGATATTTTAATGACCCTTCCGTAACATTTTACAGTAATGAAACACCTTTCTAGTCTTGATTGTTGCAGGCATGGAGTCTGGAGACAAGTAGTTTTTGAATTTACTGAATTGAAGTCCTGCTTTCTGTTTTTGTTTGATAGAGAATGGAGAAGATATTCAAGTATTACGTTATGAGCCTGGGCAGAAATATGAACCTCATTATGATTATTTTACGGACAAGGTCAACATTGCTCGGGGTGGGCACCGGATAGCTACTGTGCTAATGTATCTTACGGATGTCGAGAAAGGGGGTGAAACTGTTTTTCCGTCTGCAGAGGTTTGTCCAGAACTTTTTTTTTGTGAGATTTTTGTAGATGCTTCAGAAGCAGTGATTTATTCATAAACTTTAGATACTAGGCAATGTTTATATACCTCAGAAGAACAAGGGTTCGAACTTGTTATATTGCAGAATTTTCATGCATCTAACTTGTTTATTGTGTGTTCTTGTGGTTCATTTTGTGGAGAGACATACCTATTTTGAATAGAGAAATGTATTCCTTAAATTCACATGGTATGTGCCTGAAAGTTCTGTCAAGGCCTGATGAATCACTGTCAAATTTCATTATGTTTTCTCCCCATCTGCTACATTTTCTGTTATATGTTTTTAAATATCTCAATCACATGAAGCAGGAATCAACTCGTCGCAGAGCTGTTTCAGCTGATAACGATTTTTCTGAGTGTGGAAGACAAGGTCCTGCTGGTGAGACAATTAATTGATCCTTATAATTATATGTGATTGAAGAGGTTATCGTGATCAGTAACTGTATTTTAATTTTCTTTTCGTTTTGTCCAATCAAATTTTACAGTGAAACCACGCAAAGGAGACGCACTTCTATTTTTCAGTCTTCACCCAGATGCAATTCCAGACCCTGCTAGCCTTCATGCTGGCTGTCCGGTAGACCAGGGTGAGAAATGGTCTGCGACAAAGTGGATTCATGTGGATTCTTTCGACAAGATTGTCGGTGGGAACTGCATAGATTCAGATGCAAATTGCGAAAGATGGGCTTCCCTCGGGGAATGCAACAAGAATCCAGAATATATGGTCGGATCATCAGATCTTCCTGGATATTGCCGGAAGAGTTGCAAAGTGTGTTAAAGTTATGCCTTCCACTCAAAACAGTTTCATCGGCAATTCACCTGTTTACGTTGGTTTTACTTGCTGAACTCTTACGTAATTAATAGTATTTTTTATAATTACCAGAAAAAACCGTCTGTTTTCATACCCTTTACTTCACGCTGTCTAAAAAGATTTGTTCTGTGCTCGACTTATGTGACCTGAAAACTATTCCATTTTGAGGGGGGCGTGAGGTAGCAAAGTTTGACTTCAATTTTAAACTTTATTTCCTCATAGGGTCGTTAATCTTGAAATATCATAAAAATTAATAGCATCGGAAAATATCATAACGAATATCAAAGTCTCTTATTTATCGCTGTATGTTTTCTACGAGCTGATGGATGCCTGAATTTCTTCCAGTGTTCTTCCCTTCGTTTCAGGCACGATCTTTGCCACAAACAGTACAGCGAGCGCGCAGAATCCGGCATAGACTGAAAAAGTACCTGAAATACTTGTATGCCAGAAATTTCTCAAAAAATACAACATTGTTGAATCTTTAAAATCTTTTGAAGTCAGTGAATGGTGTAGGAAACTTGAAGGGGCCATAAAACTCGCGACTTCAGAAAAATCACGGGGAATTTGAAAATACTTAATCTGTGAACCAATGCACGTGGTGATAGCCCTTGTGAAATATGTGCCATTTTTATGATTACCTGGTGGACTCCAGCTCATGAGAAAGTTAAATGTGTAGGAAACTGCCCATGCACCTGACCAGTTCACCAACACTACCAAGCTTCCAGCAATGCCTTTCACATGAATTGGGAATATCTGAAAAACGGGTAGCAACGTTAAAATGCTTGCACACTTGGTTAAAAAAAGAATAGTTGGTGGCAGTGATGTTGCAGCAGTTCACATGACTGCGGTTCGACCCACGTTAAGAGCCCTTTAATGAAAGCATTATGTAGTCTAACAGGTCCAAGAGATAAGCACATATTGAGAGAGTTGATTTTACCTCAGACATTATGACCCAAGGAACCGCCCCCATGCCTATCGAAAACGATGCTACATAAACCTATTGACATTCATTCAAGAGACCATAAAAATCCCATTTGTATGGTTAAATATTGGCTGCTCAGAATCTGTGTATTGTCAGTATAAAGATGGGTAAACTCGCATTTTCACGAGGAGCAGAGCTGAAGAAGTTAGTACAAGACTACTCCAACCAGAATGAGACTAATAATAGTTTCTTGACGAAAAATAAGTCTTAACCTTACCAGTACACCAGATATAGCTAGACCTGGAACCCATCCTAGTAATAGAGATTGACCCTGATTAGGAATGAACGAGACTGTTGAAATATGAAAAAATTTTGCTACAACAAATGAAAATCACCCTGATTCTGAAACTTTACCTTCAGGTAGAAAGAGGCTGCTGCTAGAAGGCATCCAATAAATGTTCCTGATGCTGATATCTGAAAATGTAAGATCATTTTTTTTGTGTAAGTTTTTACTTACATTGCTACATAATGTAAATTTCACTGGAAAAATATTCACCATGAGAAGAGGTCTTCTTCCCGATCTGTCCATTAGTATTGCACCCAGCAGAGTAATTGGAACCTAACGTATTATGTTAAACAAAACTAATTAATTGAAACTCTGGTTCAATGGTTGTCGAATGCAGAACTTCACGCAGTTGCCATGAGCTGAACAATTGGGTCCCTCCCTTAAAAAATCACAAATTTTCGGCTTTAATGTATAGTTTGAAAGATATACATCTTGCCCGCCAGAATTTGCATGGAACTGCTTTCCTAAAAGTGACAAACCTGAATTATGGCATAAGAGATTGTTCCGATCGTTCCTGAAGAAAATCCTGCATTTCTACCATCAATATCAGTGATGAACTTTAGAAATAAGGGACGATCCAACGGAGTTGGAAGGTTTTTCGTCCCTTCAGAGCCAACCTAAGACCACCATTGTCTTGGTGTAGGATAGAACGACAATGAGTAGACTTGAAAATGTGTGCGCAAAAATTTCAACTCATACCTGCTGCCACTAAGGTTTCACTAGCGTAGAAGCCTATTCCATTTATTCCTCCAAATTGTTGAAAAAACATTAGTCCCGCACCAATCTGAATGCACGGATAAGAAAAACCCTGTAAGATTAAGGTATAACATTTAAATATTTAAGAAAACAAGATGTTATTTAAGGTTTTCTTACTATGACAGGGCGCATGTATTTGGCATGAAACAAGTCCATGATTTGAACTTTAGGAAGATCTTGAAGGGCGCCAATGCTCTTCTGTAATAAAATAACCTTTATACTTGACCAAAACAAAAAAAAAATGATTCAAATCATATTACATGTCAAATAATTGTAGACTTAAAATGTACTTGAATTTCTGCAGCTTCTTTAGAAACATCAGCATATTTGCCGCGCAGCATTCGTAGTGACAGCTCAAATTCGTTTTGATGGCCTACTTTTGCCTGCAAGATTCGATTTTTCATTCGTATTTCACAACCGAAAGGCGCAGACACAACAGAGGGAAGAGCAGGAAGGTTTTGCCATAAAAAAAGTTCAATTCATTCAAGATTATATATCTGGATTACTCAACCCCATTCACTAAATGGAGGTCTAATTCATACTTACCAGCCATCTTGGGGACTCTGGGATGAAGCATAGTCCCACAAGTTGCAAAATACATGGGATCAGTCCTATATATCATAAAATGATAGAAATACAAATTAGTTACATGAGAAGTAAACGTAAATTTTTTGCCATTGTTTATTTATTACATGTTTAAAAACTCACCTGTCAAAGCTAAGGTTCTCCAGGTTACTACTGCTCCCAGCAGAAATGCCATTGATGATCCACTGACAATCATCAGCTGCCGAGACAAGAAATAAGAACACTTTAGTTTATAAGGCAAATATTACTTCTAAAAACTAACTTTATGCTAAAAAAAATGTCCATTTGTTTTTTCTCACCTGATTAACAGTGGCAAGTCCTCCACGGAGATTCTTGGGTGTGATTTCAGCAATAAATACTGGAACCTGTCGAATTACGCGATTTCTAACCCGTGGTTGCCTAATAATGCAAGTGTAGAAAATCAAATTACATGGTTGTTACCACATAAGAAAATATCCCTATGCCATATCCTGTGCAAAACCTCCCAATGTCTAGCCACAAAGCCCCCTGCATCAATATATTTGGTGCCGTGAGCTGGATTTTGATCCTTACTATTTCACCTTTGTATTCCCTTTTGGAAAAACTATTAATATACAAAATTTACAAATTCGTTTAATCATCTCATGACATTCTAAGCCACTAAATTCCAGCAGGTAAAGTCACAATATAATTTACAGCAAAATGATACTTGACATTGATCGCACGTACCATGGCAAAATATACAGCTAACCATCCTATGATACATAAAGCAGCTGATATTCTCATTGCCTGTCACATAAAAAAATTACAAAAGAAAAAATTACATATAACGATAGTGAAAAAGGATAAAATAAAATAAAATAAACAGTCTTTTTATTTTCCTTCTCCTTTCTTTTGCTTACCCCTTTTCGACCAATGAAATCTGCAATTCTGCCGCTGGAAATTGCTCCAATCATAGCACCAATTGTGATTATTGACCCAAACATTGCGTACTATGCATACGTGAAAAAATAAAAATAGTTTATTCCACGTGAGAAGAAGCTTAGCAGAATAATTTATGGAATGGAACAGTTCAAAATATTTTTATTTAGTCAAGCTACCATTATTTTAGAGTTAAGATAAAGTTCATAGCATTGTCCACTCCTGAGAAATCAAGACTTATTCGAATATAACTTTCATTCATCTATCAGTATTATCTATATCTTAATTTTTATGCTCTCGAAGCAACTCTGAAAAGTTCTCATTCAACTACATTCATCTAAATACGTGTTCATACATTTTAATCCAAATTATGAAAAAAAACCAGTCTATTAAAACATTAGATATCATTGACTTCAAGTGGCAATTCCTGCTCGTTCAGATCAGCAAGGGAAAATTATAATTTTGGTATTTTATATTTGTTTGTTTGTGATTTTGGTATTCAAAAATTCTAGTTTTAGTTAAGTTTCTTTCAATTTTAGAATTTTTTTTACATGAATGCTAATGTGACCATGCATGTATATGTCACTCCGTGTGAAAAAAGACTAAACGCTAAAAAAAAATAATAAAAGACCTACTAAAACTAAAATTTGATTTTATAGATGATCAAAGTCGTAAGAGTCAAACTTATAAGACCAAAATTGTTGTTCCCGGTTATTCATTATGCATGTTAAGATTGAAAAGGGGGGGGGGGGGGGGGGGGGGGGGGGGGGGGGGGGGGGAAACTTAAAAAAGGACCAAAATTAAAATCACTGGACAATTTTGGTGAGATCGTCATCATTTCCAAAAGCTTTCGTTGGGGAAATTTTGTACCTGAGGTAGAGTCAAGTTCAATTCTTGTCTTATTTGTGCTTGAGTAGGTGATGAATAGCCCACCTGCACGATGAGAATATTACTTAAAGAAACTCTTCTACGCTTCTTCTTCCAAAAAAAAAAAAAACCAAGAAACTATCCTACATAATTAAACTTGACAAACAAACTTACACATGATCCGAATTCAAAAGATCCACAAACAGCAACAGATGTGCTCAACAAAACCATCCAAATCGATCCATTTTCGAGTCCTCGGTTCACGGTTTCTTCTTCACGATCGACACATTTCTGGTTTCGAATAAAGGGTTTCTCCAAGTCACGTCGACCCTCGTTTTCAGTATGGTATTCAGCATTAATAGCCATGGCTAACTTCTGCGCGCTAAAGAAATCAAGATTTATTGAAATGAATGCAGCAAAAAGATGTATATTGTGTGAGATGAATTTGAGAATAGACAATGAATTAACAGTTGAAGATTAAGATATTTAAGCTAAGTGTTTTAGATTCATATCAAGATTCATGCGAGCGAAGCTGTCTCTGACGTGTAATTGTCCCCTTCATGCTATATATAACGATGGATGCCTAACAAATCAAGCCAACAAATTTGAATTTAAGACACGTTATTTTAATTTTTACAAATAATTAACACGTGATAAAAATGATTGATTTAATTATGTAATTAATGACGTTTTATTTTTTGTTTTTCTCCCCAAACTTCATCTATATTCATTCATTCTTTATTTCAAAATCACATCAAACACAATATCTTCTCATCTATAATCATAAGTGTGAAGTCATATAGGAATTAAGAGTGAAATTTCTTGAGAATTATTTATCTTTGAAGAAATATGATTTGTTGTGAGAAAATAATGTTAAAATGAGAGTATTTTTAGTGAAATATTTTGTACTTCCTTGTTATTAATCAATAAGTGTTCTCCTTCATAGGTTTAGATGTAGCATAATTTTGAGGTGAACCATTATAAATATTGATGTTCATTTTATTCAATTGTTAATATTACTTATGATGTTTCGCTGTGATGCTACCTCATTTATTTCTCTGATATTTCAACAACGGATATCAGAGCGAGATTATCAAATACTATAGGAAATCAAAGTATGCTCTGTAGTTGCATTTTAGTTTAAACTTTCACATCATAAAAAATTTTCTAGACAGTATTAGAGAAATAGTTCTTTTTATTCAGGCTTTATCGATTTATTTGTTGGTAGCAGTCACACAATACGGAGGTACGCACCAACAAGATATTAGTCTTAATGGCTCTAATTATCAACATTGGAAAATTAAGATGAAAGATCATATATTCGTCACCAAGATACACCTATCGGAGTTCAGTAAGTGTGAACAAATATGATAGATCAGATGCCGAATGGAACTTTGAGCACAAGCAAGTCTGTGGATACATCCGAAAATTTTTCGACGACAACATGGATAATCAAATCTATAACGAGACACATGCTCGTATGTTTTGGATAAAGTTGGAGACACTATATACATTCAAAAGTGGCAACAACAAATTGTTCTATTCAAGCAAGTTTGTCAAGGTATGATATAAAGAAAGAACTCTGGTCGCAAATCATTTGAACGAGATTCAAGGATTTGTGGAGTAATTATCAAGTATGAACATAAAACTTGAAGACAATGTGAGAGCTCTGATTGTGTCAGCTTCATACTGAAGATATCACTCACGAGACAGTCTCATAAATTTATTATGTGATTTAGTCTCATATATTTATATTTATGAGACGGGTCAACTCGATTCATACTTAGAATGAAAAATAATATTTTTTTATCAAAAATTAATATTTTTCATGAGTCGAATCAGATAAAATATTTATTTCACAAAATTGACATGTGAGACGATGTCATAATAATGTTATGTTAAAAAATGTACGTCAAATACATAAATTCGGCAAAAACAGATGGGTGAACTTTTAATGAAATGGAAAAATAAGCATTTTACCTTGTAAAGGTAGAGTAATTAACATCACAAAAATAGAAAGTAGGTGGGGGTTTTAACCAGTTTAATTACTGTTCTAATTTTATTTTTTAAAAAAAAGAAAAAAATGCCGTTTTTACTTGGATTTTTCACCTGTTTATTACTTGGATTTTTCACCTATTTATTATTTATTATAACAGTATATTTTAACTAATACACCGTTCTTATTTTCATTTACCCATTTCTTTTAATATTCAATGGGGGGTTAAAAAAATTACTCGAATAAAATAATTGAGATGGAATTTTACTACAATATATGCTATAAACAAACATTAGTTCGGCGAATTAATAATATTGGTAATATAATAAATTTTGGTCCACATTCTGTCTATTTATGCACGATCTACTTTGTATCCCTCACAACTCACGCGATTAAGATTATAAAGAAAATAATAATTAAACTCTTTCGATAAAAAATAAAAAAAAATTACCATGAAAATATCGTTGGATCACAAAAAATATTTACAAGTTACACAATATGGCCAATACAGATGCATTATTCATCGGAAACAAAGAATCATGAACAAGAGATGAACTGAGAATATTTTCTGAGGAAATTTTCATGCAACAAAACCAGGGATTCGTTATGTGGTGAGGCTAGTGTCAAGACTTGTCAAACAAACACAACCTAATAGTCGTGGCGATCTGAACGACCCTCGTATGATGGAGGACGATGACATATACTCCAAAACAAACACCAATAGCGACTATTGCCACAATAAGAATTCGCCGGGGTACAAAAATTGCTAGGCAGCTGCAAGATTTTCTCGGCCTTTCTTGTGGATTGACATTAATGACCACGTCTCGGTTTAAGAGAGGAACTGATGCGCCTTCAGCTGGTGAGAGGAGAGACGAGTGTGAGCCCATGAATATTCTCCATTGCTCAGTGCACAACCTGCAGAGGAACGTTATGCACCATGGAATAGATCAGAGTTTACATGAACAAATCTTGTTAACGGAACCAATTAGGGTACCCTTCTAATAAAAAACAAAACAAATTGCTCTGTACAGTTTTTCTATAAATGCAAGTCCCTTGGCTGTATCAGATGAAAATTGATGCCATCAACGATATTCCCTGAAATTTTAAAAGGAATTTGCTGTTTTTACCAGATTCATGGCTGGACCAACCAATCGATTGTGGTTTTGGGAGCTTTGACCGTAAAGAGTTCCATCAGATGTAGGTGTCACCAAAAAATCATTTTGCTGTAGTTTCAGATCAAGCACGTTTTGTGCAGTGTCCATATTTTTCTGTAACAAGCTCATATCCGCATCAGAAATACCAGTAACCGAATTGTTATCCAACACAGACTTCAAGGAACAAAATACTCTCTCCAATATAACACAAGACTCTTTTTCTATCAAAAACTCCAGCAAATGGTTGAATCTCAGTAACGACGAAGATGTAGATGGCTGCCCTGAAATGGGATTCCTCAGCAACCATGCTACATCTAAAACAAATTCCGAGAACTGAGCTCGTCTTGAGGCAAGAACCTCACAGTCAGGTCCCAGACAAGATAGTTGCAGTTCTTTAAAAGAGAGAGTGGCGTCAAACTTTTGTAGCAAGACCTCCATCTCCTCGCAAATTTCTCTGTCACCCACAAGAATTGGAATGAAGTTGGATAATCCAGACTCATTCTCAACCTGTTGGAGTAGCCCAATGTAAGTAAAGAAGTGAATCCAATATAAACTGCTCGAGATTCTACATTTTTCTTGAAGCGATTCATGCATCAACCCCACATAGATAGAAGAGTCGCAGATCTCACCTCAATAAATGCTGGGCCTAAAAGATTCATTTTAGCCTGCGGGACACGTATCTTCAATAATTGGTGGTCAGAACTTTTGGTGCCTCCTTTTTCACAATGCTCAGATGTAATGGAAATATTTGATGACAGGTATCTTCCAGCAAAAGAAACAAGAAACCTGTAATAGGCATCAGATATCATTTAAGATCTGGAAAGTATTCCAATTTCCCTACAGACATGAAGAACATCATATATTGAGGAGAACAGTGATTGTTAAAACTATCTACAGCATGAAAATATTCCACAAAGGGCGCTGCTTTCCTTAAAGCTACATACTATGAGTCAACCAGTCTCTTTTCCTATGTATCAGTTCACCATTAAAATTAATATCTGGCATCCTAAAAGCATCCATTCAGCATTTTACAAATAATTTTGTGGACAAATCCATTGTCTAATAATTTTGTGGACAAATCCATTGTCTTTCACACAGCGAGTATGCCACACCAAACAAGACTGAAAAAGTTATCAAGGTTTTGGGCAACAAATCCTGCAACAACTGGGAAAACCGAAGTTAAGGAACTAAAGGGAGTTCAAATCTGAATAATGATGGCAAACTTGAGAATTAGCAAAAGACAATACTAGACAAGTAAAGGAAACTCATGGAAATAAATTATATTTTAATATATGGTATGGATCACGTCATATACCTAAATTTTGGTTGAAGTAAATCACTTCCACAGGCAACAAATTCCATTGGCTTGCCAGCCTCAAAGCAAGTTGGATAGATATAATGTAGCTTTGGTGCTCGATCCTTCATTTCAATTTTCACAATTGAATTTGCATCTGTTTTCACAAAAGGATCCAGCATGTGTTAAGGTAAACAAAGCTAATCATTTCGTCTTCATTGCCCCGCACTCTCAGAACAACTCTTGGTGCAAAAGCAGTTCACTCACAGAGTACGATAATATTTTGTGAACTAAATAATATTATCGTTGTCAAAGGTGGAAACCGAAAAAATTTGACCACACCAATTTAACTCCATAACTTGGCATTTAATCCATCATAAACCATTCAAATTTCCATTAACATTACATAGTAGTATCTCTCGTCAATATAGATTAACCACATGTTTACATTCATTTTGTCACCATTTTCATTTTGTGAAAACATTAGTTATTTTGGTCAACCAAACCGACCAAATTCACCGAATTTAAATCCATTTGGTCAATTTTATTTTGGATCGGTCAATTTGGTTATCTTGAAACTTATTTCACATCTATTTCGCTTTTTGTAGAATGGTTTAGACGGAAGCTGAACCTACCAAACGCTCAAAGCCAATCATTGTATTAACGATTCAAAACCGCCTCATGCACTGAAAATGGTAAAAATATCACATGCAACTATAAAAGGCTAAGATGACTTGGTCCAAAAAGAAAACAGAAAAATAAAATAAAAATCAATAGTGAACCAAATTTAATATGCAGTCAAATGGTAGTTCGCAATGCCTAAAACTTATGGGCACACTTATACAGACACATTCCTAAGTGGTAAAACCATGGAATTAGAATTTGAAATGAAACTAATATTGGAAGTAAAAACTGTAAGTAATCAAGCATTAAGATGCCCACTAACCTTTGGTGACACGATACACCATGTCATTTAAATATACGAGCAAGGTGCCTCTTCCAAACAACATGCTTTCGTGTGGGGAAATAAGGTCTTTTATACAAGGAGCTGGTTCCTCAAATAACTGTTAAATGCAATAACATTAACAATTAAGTCATAAAGAATCTACAAGGGAACAACACTAAAATGTTGCAAACCACGCATATAACTCACATCAACATTTCTTTACAGTCAGTCACATACTTAGTTGTAAATACATCAGACGTAATGAAATAAAAGTATTCGATAATAATTATTTTACCCGTTGAGGATTGTACAAGAATAGCAAGTGAGTACCCGACAGAGATAGATGAAAAGTCTGTCAATTTTTAAGTATCATAGTAGACCATTACAAAACATTTTAATTCATTCCACTCATTCACTTGTAACGTTAAACAGATTTTCTGCTATGACGAGAATTGATTAATTATAACGAAAAGGTTAAGATTCTGAGTACCTTAATCCACATTGGCTTTGGCATTGCAATAAAAGCTGTCAAAATTGTGCAACCTGGACGAATATACTCCTCCAATTCAACAGGCATGCTAGCCAACCAGTGAAATATCTGTTGTCAGACAGACAGTTACTGGTGCGTTAACCAAAGTCCATCACGATTATGACACAAAAAACATTAAGTTTTCTGCCTTATATACTAAACTGCAACAATAATCTTTAGAATACTTGATGTCGAAGTCGTCGAGGAAACTCCGCTGGGTTCCAGTTGTAGAGCTTGAAGGAGATTCGGCTAGAAGGACACTGAGATGTATATTAAAGCACTATTATCACACCAATCTAGTTTCATCAAATAACAATAAATAAAAGGGTAAAATGCAACAATAAGGTGTTGGGTGTACCAAAGAAGAAAAGGTACTCTTGTTGTCACGGAAAGACAAGGATTGTTTGACTTTGGGATTTCGTTTCTCCTTAGTCGGAGCAAAGGATACAAAACTATCACTCTGGAGACTTTGGGAGTGTGTGGTTGAGCATGTTGTGGAGACATGTCCATCTAACTCCGGTAATGCCTCATATTCTTCGTTCTGACAGCTTATCGACGTGCCATCTGGACCATCAACAAAATTTGTTACAGAGGCCAACCAAAGAGTAGTACTTTCTGTCAAATGTTCAAAAATAGCAAAAGATAATCTAAAACTCTGGAAAAAGTTCAAAGGCAAAAAATCAGCTCTATTGACTTGTCTAAAGGGAAAAAGTAGAGAGAGACCAAGAGGAAGTTGGTTGTATGGAATGTTTCCAACAAAATCGTTCAGTACAATGAAGGTAGTTATACCTTTTCCAGCAGTATCATCACCACTAACATCATCAGTCAAGATAATCTGTTGAGTTTCCTTTTCTGTGTCTTCTTTGGAATCATTAGCTTTTCTTCTACGTCGATTGTGTTGTTCTAATTTTCTCCGACAACTACGTTTACCCTCATCAAAAGCTGACAAGATATGAAACCTGCCGAATTTGTTGATACATTGTGGTGATAATTTCAGATACTAATTGTAAATCAATTTTCATTCATACACATCAAGGCGAATGCAAAATTCTTTCTAATTCAAGAACACACAAATAAATTGAGACGATGATTGTAATTGTTTCCAAGCACTATCCGCGCCTACAAGACTCCAGAGAAAACATGAAACATATGATTTTCCAGCTAGAAAGATGGATGAAGCAAAGGTCTCGTCGTTACATACATTGCATCAACAGAAGGTGTGCTAAAAAACATAAACCAATTTCTCCAATTTTTATTTCCAAAAATCAAATTGTGAAAAGTTCCAGAATTGATATACAGACTGCAGGGTAAGATCTTCCTTCAATCATTTAACAGATGATTAGACATCAATAAGCAACTCACATACTGTGCCCTCGAGACTAATTTTTTTCCCGCAATGCATATTAAAAAAAATCATCCAATTTTGCATAAAAACATCCAACACTTGTGCTAGCTTTAATATATACCAAATTTCAATACGATCTCAATTCTTACCCAAATCCACCTCGTGATCTAGACCTCAGCCTAATGCATCGAAAAACTATATTGAGCTTCTACACACCATTAGTCCAGCAGAGCCTAGAACTTAGTCGTCCAAAGGAAATGTATCATCCAATAAGCTTCCAACATATAGACTATAAGAAACCATCCCATAAAAGATCGCTTGTTAAAGCTAACTCAAATACTTGTCCTGAACATCAGAAGGTGTTTCATCATCAACTCAACGAAACAAAACAAAAGACCAAATTACTAACAATTTCTTCATAAAAAATATAGTCATAAGTAAAATAAACTCGTTGAAATTTGCCGAATGTTAGAGAAACTGAGTTTCAGTTATTTTGATAGTCGGGCCGGCTGAAAAAACACCTAAAAGCTATAAATATAAAATCGACCCACCTTATAGAATTTCAAAACGCTTGTAAACAGAAACTGAAGTGATTCTTAATCATAAAGACGAAGAATATTGACCAAGCATCTAAACATCAAGGTGAGCCATGTATGCAGTAATTTATTCGGGAGAAAAAAGGGTTGAGATAAAACGAAAAGCTTACTTTCCGCACTGCTGGCAGTACCTCTTGCTCACCTCATCCAGCACCACTACACTCGCATTTGCGCACTGCAGACAAACCCGGTGACGCTTGTGGTACCCTTTGAGCTGGCTAATATCCGCCTCGCAGCCGGGCACCTGACATCGCACCACAATCCCGGCAGGAACCCTCACCGCCCGGGGCCGCTTCTTCCCCGGAAGCGCCGACTCCTCCTCCTCCTCTCCCTCCAACATTTCATCCAGTTCTGGGCATGCGCAAGGGATTTTACCCGCCAAGAAATTGGAGCACACCAACCTCGGGTCCCTCTTCCTGACCCGACCCAGAATCTCCGACGGTTGACTTTGACCAGTTTCGGGCTGCGGGAAAGAAATATTGAAGCTTTCATCGAGGTGGAAGTCAAGAAGATCAGACCAATCGAAGACAGACGAGGAGGAGGGGTCATCGGCAATAACCTGAGTGGCGGCGAATGACACAAAGGGAATCCCGGTTGTGTCGGCTTGTTTTGAGTTTCCAGGTGGTGGGTTTTGCTGCATGTTTTTATCAGTTTTTCACCTTCCACTGAATGAATTGCGAGTCGGGAAAATGGAGTCGGCCAAGTAAATTGGAAAACTCAAGGGGTTGGGAGTATAAAATTTCTATGGTGTGATTTTCTGTGTATGCATGCACTCAGAGTCAATGGAGTTGCGTGTGTTGGTAACACGAAGACGCAAGTTTCTTGA
This sequence comes from Primulina eburnea, assembly GCF_022965805.1. Classification (NCBI taxonomy): domain Eukaryota; kingdom Viridiplantae; phylum Streptophyta; class Magnoliopsida; order Lamiales; family Gesneriaceae; genus Primulina; species Primulina eburnea. Next base: position 29,069,857 of record NC_133114.1, read on the forward strand.
GATATTGGTTACATATCACATAGCAGCCTGGGGATTAGATTGGGGCTGTGCTTGGGTAATGATCCCACCACATGGAGTGGGCACCTGTAAAAACTTAGATAGACCGCAGACGTACGATGATCTTCGACCAAGCTGTCGTTACATTTTCACCTTTTATATTTCCTTCATGTTTTTTTTCCCAACAAAGTTGTCACCATATCAGATGTAAGGATGTGCTCATTTATAGAACTCATTATGAATGTTCCCCAATAAAATTAAATATTTATAAACAACGAGTTTTTTATAAGGCAAAAACTTATATAAGACGGTCTCACGAGTCGTATTTTGTGATAGAAATGTCTTATTTGGGTCATCCATGAAAAAATATTACTTTTTATACTAAAGGTGTGTTTGGTTGAGTGGATTAAATAAGGATAGATTAATAGTCAAATATTTATCGTTAAAATTTTAAGTTGTTTTAGTAATCATTTTGACCCGGTTTAAGATCCAATTTTATGGATAACTATTTGATTAATAAAATTGGATCTTAAAACCGGGTCAAAATGATTACTAAAACAACTTAAAATTTTAATGATAAATATTTGACTATTAATCTATCCTTATTTAATCCACTCAACCAAACACACCCTAAGAGTATTACTTCTTATTGTGGCTATTCATAGGATTGACCCGTCTCACAGATAAATATTCGTGAGACCATCTCACAAAAGACCTACTCTTTTTATAATTGATTATCAAAATTTCTCTTCTCAAACTCGACATTTTGGTGCTTTAATTTAATTCAATCATTTACTTAACTAGTACAACGACGCACGCGTTGCGTGCTTGTACGATATGTTTTTATAATTTATTTGATTTATATTTAAATGAGGATCAAAATATATTTATAAGAAATAATGAGTGGCTACATTATAATTTTGATATATGAACTAAAAAATAAATTAAAAAAGAATAAAAAAGACCCAAGCAAAAATTGAACCTACAACCTCATGATTAAGAAATATAGGCTTTATCCACTAAACTACATGTGACTTGCTTTTATTTTTTAACACTTTATTAATATATATAATTAGTAATGTAGAGAGTGGGGGTGAAGGGTATTTTAGGTATTTTAAAAAACAGACCAAGGAAGTTACTCTAACCTACTCAGCCTTAATAAATAGTAAGAGATATAAATGTAACGACATCGTTAATTTTTATATGATTGTCATATCTTAAGCAAACCAACGATTCATTACCAAATAATTAAATATCACAGTTTTCCATATAATATTCCAAAACACGACTTCAAAAAGTATATTCATTGAATTGCAATAATAATAATAATAATAATAATAATAATAATAATAATAATAATAATAATAAAGAGCGGAGTTAAATTTGAATTTAATTAAATTCGTATTACACATATAAATATTTGTTGAAACTATAGCAAAAAAATATTATTTTTAAAAAATAGTAGCAATTAATTAATTGCGAAAATTCAAAATGACAACATACCGATTCTATAATGGCTCTTGAAACTCGAAGGGGACACCACGCCATATTCATAATCCCCAATAATAACGTATTCCTTTATTTTTATATTTGTCTTACCGATCCATCGATTGGTAGATTCTTGCGACTTTTCTATTCCCAGCCGAAATTTTCGATGAAATGGGAAAAAAATTCATTACATTTGGCGTAGGCTCGAAAAAGACGTGTATTTATTCAAGCTAAAAGGGAGGTTTATCTGTTTTTTAATATAATATATTCAATTGATTATCTGAATTCATAATAAAATAAAACATAATATCATAAATTATAAATAAACAAACACATAAAACCGAAAATGTCATTTTTACTCATTTGAATCCGTGGCAATTTAACTTCTCAACATATAATAATAATAATAATAATAATAATAATTTAGTTCTTCCCCTTGATTCAACATGTGTACGATGTTTCCAAGTGATGGATACTATTGCTGGTGGAATTCGGTGCAGTCGACGGATAATTATTTTCATAGAGTAAAAATTTCACAACCAAAATATATGAAATTATTTAATTACTGAACCTATTCCGCGTCCCAAATCCAAATTATCATCGATCTTTACGAATTGCAGTCACATAGTGATTAATGTTTGTTGTCCATACTTTTTCTACAATCGCATATTTAAAATCTGAATATCTCAGATTTTAAATTTTTTTAAAAAAGTTAAATAAAAGTTATCTGAACTTTTGGAATAAATTTTTTTGTATTCCAAAAAAAAATAGAGATGTACTGGGACATATCAATTTGAAATCCATGAATTTCGATTAGTTTTACGATGAAACAATAGATTAATTCTTAAATCAACAACTTGCTTATTTATATATTCATAAGGCAAAAAACTTGTGTGGACGGTATCACATGCCGTATTTTGTTAGACGGATCTCTTATTTAGATCATCCAAGAAAAAAAATATTATTTTTTATGCTAATAGTATTACTTTTTATTGTGAATATCAGTAGGGTTACCCGTCTCAAAGATAAAAATTCGTGAGGCCGTCTACCTACTCTATTAGTAATACAACGTATAATAAATTTCAAATGACATGATTATTGGGTGAACTTGATATCTATTCATATTAATTTAAAATGCTATATAAACATGTAATAAGAGTAGATTGAACTTTACGGACTTCTGTGAACTAAAAAATAGATGCTAGAAATAGTTTATATCATATTAAAACATGTTCAATTTAGAATAACAATCTCCTTATATTTTAACACGACATGTTCGAGTACTAGTTTGAATTCAAAATATAAATATATTATGACCACTAAATAATAAATTGTACATGTCATATTAAAACATGCTTTGTCAGGATATTAGTCATTATAAGGTGAAATGGCCGCACACATTTGTAGTTAACTGTGTTTTTCTTCACATGTATTCAGGCATTTACAGCGCAGCGGTTTATTTCATCCTACTCATATGGACATTGTCTCCATAATAAGATGGATGGTCAAGATTTGTCCATGCATATATAGGACCCACATTTTTTTTTGAAATTATATATGTGACAAGATCTTACCCATTGAAATGAGGTGAATGTAGTGCCCACATATATAGGATCTCGTCTACCCAGCGCAGCGCTTAGATATCTATCATAAAATGTGGGATATGTTTGAAAAATACAAACTATTTATAGAAAGAAAATTAATGGGAGAAGGTAACTAATTCAACAATTGAAATTGTGAATGACGTCATATCTTGTGATTTTTTTTTTTAATATTATAACCCGTAGTCGTTACTATTCGATTACATTGAATAAAACCTTGAACTAACATAATAACTTACTAGTTGCGTTAGTCAGGCTGACCACACTAGGTAAGTAATGTGTGCAAGAACGTAAATGGTGAATGAAATTTGTTTCATAGTATATATTGACATACTTCGATTGAGTTCACTTTCTAAAACCTTAAAAATTTGCAAATCATGTTTAAATATATAATGATACTAACAAGTTAGAGCTAGCAATATTCTACTAGGCAATAACCCACTACTGTCCTAAAGAGGTTATGTCTATGTGACCAGCCAATCCACCAACTCAAAGATTTCTTTCGACATTTTCAAAAAAATAAATAAATAAATAAATAAATAAAAATTCCTCTCGATAGTGGAAATGAAAGAGATGCATACATTATCATACATTTCTATCCATTTGTGATTTCTGATGACGTGGCCCAATGGAAATATGCCTCCCTAGTCCTGACTGTCTTTCTTTTCTTTTGAGCAAACCTCCTTAATGTCTGTCTTTATCTTACGTCGATTCCATCCATCCATATATTCTAATTACACAGGATGAACGAAGCATGGCTTCTTCACATCATGTGCTCTGATATAAAAAATAATTAAGAGGCTAGCCATCCACCAAATTGCTGTTCTGTAATAAAATCTTGAATTTACTCTCGCTATTCAAAGCTTGTTCTTTTTTACCAATTCAAGGGATTTCATTTCTTTGCGAGTTCAGAAGAACAACAGCAAACCATCCTCAAACTACCCATATCCCGTACAGTTGCATCTTTGTGAGAGTCAGAGTAAAGTTTGTTTCTTGCTCGGGAAAATCAGAGTTAAGGTGGTTTCTTGCTGGGAAATCCGAAACATTATTTGGGATTTCTTGAAACTTTAGTGTGCGGAAACCTGTATATAGAAATAGCATATCTATGATGGCCCTTTGCAAATTTCCCTTTGCTGGGCCTGTGAGCACTGGGGTGGGTATAGATGCTCAAAAGCGTACTATTTTAGCCTCTCAGTGGTTGGGTGGAATTGATCTGCAGTGCCACCTTGACTTCAAGAATAAGCAGGTCTGCAAGTATTTAATTCTTCTGTATTGATTTGTTGATTTTAAAAGAAGAGCGATTCTTCTTGAGTTTTGAGAATACATCCATGTGGTTGTTCTTGGACGAGGAAGTTCCCTCTTTTGTCATTTATGTTACAGATTGGCATGTCAATGATTCTGTCCTAGATTCAATGTATTGCTTAAGAGTGAAAGAATTTGCGGCTATCTTTGTTTTTTGCATGTTGTTTTGGGTGTATGAATTGAAAGGAAATAGTTGTGTTGATATTCAGCTGTCAGCCAGATAGGAGGACTACCATTGGCATCCGCCGGTTAAAATAAAAACAAAAATCAAATTTTATTTGGAATTCTAGTGTCAGTTCTACCCAAAATGCAATTGAGTCCCTCGAATTTAAAATTTAATCAATGGATTGAAATGGATGCTTTGTGCTATGTTTGTGTTGTAGGCAAGGAAAAAATCTACCGTGGTCCATGGGTCATTGTCCGAACGAGGAGAATATTACTCACAGAAGCCGCAAACTCCTCTTTTGGATACTATCAATTATCCAATCCATATGAAGAATCTCTCCATAAAGGTCTCACAAGTGTTTGAAACTCGAGGTATTATATTTTCTGTCAACCTTGGAATCAGCATTCACTGAATGCTATTTTTGGCGCAGGAATTGAATCAACTTGCAGATGAACTGCGATCTGATGTTATTTTCAATGTCTCAAAAACCGGGGGTCATCTTGGCTCAAGTCTTGGCGTAATTGAGCTCACTGTGGCACTGCATTATGTTTTCAATGCTCCTAAAGATAGAATACTTTGGGATGTTGGCCATCAGGTGATAGTTCATTTCCATTGAATCTTATGGTTGTGTACACAGGAGTCACTGTAATCGTTGTCCATATTTTGACAGTCTAATTCTTAACGCTGCAGTCTTATCCGCACAAAATTTTGACTGGAAGAAGGGATAAGATGTCAACTTTGAGGCAAACGGATGGTCTGTCTGGCTTTACTAAACGGTCTGAAAGTGAATATGATTGCTTTGGTACTGGTCACAGCTCTACGACTATCTCAGCTGGATTAGGTATGATCTGACACCGAGATGAAAAATATAAACATGCTTCATAAATCAGAAATTGTGATGTGATTTTAGTTTGGACGAGGCTTTTATTTCCTCATCAAGAACATGGAAGCTTTGTGTTCACTTGGATATCCATCAGGTTTAGCTTAATATATGTTTGAAATGACTATCGGCATTTTGTAATGATGGAGCAAATGCTTTAAGTTATTGATGGAAAGGGGAGTTACTACTTAGTTACTTACGGTATACATCAACTTGTATGCATCATACATCAATAATAACTATATATACACAAATTGGGAATTTACATCTTTTTTCAATTTATTTTGATCTGCATTTCTTAACTGAGCAGGAATGGCTGTGGGAAGAGATCTAAAAGGAAGAAAGAATAATGTAGTGGCTGTGATAGGGGATGGTGCTATGACAGCAGGGCAGGCATATGAAGCAATGAACAATGCTGGCTACCTCGATTCTGATATGATTGTTATTCTTAACGACAATAAACAAGTTTCTTTACCAACTGCTAACTTAGATGGGCCGATTCCTCCTGTTGGTGCTTTGAGTAGTGCTCTGAGTCGATTGCAGTCCAACCGGCCTCTCAGAGAACTTAGAGAAGTTGCCAAGGTTCTTATTATTCTTGGACATGTTAACTGGTAAAAGTATCCATTTGTCCCAGGCATTTATTTTGAGTCGTTTATTAATTGTGTCTGAAATTGTCACAGGGAGTTACCAAGCAGATTGGAGGGCCCATGCATGAACTTGCATCTAAAGTGGATGAATATGCTCGTGGTCTGATCAGTGGTTCCGGGTCGACACTGTTTGAAGAGCTTGGACTTTATTATATTGGCCCTGTTGATGGTCACAATATTGATGATATGGTGGCGATTCTTAAAGAAGTCGAGAGTACTAAAACAACTGGTCCTGTTTTGATCCATGTGGTGACTGAGAAAGGCAGGGGATATCCATATGCAGAAAAAGCTGCAGACAAGTACCATGGTATGTTAACAGCTAAAGATTTACAGAAGGTTCCATAAAAATCAAGTTTTCCTTGAAGTTTTTGCTGTACCTTATTCGCGCATGAACACAATATCTAGATCACCATTTAATGGGCTTAATACTTACAGGTGTGAACAAGTTCGATCCCGCAACAGGCAAGCAACATAAATCCAGTACCCCGACTCAGTCGTACACGACCTACTTTGCCGAGGCCTTGATTGCTGAAGCTGAAGTAGACAAGGATATAGTTGCGATCCATGCTGCAATGGGCGGTGGTACGGGTTTGAACCTTTTCTTGCGCAGATTCCCCACAAGATGTTTCGATGTGGGAATAGCAGAACAGCATGCCGTAACTTTTGCTGCAGGTTTGGCATGTGAAGGCATCAAACCGTTTTGCGCAATCTACTCATCTTTCTTGCAAAGGGGTTATGATCAGGCAAGAAAACAACACCCAATATTTTGTTTTCTCATCCACCATTGCTTATTACATTATATTTTTGAATGGGGAATTTCTTAGGATTTGGTTCCATATCCAGGTAGTACATGATGTGGATTTGCAGAAGCTTCCTGTGAGGTTTGCAATGGACAGAGCAGGCTTGGTTGGATCAGACGGTCCCACACATTGCGGAGCATTTGACGTTGCTTTTATGGCATGTCTTCCTAACATGGTGGTCATGGCTCCATCTGACGAGGCTGAACTATTTCACATGGTGGCAACTGCGGCTGCCATAGATGACAGACCTAGCTGTTTCCGATATCCAAGAGGTAACGGAGTAGGTGTCGAGCTGCCACCAGAAAACAAAGGCATCCCCCTTGAGGTACTGAGCTACCTTTTCTTCTACTCTAATTTACATCAAAGTAGAATGGTTGACCCTGATGGAATCGTACATGTCTCAATTTTTCTTAAGGTTGGAAAGGGCAGGATCTTGATTGAAGGGGAGAGAGTGGCTCTGCTTGGGTATGGAACAGCAGTTCGGAGCTGTTTGTCTGCAGCTGCCTTGCTAGAACCCCGTGGTGTACGGTTGACAGTTGCAGATGCTCGTTTCTGCAAGCCATTGGATCATGCTCTTATTCGCAGTTTGGCTAAATCCCATGATGTCTTAATCACCGTGGAAGAAGGGTCAATTGGTGGGTTTGGATCTCATGTAGCTCAATTTATGGCTCTGGATGGGCTTCTCGATGGCAAGTTGAAGGTAAAAATATTAACATTACAACTAGTTTTGGATCTCTTTCAAGAAACGTACTTCCTCTGGACTAACAAACACTTAGTCAGGTCGGAGATAATCTCAATTTGTCGGATCATCGAAATTATCTGAAGGTTTTGAAGAATCACCTAAGACTTTGACTGGTGACAGAACCAGATCTTTGAACAGTCCGGGGTGGGGGGGTTACGTGATGTTCATAATATGCAAGTAAGATTGGTTCGAGGGACCTAAACTATTTGGCTATGGGGTAGTGACTCAACACTATTTTGACCTCGCTAGTTCCATCCAACTAAGACAAATTAAATCGGATTTAATAATTCTGGAGAGGTGGGTACAAGGAGAAGGTAAGGTGGGGAAAATTCGATGAATTTTAGGGTGAATCTAGCCGTTCTTAAAAAATCACAAACAAAGCTTCAAATTTTGTGTCTGGTTTTGTCATAATTCTGCCCCTTGGTTTTCGTTGAACTAGACATAAAACTCGGCGTGCATTTGCATTCACATTCATTATACGTTTTACTTGCAAACATCCTACATAGGCCATCTAACACTGTGCTAGTCGAATATAAGGAAACGAGATAGATAACTAATTCACATATGTGTAATTTGAAATTCTGCAGTGGAGGCCTCTGGTTCTTCCAGATCGTTACATTGACCATGGATCCCCAGCCGACCAGCTAATGGAAGCCGGTTTGACGCCATCCCACATAGCTGCAACAGTCTTTAACATGCTTGGGAAAGCTAGGGAGGCTTTGGAGATCATGTCCTAGGAAGATATGTGCATTGTAGAAAGTGAAATATTTCTAAATTTTGTTTATAAATGCGTTATTTAGTGTTAGATTGAAATTGATTTTTTTGTATGATCAGATTTAACTACACTTTGGTGGTGAAACGATTGAGATTTCTTTCAGCGACCGAAGCTTTCAAAGTCACTGTCCTTGCTTTTCCTTTGCATGGATTTTTGCAGTGTACGTGTTGTTTTCTTTGAATCCAATTTTAAGGCATACCTTGGCTTATTTTAGGACAATATGTTACAATTTTTTTTTACAAAAAATATGTAGAAATTTGAATATTTTTTTAGTGGGTTTAGCTAATGCCTTTCGCAAAGCTGCTATATTTCATCAAGTAGATTTTTTTTATAAAAAAAAAACAGAAGCTGTAAAAACCATCAACACTTGCACAAACGCGCGCCATGCAAATGCATCAAGTTTCAAGCCGATTACAATGAAAGTTAAAATTCATAGAATTACAGATCTGAGCTTAACAAAACACTGAACCAAACACAAATGATCATATTCGTACGTAAAATGATCCTATTTGACTTTAGGGTTCACAACACGACAGTTCTTCCGAATTTCACCAGCATTTTCCCCGACCAGTACTTGAATCCCCCCCATTTTCACCATCGAAGCCGCAAACTGATCGAAAAAATTCCTCGTAGACTGGAATCTTCTGACGATTCCTGCTGAAGTTGGGTTGGTTAGAAGAGCTGCATCGGATTGGAAAAGGCCCATGCTTTGGTTGACAGCGATGAAATAGTGTGAGTCGAAAGAGAGGACGCTGTTAGGATCCATGTCCACGACTGTGGCGGGGTTGGCCGGGTTGGGGCACCGTGTCTTCAAGAAAGCCGCGTAGGTTGGGTCGAGTGAAGGGTCAGTATCACCTTTCCCAGTGAAGTCGAAGAGCCTCCGAGAGAAGGCTCCGCAATGGGATACTCCGATGGTGTGTGCACCTGCCATTTTGTTTTGAAATCTCAAGCAACTGGATATATATTATAAAATGATTATTAGCAGTTTTTTTAAATATTCTACAGTCAAATGAGAAGATACACCAGGTCAACCATTTTATTAAAAAAATGACATTCTAAGTGAAATACACTGCGGAAGATCATTTTAAAAAAAATAATGATTGATTAGAGTTAGATAATAAAATATTCCATCAAATATCGAATGATATTCGTGTACGATATGCATGATCCCATTACTTACCTGATAAAGCAACGAGATCCTTGATGTCTAAACCTTTATTTGCGAATAGATTTTGAAGCGTGGAAAAGTTCGAAAACGGCGAAGGCAAGTTGCCCGCAACATCTGATAAAAGAGAAACCCTGCCATCTTTTCTACCCGTGAGAACATTCCACATCGACCTTCCAAACTGCAAATAAATTGTACAAAACTAAAAATGTTGAAACCAAGACGTTGTTTGGAATGCATGTTAAATATAAATACAACTTTTTTAAAAGGAAAAAAAAAAGAATTTACAGGCAAAGAAACAGCATCACGAGCAGCTAAAGCAAGAATATCAGCGCAAGAAACAATTCCGGGCGGGCAAGACTGCTCTATTTGAGTCTTGATATCATCAATAACTTCAAATCCACCCAATGTGAGATTCGGCCTCGCGTCCTTTTCAGATTGATTCGTCCCTACCGTGTCCAGTAGTATCGATGCATCGCACCCCTATACATACCCGAAGAACACGACAACATGCAACATTAGTACATGCATATTCATATTCATGCATGTGAAGATACGATTCATGCTTGTTATACAATAGCGTGCATGCTGCACGCATGTTCGCATAAAGTCGATATCTATATTAAGATAAATGTGTTAGTATACGTGGTGTGAGACAGTTTGAATAGTATACCCTAACAAAGCAATCATGATAATGCACACGAAGCAATTTAGCAGCCAATGTAGGGTCTTTTCCCACCCTGTTCCAAGTGATTCGCCTCACGATCTGCTCGGCCTGTGGGCACCGAGTGGTTCCGTAGAAATTCGGTATCAAACGTGCCGGACCCTTACCGGATCCTGCAGCCTCCACCGAAACTAGCGACAACAAGATAATAAAATTGATTGCAAATCTCATTTTCATGATCACAAATAATTAAGCAATAAGTTAGTAAAACAATACACAACTGTTTTTGAAATGTTGGAGGTACGTGAAATGAAATCCCGGATACACTTTTTATAGGCAAAGATTTACGAATGACTGGATAAAAGTTGGACTAGATAGCGCAACTAGCCGCAGTTGGTGGGTCTTGTAGAAGACATTGTTTATTTTCCCGAAGTAGGGTACCAATATTCAAACTTATATTATCATATTAAAAAAAATTAAATTTTCAAGTGGTAAATACAGGTTTATTTTTTTTGGCTTTCGGGTCTTTCTGCGAAAATCGTAGAATCATACGAAGTAGTCAACGGTAACTAGGGAAATGATGAAAGTGATTCCTCAGTTTAAAAAAGGTATTTGACAACTTGAACATTTTATTATGCATGAAAATACATACTAGATTCATAAAAAATATTATTTTTATACTAAAATTATTATTTTTACTTTAAGTATTGATCTATTTGACCAGCACAAAAATAGATATGTGAAACATCTCAAAAGATACCTACTTATCTATACTATTATATTAAAAACGTGGTCATCATATTAAATACCTTAGATGAATAGATGTCACTAAAATATTTAATTTAATAAATACATTTTTTATCTCAATAAAAACCTCCTCAAGTACATAGAAAAAAATTTAAACAAAACTTTCTTTTTTATATCGAGCAACTTCCTAAATTGAAAATAATTTTGTGTTAATTGTTTAATATTAATTGATCAAATAAAAAATAAGAATAACGCATGCAACACATGTGTATCTTTTACTAACTATTATAATAATCTTAACACACTTTATCATTAAATTATAATTTTTACAAATCTGATTGCTCTGAAATTAAATTAAACATTTCATTTTGCACGTTTTTATATTTTCATAGAATCTTTTCCCAAAATATCAAAATTTAAAGGACAATGTGAATTAAAATAAATTATTAAAAGGATTATTAATAATTGAGTTTTCATTGTCTTAACTTTTTACGGTATAGATAATTAGATAGATATAAACGGGTAGGATATATTTTTATTCTTTAATCAATAGTAAATAGTTTTGAAATAGAAATAAACAGCACCATCAAATTCATTGAAAATATAATTTATTTGTGATCAAATATATTTAAAAATAATAAATTTGAATAGAATATGAAAACAATATAGAATAAATATTTAAGAATATTATGTCTATTACTGACAGATTAATGGTGGATTCTCCGATTTGTGTTGTGGTTGGAAATTTTGAAGCTGAAACTCGTAATGAAGTAAAACGCCCCGAAAATATTATATTTCTAAACATTTTTGTTTAAAATAATCTTATAATTTATAATGACTTATTTTTCCCATTTAATTTAAGAGCTTAATCATTAATAAAATAACAAAAACCCATATGGTACTGTCTTACGAGTTAATTTTGTGAGACGAATCTCTGACCCGATCCGACCAATGAAACATATTATTTTTTATGTCAAAAAAATTATTTTTCATTATATTTATGGACCAGATGAACCTGTTTCACGAATATAAATATGTAAGATTGTTTCACAAAATATCAACTCCAATAAATTTAATAACATAGTCGAGCAGGTCCTACGCGAAAGGTGTTCTTTCATATGAATAATTGAGAGTAGACATTATTTTTGCTTAGAGAGCTGGTTATAACCTAATGTTTGAGTTACTGTACAAGTTAAGTAAGATATTTGAACCACATTGTGTTTGTTAATTACAAGTTCTTATATGTGTACAAATCAACTTTAAAAAAAATTACCTTTTTAACACAAGAAAGCGACCTTTTCAAGAAGTATTTGAATTAAAAAAATGGTATTTCATTTGAAATTTTATTTTTAGAAAAAAAACACTTAAAATTATAAATCGATAAATATGCCTTTAGACTTATATCTTAGCAGCATGAAACAAAAGTTAAAAAATAATACTTTAATTGTGCGTTTGGATGTATAAAAATAGATCTTGAAATTTGAATTCCATTTTGCCGTTGGTTAAAATTTAAAATGTAATTTGAAATTTTAAAAATAATATTTCTTATATTAAAAAAAATTGTTTCTTATTTTTAAATTTTTTTATTAATAATATTTATATTTATACTCGTATTTTTATGGGAAAAAAAAAATTATTTTAAGCATATAACACATTTTTTTGAGCCGAACCAAACGAAACCTTGTGTTTTTGTTTTTTCCGTTGACTGTATCAAGTCAAAAATATTAAATAACCACGTGTTGACTCAAGCGTAGAGTACGCAGAAAAATAGGAAGAAATTTCTTGGTTTGATAAAGATTGAAATAAAAAAAATTAAAAAAAATATGTAATAATAGGATAAAAATAATTATAATGACTAAAGTTAAGTTTTTAATAAAGTATCACTTAAATATGATTAAGATGTTATTAGTTAAGCAATTTGAAGTATTTAATCATCAATCAATCAACCAGTTTGGAGACACGGGTCATTTCGGAACTTCCGAAGTTTAGATAGATCAGTCTTTCGAACCTACACAACCAGCAAGACAGCAACACATCCACGCGTAACATTTCAAACCTTCCGAACCTTGAATTAGACCTTCCGATCTCCGCCTTCCGATGAGGTATCATGACAAGCATGACACGTAATGCAGAAGATGGTTCCACTACAACAATAAATGACTATTGTGACATTTTTTTTGAAGTTTTTAATTAAATGTTGTTACAAATACTTAATTAATAATGATACTTGTAAAAAATTAATAATGTGTAAAATAAAAAAACATATTAGATTATTTATCCTGACACTCGCTGAAGAATTATTGTTATTCGCAGTTTATATCTCAATTAGGGCAAAGGGCAGTTTTGGAAAAATAAGGCGTTGGCTTGGGCACTGTACAAAATGGGACTCTTAATACCTCGCCGAAAGTGGGATCTATGTAAGGCGTTTTCACAATTGAACAGTGTCCAAATCACGGGAATTGGATTATCCCTAATGCACTTATCAGCGAGTCAAACAATTGATTGGTAGTCCTAACCTAGGCTAATATTTTTATACATGGTTTATTTTTTGTACAACTGGATATGATTGTATAATATTAACACAACGTTTGGTAGATATGATGGGATTAATAATATGTAGACAATACAATGAATTATAAAGTGGTATCACATGAGATATAATACATTGCATAAAAAAAAATTTTGTTTGCTTCTATTGTTAACCTCCTTATTGATTGAGATGGTAAAATATACTTTTCCGTTTTACCCCTGATGACTATATTATTTACAAATTACCTGGATATACACAACACATCTCTCTCGCAGATCTAAAAGCTCAGATCTATGGATTATACTATCGCTCTCCCTCGATGGTTTAAATTTCTTTCATCTCAAATCTGAAGAGAATCCCCTTGATATTTGTGGCAAACGATATGGTAATGTCATAATTTATATTAAATTTGTATTTTGGCAACTGTTTCTCTTTTATACCTCTATTATTTGTTTCTCGAATTCACGTCGTTACCAATGGGTTTTGGGGTGATATCCTTCTCATTGTTACTAAAAAAAATTATTTTGCAGGTTTGTGGAGCCTTTTACCATAGACAACCCAGAAGTTTCATTTGAAGAATCTGCCATTATCCCACCCGAGAGACCCATAGCGGCGGCCTCTGATATAACGACTGAAGAATTATTGTTATTCGCAGCTTATATCTCAATTAGGGCAAAGGGCAGTTTTGGAAAAATAAGGCGTTGGCTTGGGCACTGTACAAAATGGGACTCCTAATACCTCGCCGAAAGTGGGATCTATGTAAGGTGTTTTCACAATTGAACAGTGTCCAAATCACAGGAATTGGGTTATCCCTAATGCACTTATCAGCGAGTCAAACAATTGATTGGTAGTACTAACCTAGGCTAATATTTTTGTACAGGGTTTATTTTTGTACAACTGGATATGATTGTATAATATTAACGCAACGTTTGGTAGATATGATGTGATTAATAATATGTAGACAATAATGGATTATAAAGTGGTATCGCATGAGATATAATACCTTGCATAAAAAAGATTTTTGTTTGCTTCCATCGTTAACCTCCTGATTGATTGAGATGGTAAAATATACTTTCCCGTTTTACCCCTGTGACTATATTATTTACAAATTACCTGGATATACACAACACATCTCTCTCGCAGATCTAAAAGCCCAGATCTATGGATTATACTAACGATCTCCCTCGTTGGTTTAAATTTCTTCCATCTCAAATCTGAAGCGAATCCCCCTGATATTTGTGGCAAACGATCTGGTAATGTCATAATTTCTATTAAATTTGTATTTTGGCAACTGTTTTTCTTTTATACCTCTATTATTCGTTTTCTCGAATTCACGTCGTTACCAATGGGTTTTGGGGTGATCTCCTTCTCATTGTTACTAAAAAAAATTATTTTGCAGGTTTGTGGCTGATTTTACCATAGACAACCCAGAAGTTTCATTTGATGAATCTGCCAAAACCCATCCGAGAAACCCATAGCGGCAGCCCTCTGATACAACGACCGAAGAATTATTGTTATTCGCAGCTTATATCTCAATTAGGGCAAAGAGCAGTTTTGGAAAAATAAGGCGTTGGCTTGGGCACTGTACAAAATGAGACTCCTAATACCTCGCCGAAAGTGGGATCTATGTAAGGCGTTTTCACAATTGAACAGTGTCCAAATAACGGGAATTGGGTTATCCTTGATGCACTTATCAGCGAGTCAAACAATTGATTGGTAGTCCTAACCTAGGCTAATATTTTTGTACAGGGTTTATTTTTGTACAACTGGATATGATTGTATAATATTAACGCAACATTTGGTAGATATTATGTGATTAATAATATGTAGACAATAATAGATTATAAAGTGGTATCGCATGAGATATAATACCTTGCATAAAAAAGATTTTTGTTTGCTTCCATCGTTAACCTTCTGATTGATTGAGATGGTAAAATGTACTTTCCCGTTTTACCCCTGGTGACTATATTATTTACAAATTACCTGGATATACACAACACATCTCTCTCGCAGATCTAAAAGCCCAGATCTATGGATTATACTATCGCTCTCCCTCGATGGTTTAGATTTCTTTCATCTCAAATCTGAAGCGAATCCCCCTGATATTTGTGACAAACGATCTGGTAATGTCATAATTTCTATTAAATTTGTATTTTGGTAACTGTTTTTCTTTTATACCTCTATTATTCGTTTTCTCGAATTCACGTCGTTACCAATGGGTTTTGGGGTGATCTTCTTCTCATTGTTACTAAAAAAAATTATTTTCCAGATGTGTGGCTGATTTTACCATAGACAACCCAGAAGTTTCATTTGAAGAATCTGCCATTAAGCCCATCCGAGAAACCCGTAGCAGCGGCCTCTGATACAACGACTAAAGAATTATTGTTATTCGCAGCTTATATCTCAATTAGGGCAAAGGGCAATTTTGGAAAAATAAGGCGTTGGCTTGGGCACCGTACAAAATGGGACTCCTAATGCCTCGCTGAATGTGGGATCTATGTAAGGCGTTTCCACGATTGAACAGTGTCCAAATAACGGGAATTGGGTTATCCCTGATGCACTTATTAGCGAGTCAAACAATTGATTGGTAGTCCTATCCTAGGGTAATCCTATCTACCAAACGTTGCGTAAGTTTATAGGATTTACGTGCGGGTGTAATGGGGGATATTATGGTTTACGTGTCTTGCACTGATTTATGGATTTCATACTCTGATTATATTTTATTAAGGTTTAATATTATTATTTACTTCTAATCTAATCCTTAAATTAGAAGTACTATTTTGGAGTGTCCGAAAAAAATACAATAAGTATTATGTTTTTATTTTTCTCAAATATATTGAAATTAATTAATACCCGTACAAATTGTTAATTTTAAAATTTCATATAAACAACATTTTTTTCCATGAATTTTAGCGTTAAGCAACTGATATATACTTTTATTATGGAGAAACTGATTCCTTGATCTATAGGCAAAATGTATTGCAAAATTTCCAAAATATTATGTTATTTGTTTGATTGACAGGAATACAAAAAACCAAACTCTGCCTTACGTAAAGTTGCCAGAGTACGATTAACCTCTGGATATGAAAACGATGTAGTTTCTACTAATTTCAAACTTCTACTTTACTTTGTATTTGTATTAGTCTTCTCTCTCATTTTCGAAATCATTCAACTATTTTATTTTTATAATCAAATTATTTTTCATTTCTATAAAATTATTGTTGAATAAAAATCATAGTATATATAAAATGTTTGTTTTTTAACTCATTATCCCTTCCTTCAAATCCGAAAGCTAAATTTCATTTTTCATTTATCTCAAATATATAGTCAGTACTTATATTTAATATTATTTTCTAGGTTTTTACCAATTTACCCCTATAAAATATTAATCATATACATTAGTTACTCCCAAAAATTTTAGAGTGAGTTTCATGTGAGACCGTCTCACGGATACTAATCTGTGAGACGGGTCAATCCTACTCATATTCACAATAAAAGTAATACTCTTAGCATAAAAAATTATACTTTTTCATAAATAACTCAAATAATATATTTGTCTCATAAATTCGACCCGTGAAACCATCTCACACAAGTTTTTGTCAAAATTTTATATCCTATCAAAACACTTATTAAATTACGGTAAAGTAGAAAATTTGTAGGTGAAATATATATATATATATATATATATATATATATATATATATATATATATATATATATATATATATATATATATATATATATATATAGTATATTTTATAGTATTGGGCTTGGCTGATTAAAGAGGGCCATTCAGAGGCCTGTTTAGTATATTGGGCCTATGGAACATTATAATTTCCGTGGACGATTATTCAGTATTCACTTCTACTGAACCCTTGTTTGAAACTTGAATCGCAAGTACTATTGCATTGCAGTATAATCAATCCAAACCCTAAATGAATAGTGATTGATATTTTAATTTTTGGGAGATTACATTTTCTTTTGCTAATGCCACGGTAAGTCGATATTTGCTCATTTCTCCGTAAATCCATTTTGGTTTGGTCTTGCATGTGAATTTTGGTTTCAACTGATGGGACTGGCGTGTGGTTGCAGGTACTATTGCGATTACTGCGATACTTATTTGACGCATGATTCTGTGAGAGCTCACCTGACATTTTGATTTTTGATTTTACTTTGATTTAGTATAAGAGACTTTGCGGTGCTGGAATGTGATTTCGCGTAAATTAAAT
This sequence comes from Primulina eburnea, assembly GCF_022965805.1. Taxonomy (NCBI): domain Eukaryota; kingdom Viridiplantae; phylum Streptophyta; class Magnoliopsida; order Lamiales; family Gesneriaceae; genus Primulina; species Primulina eburnea. The sequence continues at coordinate 29,087,590 of NC_133114.1, forward strand.
GACTTAATTTTGATGAATTCAGAGATATGGTGAGCAAAATGATTTAACAGGACTTGTTCAGTTTATCTAGAGAAATGATCGGGTGCTTGACAAAACAACTCCGGAAAGCTTTATAGTTGTTGCTCTGAGAATCCTTGGGTCCGAGCTTGAACTAGTTTAGAGTGGGATCTTCTAGATGTTTAGTAACCTTGCATGAATAATCCCACTTTCTTGACAGGGTAATAGATATGGCCTTCTCACATTTTCTTTAATCCTAGGATTAATTGAAGCATTGGATATGTCAGAATAAAATCCACTTGTCATACTTATGTCTGCATCCAACTTGTAATACTTTGGTGTCATGGTGTGAATTGCTATATTTGGTCTTAAATGAATGAGTCACCCGGTGTTAAACAGGTGAGAGCTTGCCATGATCGACTGTAAAATAAACTTATAATGATGGTAATTGTCTGTCCTAAAGCAATCGATAATAGGAAAACTCGGTTAAGTTTATTTCTTGGGGCTAAGTTCTTATTTGTTATGCGTTAGTTGCTATTTGTGAGGCAGATTTTCTGTTACTCTCACTTCAGCATGTAAAGCAGAATGACATAGCTAATATCTCAAAATTTCTGCCACAACAGAGACTTATAACTTCCATGGCTATAGTACCATTGAGGCATTGGCATTTCCCTCCGGGTCATTGAAATCTTTTCTCAAATGCTCTATGATAACTGATACTACATAATGGATCGTATTATCTGTTGGGTAGGTATCTGTTTGAATATTGGTAAATTCCATGCCCACTGGCAAGTACTAAGAAATAAGACTTTGAATCTACATGTCTAAACTTGCTTAATGGAGTCAATATTTCAGTTTGTGTCGTTGCCATGCACAATATTTTCACATTCATATCACCAAGAGGACATATTCTGACAATTTTTTAACTCTCTCAGCCTTCCGTAAGAAAGCAGCACAATGCTGGTTACAAACACAAGGTAAAGATACAAAAAATTGAAGTAGTGGACGGTTGATTCAGAAATCTATTTGAATATTTAACAAGTGATGCTGAATGCGTATTGGTATGCAGGCAAATATAAAGGGCTTATTACCAAAAGTTTGAGGAGCAGCAAACACAGATCCTGATCGATCAAAAGATCAAGGAGCATCTTGGGCAGACGGCAGTTTACCAACAGATTGGTACGGCTTATCATCAACATCTTGCTGCTTTCCCAGGGGGGCGGCCACGAGTTCCTATGCTACCCCCACCTATGTTGCCTATTCCAGGAGTGGTTGCCCCACATTCCACTTTGGGTGTCAGGCCTCCAGTTCTTTCAACACCTTTTCCAGTTGCCTCTGGTTACGCAGGCAGCAGGAGATACCTTTTTGCATGTTTTTTGTACTAAAACATGACACGAGGAAGTCTGAGTCTAATCATATTCAATGACCGGGCCGGTAATGAATTTCAGGTTATGCAGCTCCACAAATGGGAGCACCAGTAAATATTCAGCCTCCATCCGCTTCATCCTTCCCCTTACCACCCAATGGGATATCAATACTTCCAACTCTGATTGCGCCTTCACCAATTTCAGGAGCAGGGCCTCCCCCGAGCTCAAATGGTGTGCAATCTGCTACTACACAATCAACATACGAGGTTAATCCCTCCGGAACTGCAGCTGGTCTTGCTACACCTACTGCTGGAGTATATTCTTATGCGCAAGACTCCCCAAGCAGTAATCGATATAATGACGGATTGTAAATGGCGTGCGCGTACCCACTTGTAATCTTGGATAACAAAGAAATATATCTTTGGTCGGGCAACTTTTCCTGCAAAATGTGTACATCATTATGATTGCTCTGGCAAAGAATCTGTTTGACTTCAGCTTATGGTTTCATTCGAAAAGTGGGAGTTGAAAGACAGACTATAGACAAAAGAATACGCATGTCATGTGCGAACGTAAATCAGGCTTGTCATCCTGCGTATTCTTTTGCTTTTCCTGACGGGGTTCGAGAGAGTATGGCATCACCTTACCCCGAGCCCAGAAATATGTATATTTTCTGCCCAGCGATAACTGTGAATTTTGAAGTCAAATCGTTTTTTTAATCATGTTTGTCACGATCCATTGCATCTCGAATTTTTTGACTAGTAATGTAAATGTTCTTACAAGTTACGTGGCATATAACACAGTGGCGTGTGTGCCTTGTCAGGCTAGGTGTATTGAGCCATAATATTGTTAACACTGTGGTGTATAATCATAGTATCACAGGAAATACGCTTTATAGATTGTGGACAAACCAAATTTAATATAATGATAATAAAGATTTGTATCAGATACACGATTTAAAAACAAAGATTTATTCGATCCTTCCTTTGGGCATTATCATTTATATCAAGGGTGGTTCCGACGATCATAAAGAGGTCATGTCACGTGAGAAAACATATGTGAATTCGATCAACTCTTGGCAGCGGATAGTGTCTCAATTGGTCGAATTTGAAGCTTGATTTTAAGCTATTCAAATATATCGTACTTAAATCTTAGCTTGGTTGTGTAGCCCAAACGAGTCTATATAAAATTAGTTTGTCAAGTTATGAACCGATCTGTATCGAGTAGGGACGACAATAAGTTGAGTTTGGATAGAATTTCATATCATCTGTCTTCATTCACATTTATTATATCCATCTTCATCCACATCAGATATTTAATTGCAACATCATCTTCACAACCGCCGGATGATTGAATATCCATATATTACCCAAATATCATAGTTACTACATATAATTGCATGTTCTCAAATTTGAATTATTTCAACTAAGATATGAATATTGTTGAGAACAATAAAGAAAAAATTATACAAAAATTAGCAAATTAAACATCTAGATGACCGGTTGGGATAGGTCCCGGTTAGACCGATGGAAGGGTTTTGTTAAACATTAATAACACTTTAACTTAAATATCTTTTTTCGTTTTTCAAGTAGATAAAATTTAGGGAAAATTTGAATTGAGAAAATATATTTTTAAAAAAGTTTTTTTTTTCCAATATAATCCACCAAAATCATTCAGTTGCATATTTACCCAAAAAATGAAATGTTTAATTAACTTTTATAAATTTGGTTGCTTGAAGAATTTATGTTGCGAATTTCAAATCTGTCCATTTATTAATTTTATGAAATGATTCATTTGTTAATCTATGGAAAGGTAGATGTACGTCATTCCAAATTCATTCTTCAAATTCTTGACCAAATCCGACAACTCCATCTAATCAAATTTTTTCAGCGCAATCTTAATTTTAAGCGATTTGGATTTGATAAGTAGTAAGATGGGTACGATTTACAATCATACGAATGTTTGAACAATTGGTTGCATGAAACTTGCCAAACATTTCGATGAACATGAATGAATGATCGGCTATCGCATAACCGAATCATAGTTTACTTACGAACATGATATTTTTTTTTTATCGAACCTGGTACCACGAGCAATAAAAATGAGTTAAACATGTCTCGCCCCAAATAAACAGATTGAGTTGGCAATTTCCCCGCCACCCTCCCCGTCAAATGGCGGGTTGACCGACCGTTCCGGTCCGTCAGCCTGTTTATATGATTCTGATTTCTCTGGAAAAGATGATTCTAATAAGATGGATGGATCTTTATTTGAAAAATGTTGCGAGGAATTTTCTTTTTTGAAAAGGAGGAAATATAAGAGAGAGAAAGAGAACTATCATCTGGGAGGATTTTGGAATTCATTAGGATAATTAACACAAGATCCAAGAAACTTTGGCAATACAAAACCGATGGTTTTCACTAAAAATAGAAAGGTTTCTCATAGTACAGACTAATGTCGAATGCAATCCTTGGAATGCAATTATGCAACAGAAAGAAGCCACAAGTCGAGAAATCAAGTTCCAACCAGATGTCAAGTGACCTTTCATGCTGAGGACTGTCGAACATTCAATCAGAGACAAAATGTTGTTCATTTGCACGAAATATATTAACCCTGTTGTGCCAGAATCATCAAGATAACTGAAAACAGGTGTCGTGCAAAATGAAAACCGTGGAATGACATGAAGACGAAGCTGCAATAACCTTGCCATCAATAGTTTTTCATGATTTCTTTAAATAGTTCCTTTGGAGCTGCAATCATATCACAGCATATCAGCAAAAGTATCTATTCGATGTGTTTTCTTTTATACATGTCAAATATTCTGCCATATAACTTGTTGGACATTTAATCATGAATATACTAGGAGTTCCCCACAAATACATAATGGGACACTTGAAAATTATGTAGTCAGAATAACAGGAAGCATCAAGTGTCACTCCGTGAGTAAAAGACAATGTTTCTTACCTGGTAATCCAGTAAACCTCTCGTATTGTTCGTACGCCTGTCCAACAAACATATCTACTCCAGTTACGATTTTGGCTCCCATTTCCTCAGCTTCTCGCAAAAGTCTAGTGATTTTGGGAGTGTATACAGCGTCAAAAACAAGATCATAATATCTCAAAGCTTCCTGAAAAACCAGACAAAAGGCTAGTAATATAGTATTACTGAGCAAAATTTCTCCGTTCCGCCTCTGTAGACAAGATTGATAAAGTAAGAAAGACATAGTTTACCAACCTTGGTAACAGGCGTCTCATCGACCTTAGGCTGCATGCCTATAGAAGTTGTGTTTGCAAGTATCATTCCACCCTCAGGATGGAAACTATCTAGTTCTGCAAGAGACAGAGCCTGCCCTCCAACAAGCTCAGCCAATTCTCTAGCTCGATCTTGCAAAAATTAAACGAGAAAGTTGTCAAAAGCGCAAAGCGCATTAAAAGCGCTCAGGTGTCCTAGGGCTTAAATTGCAAATCGCACGCTTTACGGTCATAACGCAATGAATAAATATTGTAAAAAGATAAAAATTAAATTAAATTATTTTAAAAATATGAAACATAACATATCAAATAATAAACCGTCATTTTCATCTTCTAAGTATCAAATATTAAAACGTTTGGGCAAAAGGCAAAGGCGGTGTGGGATTGAGGCGACGTGGGGCATAGGCAACAAGATACTAAGGTTTCTTCTGATCTATTTTTAATAAAGAAAGGAGAAATCACATTTTTAGTGAGCGACATCTGTCAGATTTTTTAAAACAAAAAAACTATTTTTTCTATGAAGTGCAAAAAAGGACAAATAAAAAGCACAAAAGCATGCGTTCATGGAAGCCGTGCGCTTTGGAGTACACCGGAGCGCAGGTTGTACGTTTCACTGTGCTTTGCACTTGAGCACGTGCTTTTTGCGCTTTTGAAAACTATGGAGGGAACACAATAAAATATTCTAAAAATTATGAGAATATAAACATGTTCAAACTTCACACCCAACAGACTCAAACCCTCTAAGGATGGGCGGCTTTCAATGTGTTAATTCAACGAAACACACAAAGTCCACTAATCAAAGTCGACTCAGACAGGAACTAAAGGGTTCTTTGTGTTACAAATGCCGCACATCAAATATTAAAACTACTAAAGAGCAACTTATAAACCCAAGAAAATTATATCATTCAATTGCCAAGCCTTTTGGAATGGTACGCGTCTGGAGTTTATAACAGCACTGGTGCTCTCATTGAGAGTTCGCACAGCGGAAGGTGCGACCTAGAAAAAGGATATTACCAAAGTGGTGATAAAAAAAATATATGCTTGATTAAGGTGTGTCATGCATGCGTTGAATACTGACAAAGTGTGTGGAAGTCTTCTAGAGTGGGCCGCCGCACATGTCGGCTTCTCAAGAGTCGTCAAAGTTACAATTGTCTGACATCGAATACTAAAACTAATAAAGATTGGCTGATAAACCCATAAAGATTATGTTTCCTGGTTAATATTCAATTTGTAACATTTTGTCAATATGTGAGATCCAAATGTAGTGTGTATTACCAAAATTAAACTAGAAAGCTGCATGTCAAAAGAAGTCTAACCATAGGTGCGATTAGCAACAACAACCCTTGCTCCCTTCTCTTTTGCACCATAAGCAATCGACTTACCCGCACCACCAGCACCTATGACAATAAACAGTTTTCCTGCCAAGGGCGACCCATTGGTAATATTGTGCAAACCTAGAGAATAATACAAACGCATCAAACTGGGCACTTCAAGTCATGTTAAAACATCTTCTTAGCCGGCAAATAAAGAAAGAAACCTTGAAGTCCATTCTCAATAGCATTAATTGCACCAATATAGTCAGTATTACAACCAAACAGCTTTCCATCGGGTCGCCTGATGACACAATTAACTGCTCCTATTGACTAGCAAAATATTCATGTGAAAAATTAGATGCAAAGACAAAATGCAATAGACTCAATGACATGAATCAGCAAGATTAAGTAGGTTGGCATAGATTTCATTAGCTACCTTGGCAACAGGATCAACTTCATCACAGCAGGTAAGTGCCACTTCCTTATGAGGAATAGTACAGCTGTGATATTCCAATTTCATTAAGCTTACATATTTAGACAACAAATCAATTTTTAGGTCCAGATGAATAGAACTGGCCATAAGAATTTAAATGAAGAAGATAAACCAAAACATATCAAGAGTTTATGTCTATGGTGGGGTAATATAATATCAACTCCGGGAGCTTGTTCGAGAATTGATGACAGAAAAAAATGATCTTTTCATTTAAATTTAAAGACTATTTCCCATATAATATTTAATTCATAGATATGATTGACGGAAGTTGGATAGTTACCTGAAGCCAGTAAAATCTGATGTGGAATAGGTTTCAAAGAACTTTGGAACATTGTCCACTAACAAATATACAAACACTCCATTAATGTTTTCTGATTTGAAAGCTCCATTGTAAAGTAATGGTGATTTGCTGTGAGCGACTGGCTTCCCAATGATCCCAAATACCTTGGTATCAGGACCAATTGATCTAAAGTTGTATAAACTAACCAAGTCCTCTATTGTTGGCTGCCCAGGAGCAGATACCTTTCCTGGTTCCAAAGTACCAAAAGTGAGATATCCACCAAATTTTGGGCAAAGTACTCTTGACATCAATCCCCTTTCTCCCATAACCATCGCAATTATGGGCACCTGAAGGACACGAAACTTTAGCGAATGTTTCCAGCTTTCAAAGCAAATTTGATTAAGAAATGTTATATGCATCGATAAAAAAAAAGAGTTATATTAGGAAAGAATAATACCAACTCATGAAAAATAACATCTCAAAGCAAAAAATAAAGATGAACAGAATGTCCATAGTAACTTGTTATCTGGATTTCGCACTTACTTGGGAATGAACAGTTATTTGAAAAACTCTTGCAACATCAGTGATATCCAGTGCTGTTGTTGCAAACTTGACTATGTCAGCTCCGGCAGCTTGTATTCTGGCAACAAGGTTGCCCAGGTCCTCTGCTGAAGGGGTACAATCGTAGTTGTGCGATGAAACTATGACTTTGCACTTTCCAGGCTTATTTCCATTCATAAATTTGTTGAACTCATCGGCAGCCTTCAAAGAAGTTGACAGTATAAGATCTTTGCAGATTTAGAGAACTCAAAATTGACAGAGCTATATTGTGAACAATACTTGCATTTTTTCTAGTTTGGGTAAACAACAAATGCTACCAATGTTAAAAAAATTCTTCACGGTGGCACGGTAGAATCTCATTGCTGAAACAAAAATTTTCGCCAATGACCATAATTCCCCCCTCAGCCAGGGGCAGGTTTGTTTCAAGAAAGAAACTTTAGCCATATAACAATAGTGACATCCTTACATAATTAAACCTTAAATAGGAAAAGGGACCTTGAGCTCAATATCAATGTGATCAGCTCCCAACTCCATGGCAGTTCGAAGTGCACCAAAACGACTTTTTTCATCACCATCATACTGACCACCTTCCCATGTAGGTCTAGGAATGGCTACGAAGTCAGGTTCTTGAGATAATAGTTTCTATACTCTACTAACATGCAAAAGAATTGCTTACTGTAATAAACAGACTTAAGATGCAATACTAAAAGCACTGACGAGGTAAATATGCTCACACCTCACAATCATGTTCTGCAACTTGCTCTCGAAATGGATCTAAAGCTATTATTCACATGAAGTCAAATATTTTACAGTCGTCGTGGCATTTTGAGAGGCAACACATAAAAGAATCTCATCAATCCAAATTACATCAACAACAAAATAGACACTAAGACACGTTTGTTTATTGACTTTTTGTTGTTAAATTAATGATTTCAGCTTGCAAGTTTGAGTTTATTTCACTATTATTTTCTCTATTTAATAATCAAAACAATTCACACATCTTGTGCTCTAATTACACTAGCAAACCTGTGATATAGAAAAGAGAAGGTTCGAAGAGAAAATCTTAACCAAACAATTTCATATGCCCAAATAAGTTTAATTTCCTTTTCTTCGGGCACAATATCTTAATGACACTTATCCATGGTGCAATTCTTAACCTTCCCCCTTTTCTTTTCCTTCCAGTTATATCATTAATGAGCTGAAATTCTTCATTATTTCAGTGTGTGTGTGCACTCGCACGTGTGTATGCAAGAATCCATAAACAAAACCATATATTGACTGGAAAAAGTTCTTTCCCGCCTAGAGGAAGAAGTGGCAAGTAGCAGTTAGAGGCTTGAATTAAAACCCAAAAGGAAGAAGAAAGAAAAAAGAGGCATGTAGGACAACTGTAGATCAACCTATAAGTAAAGAGAGTAGGCAAAGGGCACTCTTTGATTAATCTTTCAACATCGAAACGAGGGTCAAAACTCTTTAGATGGTCCAATCTAATTTCTACTATATCAGCTCCTTTCATCTTTGCCTTGTGCATCAACTCCACCAGCTGATCCACTGTGTCAGCCATTAATGGAGCACATATCAAAGTTTCATTCCTCCTCATCTTCGCAGCAGATTCAACTGCCAGGTAAAACCCTGAAACCCGAAGGAAGAAAACTAAAAATCAGAACTGAAAAGAATGAAATTACAAGTTTCATCATCGAAATCTAGGGGACGAGGAAAATATGGGTTTTTTTTCCTTTTTAAGGATGAATAGTGATGGAAAAGAGTCGAAAACCTGGAATATTGCCGGAACTTCTTAAGTTCTTTTAACTTTGAACAATTTTTGGTTCTTTATACGTCTAAGCAGCCAAAACAGGGAAAAAAACAGTCTTTACAATTACATAGAAATTTTCGATCAAATCTATTACATGGGTTGACGGAAGGTATTTCAAAATATATTTTATTTGAATAACTAATCTATAATTTCGAATCTAACTAAAACATCGACCATGAGGAAAAAGGGACAAATCAAATTTAGTAATAAATCAAAGATACTAGCTTTAACAAAACCCAGAAAACTCAAAAGAGAAGGGGAAAAACACAATCTTAACAAAAGCTAATGTGTGAAGAATATATTGAAAACATGGGCTGTTGGAAGCTTACAAACAAATTCAATGTGTTCCGAGTGGGCTTCTTATAGCACGGAGGGAGGTTTCAGTGCGTAGCGTATGAAAGATGGCAGAATGTGAAAAGCATGGGAATGGGGAGAGAGAAAGTTTCCCAACATTTGGTGGAGAAATGGGGTAGTGGCAGTTGGGGATTGTCTTGGTTGGTGAGGATCACTTCATCGCACAAGGCTTCGACCCATCTGCCCCGTTACAGCTTCCAAACCCCTACTAAACATGGATAATGATATATCCACTGGAAACTCAAAAAAGACCTAATTGCCGATTTTGAGACGGGCTCTGGAATTCCATATTCAATTATAACAAATCTAAAAAAAACAACCCGACCGTATACAAATGTACTTGCCCGTACTTTATGTACACATACTGTTTGTGTTAGAGCCCATAAGATGTACCAAGGGCATGTAGATGCACTTGAATATGCAAATTAGTATCATTATTTTCTGAATATAAATTATCGTTTTTAAAATATATATTTAACGTCAAAATATAGAAGTCATTCTTTAACGAGATTTATTTTTATTTTAGTTATTTTTTATTATAACATACGCGAGAAAGGATCGAACCAAGATAACAGATCAATCCAACAGGAGGTAAAATCATTGGGTTATAAACCCGGTCTCTAGACGGGAATTGTTTTTCTACCATCATGTTCTTCATGCAATTTTTTTGAAACAATTAAGTTAGTCAAAACTAAGTTTTTCAAGTCAACACATGGGAAAAATAACTTGATCTTTTCTGGAATCAATTACCAATCACAATATGTCATTACTCGTCTTGTTGTGTCAGTTTTTGTTTCTCCTTGTGTTTATTCATCCATGGAAAGATTGTGTCCTAAACAAGATTTTCCAATTACCAATCACAATATCTTTTCCTACCCGTGGAAAATTAAATGAGCTCAATATATATATATTTTAATATTTATTTTGATTTTCTAAAAAAATTTATTCTGATAAAAAAAAAAAAAAAAAACAGATGAACTGTGTCAGGTAATGAACAAGCTGCAGGCATCTGCCCTTTCAAGTCAACCGGGCCATTATGTACAGTCCTCCATTAATTTTAAAAAGTTTTTGCTTGATTGGTTTTCTGCAGATAAAACTCCCTTTAACACGAAAAAGAAAACAGAACAAACATAGGAAGCAACAACGCGGTGGTTCATTACAGTAAAAGTACCTAGAAGGCAAGTGCCCTCAAACAATGACAATAAATCATTCAAACTCAACGGTCCTAAGACTCAATCCCGAGTTCTTCACTTCTCCAAGAGCTTCTCGATCATATCAGCCGCTTCTTGAACGGTGGTGATGCTTTGGGCGCTTTCTTCCTCGACGCTGATTCCAAACTCCTCTTCGAGTCCCATTACAATCTCAACCTACGGCAACGTTTCAATTGACATCATGAATATACAATCATTACAAAGAAATGGTCCGATCCCAGGTTCTGTTTCTAGGCTGTTTGAGTCTGATATTTTTCCAGAGATAGATATTACAACCATTAATGACAGACCACATATCATATTCTCATACATAACAATGCAAGATGGTTAGAGGAGTGTTTGTAAACAAAGAAAAAATTACAATAAAAATCCCAAGAAAAATAATTGACAACCGAACAATATAAAAAGGAAGCAATTTTTAATTTACGCAACTATTTAGAAAATTCGGCGGTTGAAATGAATGCTTTTGCCAATAGTTAAGAAACACAATGTTTGATTGATATCGATGCTTCACTAACTCCACATTACCGTGTCAAGTGAATCAGCACCAAGTGTTGCAAACTTCGACTCTCCAGAGACGCCTCGATCGGCAGGAAGGGCGAGTTGCTTCCTCACAATCTCACACACTTTGTCCACCGTTTCAGGTTTGGCCTACACAAAATAATTTTTGTTTCTTTGAGAACGTTATAAACACCACTCACTATCTTTTCTACTTTTCGGATAAGTGACGAAATTCATTTATAAATAAAAAAACACCACCTATCACCAATGAACATGGAATAAACGACAAAAACTTCAGAACAATGATAGCAAGATGCTAAGCAAAATGATGAACACATGATTGTTGATGTAAACAAGACATACTGCACATGCAACTCGGAAACGAGTGGATGACTGTGCCGTGAGAGATGGGAAGCCCTTCCCATGGAATGAAAGTGAAGCCTTCCTCAAATTTGAAACCTGCTTGATCTCAAAACATATAAGATTGGTGAAAACATGGCTCTAAATAGAGATGAAAGAAATTTCAAAAAGCATGTCATCTGATATAATTGATTGACCTTGAATATAATAATCCATAATTAATCAAATTTCAGGTAATAAAACTCGCTAACTAAAACAGCTTTGAAAATTTCTCTAAAATTTGAATTATTTCATAATTATTTGCATTGTTTCAAAATCCAATGGCACAGGCAATCAAAATAGAACTAAAACTGCTGTGTTCCTTTAGACATTCTCATATAAGTGGTACCGAGGTCAGCATTGAATCTTCGTAAATTTACGCTACATATATAGTGATATAGAACACCATCATTAAAAAACACAATACTGTCAAGCTCATGCTAAAATAAAACTTAATTCGGGAGACAAGTATCGTGCTTAGATAAACACATGACATGAAACTCGAATTTATTGCCTACAAAAGAAATGTGATTCCTTTTGTTTGAGATGAGACTCCGAAATCTTATTCCCTCGAGAAATCTGTCTGCTAGGTTCCAACTTTTAACTTAAAACTAGAAGAAAAAAAAAACAGAAATCGGACTTCCTGTTTGGAAATCAATAATCCACAGCGAAAAATTAGAGTTATTTTGGTAGATCATGAAACTATGCTAATGTGTTTGGAAATCAATAATCCACAGCGAAAAATCAGAGTTATTTTGGTAGATCATGAAACTATGCTAATGGAACCAATATACGAGATCCAAGAAACCTATCAGCCAACATAATGACAATAGATTTATAACTATATAATCAAAAAGCAATCAAAATCTAAGATTTCGTCATTATTCGTGATTAGATAGTTTAAATTTCACAACCCATGTAAAAAGGGTCGATTTTTTTCAACAATAAAATCAATATATATTTTACAACAAACAGATTAGATTTTTAACCCACGAAGAAAAAAACGTAAACATTTCACGACTGAATACACAGCTCCTCAAGACTTCAGTTCTGAAAAAAAATTATACGCCTACACATAGAAACCGAGAGAAACTACCCAGTGACAAAAACATCAAACCCAACAAAAAGAACAACAGAACACAAGAGAAAAGCCTCCAAAAATCGAATACATCTCGGGGAGGGAATGTACCAGATTCTTCTTCAAGGTGCAAGAAATAGGTGAAAATGAAACAGGAGAAGCAGCGAACGAGGCCATTATTCTGAGATCAGCTAATGGATATGCGAAAGGGGAGAAGGAGAGATAGCCGCGGCGGAGAGCACGAAGTTGGGTAGCAAGCCAACTGTGTAGAGAAAAATAGTGAGAAATGAGAAGAGCTCTCTTGGTATATATATATACACACAAACTTTTTCTATTGTTTGTTCGATCTTTCTTCGATTGTATCGAAAAGGTGTGTTTGGATGTTAGCTTGTTTGGTATTTTCAGGTCCAATTTTTGGATTTTTGGACAACCATTGTATTAGTTTTTAAGTAATACTTTCTCCATTTCAATTGCATACGCAAAAACTGAATGTCTCGAATATCTTATTTAGTTTATTTATAATAAAAAAACTTGATTTTCATGTCAAAATAGTTATTTTTTATTATAAACATGAATATGGTCGATCATCTCACAAAAAAAAAATCTTTAAAAACATCTCATAAGATACCTGCTCCGATATTTTTTTTTCTCAAATGTAAACTTCAAATTTTCCGTTTAGTGAATATATCAAACTCACGTAAAATTACTTGAATAAGATATAAACAAGATTACCAAAAACACTCATTAAAAATATTTATATTTATTTGTTATTTTATTATTATTAATGTTTGAGCATATATGGCCTATATAATTATCGGACATTAATATATAATCGTCGGTATGATTTAGAAAATGGACGGTAACAACCAACCACTGCCTACTAAGTACTAACCATATTGAAAATGATAAAATTTGTGTGAGATGGTCTCACGAATCGTATTTTATAAGACGGATTTTTTATTTGGATCATCTATTAAAAATTAATAATTTTGATACGAAGAGTATTACTTTTTATTGTTAATATCGGTAAGTTTGACCCGTGTCATAAATAAAGATTCGTGAGACCGTCTCATAAAATACCTACTTATTGAAATTACAACGTCCCTGATAGTTTTTATAATGAGAATTTCTCGAATTTTAAATGGATATTAAGCCTGCTTTTTATTATATTATAATTTTATTACAAGTAATTTATGCATACAAATTAAGGGGTTTTTTTAAAAAATATTATAAATTAATAAAATCATTTTAAAAATGTAGCAAATTGTAAAACTTTGTAAAACTAGTACAATCCGGGACAGTTTGTCCCGGATTCAAATTTTTTTTTAAAAAAAAGAAAAGAAATTAGGGCTCAGATTTAAAAAAAATAAAAAAAAGGAGATCGGCGACGGCTTTTAGTTAAAATGTCGTTATGTGCGATGGTTTAACCACAAAGCGATGGTGTTTGCTAAAACCGTCGCTACGGTAAATCCGGGAAACACTGTCACTGATTCTAAGATGTCAAAGCTTCTAAGTTGTGTTTTCTTCTTTTACATATAAATATGTGATTTGTAAAGATAATACATGAATTTTTTAATGTTTTAATTTAATAAGATATTAGACTTGTGAGTAAATTGTATGAAAATTATTATTTATCTAAACGAATATAGTATTTTCGTTAAAACTAATTGGTATTTACGAAGTCGAACCGCTAAATTCCTCAATCTTTATATATAATATAGATACACTATTAGCAGATTCATAAGTTTCGTATGGCAACTACGCCATTTATTTTGATAAGTATGTTTTTTTATATAATATAGATACACTATTAGCAGATTCATAAGTTTCGTATGGCAACTACGCCATTTATTTTGATAAGTATGTTTTTTTTAAAAAAACATATTTTGATTCGTATATGCATTAATTTGTTGGTAGTTTATATATTTAAAATAAAATTTTACTTTTTTATATTTTTAATTTTAAAATTTTGCCATCATAAAAAGTTTTAAGCTTTTTAATCATAAACAAAAGCTCAACGATTATTATTACTGGCTATTCCCCTCGTCAAGTTTACAAATTAATCATCATAAAAGATTATTCAAAATAGAGGACGACATAAAACCCGAAAAATAAAAATTGACGTAGTCGACATCTATTTATTTCAGTACTTTTAGCTCTATTTAAATTTTAATATGGCTAGGTTTTTGTCTTTTTTAAAAAATAAACAATCGTAATTATAAACTAGCAAATAAAAATAATATTTTCCAGTTTTTAGTCTCATTTTTTTTTTTTGGAAAATTTTAGTTGATTTAATAACATAACGATAATTTTGCATCATCATGGAGTTGACGTGGAATCAACATTCTAATTATGTTTTCAGTGTTAATTCAGCATTTTTATGGAAAAATTAACTAAAATTATCAAAATTTATAATAAATAATAAAAAGACTAAAACCACAAGTTAGTATAATGGATGATCAAAATTGTAAGAAGACATGTGTACAAAGCAGCATTTGTCGTTTTTTCGAGTTAGTTTATGTTATATCGAAAATGTTTATATCCATATTTAATATCATTAAATCATGTGAGTCAATAATATTTTTATGTAAATTAACATATATGTTGATGATCTAAATACTAACATTTGACCATATTATAAGAAAAAATATTTTCTACGAATATCTGTTTTTCTTTTTTTTTTTAAGAAAAAACAAGTTATGACAATTGGTTATAAATTTAAAAAACAGTTATTTCATTTTTCATTATTCTAACTATATTTAATGCGATGACTAGTGACAGTAGGACCTGCACTATAATTTAGGTCAGACAGTGAAAAAAATAAAATATGAATTAAAGATACAAATTTATATCATATCTATTATTTAAGTAGGTCTCTTGTGAAACAGTTTCATAAATTTTTATCTCGAGTCAACTCTATCGATATTCATAATAAAAAATAACACTTTTAGCATAAAAAGTAATATTTTTTCATTGATAACCTAAATAAGATATCTGTCTTAAAAAATACGATTCGTAAGATCGTCTCATACAAGTTTTTCTGTATTATTTTACACACAATTACTAGTTAGTGTGCTCAAAAAAATATATAATTATTACTCTTCGTTCAAAATTTTATCAGTAAGCATGAAATGACATTTTTAAATAATACAAGGCATTCTTAAAATAATGTGCATATTATAAATTATTTAATTTTGTCGAAAATTGAATTAATTTTAGCGTTACTTGTACAAAGATTTCAAAATTAATACCAAGTTTCGAGTTTAAAAAAATAAAAAAAGAATATGTTTTTTTAGACGGTCTCACGAATCTTTATCTATGAGACGGAATATTCTTATCGATATTCACAATAAAAAATAATACTATTAGCATAAAAAATAATACTTTTTCATGGATTACGCAAATAAGAGATCTGTATCACAAATACGACTCGTGAGACCGACTCATATAAGTTTTTTTCAAATAAAAAAGTATTTAAATAAAAAAAATTAATTTTATGGAAAGAATATCTTATTTGATTTAATTTATATTTTTTTCGTTTGAAAAGTCTGTTTGGTTCATAAATTTTAAAAAATTTAAACCAAGTGAAGATCCCAACGACTGTTCTCAAAAAACACGATCACTTTCGCATATGATTCTTCGTTATCGATTTCTACAGGTGTCTTTGTTCGAATTTGAATAATCGGATTCTGGTTCGCACAGCATCGCAGTACCTGTAAGTTTCGTTTTTTTTTTCCTCTAATTTTTCACGTTCTATTTGTGTGAGCGGTGTGGGTGATGATGGTTAGGAGATCATAAATTCATGCAGTGATTGCTATTTTTTGAAGATCGTACTTTGTTGATTCGGCTATTGATTTTGAATACTTTTGGACTTCGAATCTATTGATAAAGTGTCCTGTAAAAAGTGTGTAGTAGCTTTTCTTTATAAAGCACTGTACAGCCACTGCTCCGAGAGTACAATGCTGTTAGTGATAGTATAGGTGGAAGATGAAGTTCCATATTTGGTGAAGTGGAAAATTGAATTTGGGGTTAGTTGTCCTTGATTACTGATTTTTAGTCCACGTTACCTGTATTTTAAAGCAAATGCCTTTCAGTATGTGAAGAGAATGTGCAAGTTTTTTTTTTTTTTTTTTAAGAAGTGAATTAAAATAATCTGCTATTGTTATTGCTTTAAGTTTAAGTCTGTTGACTTTTGCGTGTTATTTCAGGTTTGAAGAATTATGAATACTCAGCTAGTAGAGATTTTACCTCGGGAAATTAAATTCGTATGTAAGTGAAATGATGCAACTGCCAAATGCTACTGTTTTGAATCTTTTGACGGCCTTAAATTGTGTTTAGGCATGCATCCCATGCTTGGACGTTGGGTTTAAATAGTAAACTTTGAAAAGAAGTACTCGTTTGATATTCTTAAATTAAATTGTATGTGGGATAAGAATCACCGCTTTAATTTTCCTTAGCATTTTGGAAACAACATTTCGTCAAAATTGATGCAGGTTGTTGTGCTGGGATTGGGAAAGTTATGTTCTTGTCGCAGTTACTTAGAACCCAGCATCATAGTTATGCCTTTTGCCATGTCGATTTAGTTCTTTATTATTGCGCTGTGCCATTTCCATATGTCAGTTGTTCCCGGTGAAGCTTCTCACATATACAATAGAACATCTAATCTCAAGCAGAAAACTTCAGGATGGCATATTTTCCTTAGCTGCTTGTATCTTCCATGCATCATCTTTTGCAAATACCTAGTTAACTTTTGTTTGTGGACTGCTGGGTAGAAGTTCTTCTTGAAGAAACGTAAGACAGTTATATTTGTATGACAAACAAAATTCAGTCTTTTGTAGATTTATGTTGCTTTCCCCCTTTTTCTACCATATTCGCTACGGTACAATTGGTTCATCATGCAGATAATCTATCTGATTGTTCTGTTCTGAACTCTAATAGTTTTCTAAACAATGTTTCTTTTCTTTACTGAAAATTGAAACCGAGGAAAAATCCTTACTTCTCCGTTTGCGCAACCAAGCTTTGTTCAGTTCAGTGGAGCGTGGACTCGAATCTTTTTCATTCTATGCCACATTTTATCTTTCGGTTTCTTCTTTCAAGAACTTGTTCATTGCTTTATCATCTCCTGATATTTGTGCTCAACATTTCTCAGTATAAGTCTGTCTATTTAAACAAGTTCTTGTTACTTTAAATGGTTGAGTCCACAACTTCAAACAAAAGCTAAAAAAAGAACAGAATTGCATGAGTTCAAGCTACCCTGATAGTGGCTTAATTGCTTAAATTCTTCTGGCTAGTGGCTAGGTGGGGTCCTCATGAATAGGTATGAATTCCACGTGACCAAAAAAATTTAGGCCGTTGGATCAATTGCCCTTAGGGTAGCATCTCATTAACTATTTGAAATTGCCAAATCCTCATACCTCTCAAATTGTTTCTGCTTGGACACTCTTTTGTCTTTTAAGTTGAGGTGAAGAAACAGAGTTCATGTGCTGTACACCTTGCCAATGTCACGGAGCAGTATGTAGCTTTCAAGGTTAATTGGTTTTCGACCCTGTATTTGTATCTTTTCTTTATGCAGCTGCGAAGAATATATATTATTGAATCTATGTGATCATTTTCAGGTGAAGACAACATCGCCCAAGAAGTACTGTGTGAGGCCTAATGTAGGTATAATCAAGCCAAACTCAACATATGATTTCACGGGTATTTTATTCTCCTTGTTCTTGCAATACTTCGTTTTTTTAAATCATGGTGGGGGTATTGGTTGTATAAGACTGTATATCATTTCCCCTGCAACTTATCTAGAGATGTGAGTTGTTTAATTTCTTTCAGGGACACTTGTTTTTTTGGATCCGAAGTATAGATATCTACTAATAATTTACATCAATTTTGGACACATTACTACTAAGGTCGTGCAACTGATGCACCTACACTATGAAAATTGAGTTTAAAAATTTTATTTGAATTTTATTTGCCAAAAACATTTTGTGTCTAGCGGTAAAGTTCTGCTTCTCATGTTTGATTTATCCTTTTCATGTTGCGATATCATTATCATATTTTATTCCAATTACCATCACATATGCTGTGGGTTAAAGAGTTTCTGATGTCTTCTTCTGATGCAGTTACCATGCAAGCTCAGAAATATGCTCCCTCTGAGATGCTATGCAAGGACAAATTCCTGATTCAGAGCACAGTGGTACCATTTGGCACCATAGAAGAGGAGATTGTGCCTAGCATGGTAGATAGCAGCCACACTGAACTTTGAATTGTTATCTGTACTTATCTTTACTCACTTTCCTTTTTCTTGCATGTCAAACTATCGGGAAAGTTGGTGGATTGCCAAAGTATTGTCTTATTCTTATTCTTATTCTTCTGGCAGTTTGTTAAGGGGGGTGAAAAATATATTGAAGAGACCAAGATCCGGGTTGTTCTCAACAGTGCACCCAATTCACCCCAGAAGCAACCTGTTCATGGAATTCTCAAGGAAGAAGCCTCTCACGACACTTTATCCCCGAAAGAGCCACATTCACCTGTTTTGCTGCCTCTTAATGGAGTTTCTAAGCAAGAACCATCATTTGAGACATCAGTTCTCGAAGTTCAATTGTCGGGTGGAGTTGAAAATATACCCCCTCCATGTATGGTGAGACATCTTTATATCGCATCTTTCCCGAATGATAAACAGCAGGAGGTATAAAGATGTCATCAATGCTTACAGCTAACAATCCGTACCTTGTTAACTAGTTGATTTCGCAATCAACAATGCTGTACTAACTCTATAATCGAGAATGCCTTTTGAAAGAGATCTTTATTTGAACTACATCTAATTAGAATGCATAGCATTTGCTTCGTTAACCCAATCGAATTATGAAGCTATCTGTCTCTTGGATGCAGCTGAATAAGAAAGTCGAGGGAACCAATACCGTTAATAACTCAGGAGGAGTCTAAATCACCAAATATTAAGGACAATATGAAGTCATTTCCTGCCAAGGATGAGGAGTATTACCTTCGTAACGCTGATGAATCAATACAAGTTAAAGACGGGGAAGCAACAAAGTTGCTACTTTCGGACAATGTTGAGGAGTTAAAGTTGAAGATCAGTGCTTTGAATTCAAAGTTAGCCGAGGTTATTATTTATCGTACAGTACCCAAATTCTGGGGGCTGAATATACTTTGAGCTGCATATAATCCGTTATTGGGGACTAGAAGTGTAGCTCAAACGTGGCTCCATATTGTGGTACAAGTTTGTCATATCTTTTAAAAATGCAGGGTATAGACTGTAGCCATAGCCAGAAACAGGGTACTTTCCTCCAATTATATTAGCTCTACATCGGTAGCAACCAGTAAAACAAAGTGATATCTACCCATTTTGAATACAGGCTTTGCATTATTCACATGTCCAGGTGTAATTTGGTCCGGACTTACTCAGCTGATGCATCTTATCTTTTGTCATTCTTACAGGCTGAGTGCACCATTATGAAACTGCGAGAAGAAAATATGCGTACCATCTGTGAGAAGGAAACACTGAAGGTAGAATTGGTTTTTGAATCTATACTCTACATCCCTTGTCTAAATCTCCGAGCGTAACGTCCTTTACTTTCTTGTAATGGCTGAATCTATAGGAATAACTGAAACCATGTTTATGACTTATGATGCATAATATGGTAGAACAAATTGAGAAATTGCTTTTATGCACTAATTAAAACGAATGCTATTCTCTACAAGTGGATAATATACTCTTGCAACTGACTGTATGTTGGTTTCGGTTACGATGATTTTCCATTTTTACTCTTTAATGGTTTTTTCTTTCCTTTACAGGCGATTTCAAGGAAAAAGGGTGGTGGAAGAAAAGTTCAAGTTGGTTTTCCTCCACTATTTGTCTGCGTAGTCGTGCTGATTAGTCTGTCAGCTGGCTTCGTATTTCGATGTTAACTCTGGATATCGTGTAATAAGAACGTATAAAGGAGTTAGCAGTGATACAAATATCCGAGGAGTTAGCAGTTTATTGTTGGGGTTATCCAAGACCATAATAAGTTCTTCAATTATATGACATATATGTACATGTTTTTTTTTTGCTCAAGTATATGATTGACATGAGTATCCGTTCGATCAAATTTAATCAAAATATTTACATCCATAATAGAGAATTTTTGTTATTATACATAATAAATGAGTTTAATTCCAATCGGGTAACTAGACAGAGGATCATCAATCAGGTACAAAGTTTCGTTATTCCCAAACAAATGGCGAACATGACAACATGGGGACGGAAAAAAGATACGAGTCGAAATAAGACTATAAGGAGTCGAGCTTCTAAAACTTTCAAGGCTACTTGGATCATTAAATTTTTGAGTTGAGCTCCAGTTGTTCATTGAAGCTTTATAGTTAATCGAGTTCAAAATTAAGTAAATATACAGAATAAATAACCAGTAAGTAGTACATTGAATGCATGTAGTATTTTTTGCTTGCATATTAAATATTTAGGTAAAATAATAAATGTCTATATTTGCTTTAAAAATTGTATATATTTAAATACTTTTTGGTTATGTATTTTATATTTAAACCATGATTTTAATTTTTTAATGTCTTTTTTTTGTTTTCATAGAAATTATGGACTTCTATGATTTGATGCTCTTATTTTAAAGAATGAATTGCTCTGAAGTTCTTTTTATTTTATATGATATGATATAGCTTTCATGGAGATAAAAGGTGACTGTAACTGAAAGCCTGTGTTTTAATTTTTACTTGATAGAGTATGTTATGATGTATGACCAATATAAAAATTAATAATGATATGAACTTAGCGAGCTTGAGCAATTATATAGAGTTTAAACTCGATTAGCGATAACAGCTCGGACTGTACAACAATCGAGCTCTGTTAAAAGAAACTACCATCCGCAAAGAAACCTAGATGACACTTTGACTTCGCATATCACAACAAATGAACGTAACCTTGCGACCTATACCACCAATTATGGACATCTCTGCTACCTCCTCCACCCCACACGACCAAAATAATCGTCCTAAAGCTCAAAACTGATCGTTTGCGACAAAGCAAACACGATGCGAATGAATTTTAGCACAACATGATTATTCTTCACCTTGCAGAAGATGGATGCTTTGTTCGATGGGTGAGCCTGGAATGTATGGAGCAAAACCACGGCCACCAAAAACAGGACGCATGAATGCGTCATCGAATTTTCTCCAATAGTAGTGGACTGTACGAGTGGGGGTTGTAAGTAGCATCTTCAAACTGCTTGGATGGAGTAAGGTCTTGCCGCCTTCATGGGATTCTGAAGCTTTTCCATTACCAACGAATAGTTCAGCTTCAGAATCTTGGCTTTCACCTAGAAGTGGAACAATCAAGGATTTTGGGGTGCCTGGCTCTGAAGAAACCATTCTAGTCAGTTGTTTTGTAGATGGCATTAATAACCTTACAAGAGGCTTTGTCATCAACCCGAAAACCTGCATGATTATGCCATACAACGTGCATGAAGTCAACTTATAGAGATCATATTCTAGCAAAAATAAATGGCAAGGGTACAAAAGGAATATCGCATCACGGTGACAAGTACAAAATGATGCACATCTTTCATATATAATTTCTATGTTTTTTTGTTTTTCGGAAGCTTAAGTTATCTTACCACAGTGCTGAAAAGCACCACGGTTATTGTACTTGTGATCAAAATTGCATTCCCTCGTAACTGGGTGTGGCCTGCCATATTAAACTGTACAAGAAAGAAATTGGTCGGCATATATTCCTTTGTATGCCCCCACGCTAGGCAATAAAAGTAAACTGAGTTACAGCTTAACCTGGTTGTAAGCGAGGGCCATGGAAACAGCACCACGCATAAGACCAGCCCACCATATTGTAATCTGCAGTTGCAATTGACGATTATTAATTAGTAAACATGAAGAAGGTTTTGCACGCCTTTAACAATTATTCTTACTTGCTGCTTAAAATCAATTCTCTCATTGGGAGACTTCTTGGTCAAGTTAGACAGGAACGATAAAGGGAAAACAAAGGCTGCTCTTCCAGCCAAGGTCAATCCCAGTAGTATTGCACTAACAGAAGCTGATGTTTTGGGACTGAAAAAAGAACCGATATATGAAAGTTATGAAATTTCAGATAAACTGTAGATTTATTGTATATCTCTTTGATAATGTTATGATGAAGAATGTTCGCTGTTCTTGCTTATGCATCAACTTGCAAGTAGCACACATACACCGTACCTGGTACTTACAACTCTCCATTTCTCAATGTCTAGAGCATCCATGCCAACGTAAAGAAATATGAATATCTCAGCAACAAAAGACAGAGTAGCAAATGTGTGCCTGTAAATCGTCAAGTAACGATTTTAATGGAAATGGGACGTGAAATAAGCAATAGTTCCTTCCAAGTGGCTCTAATTGTCAAACAATATCATACTTGGTGGTAACTCTTGAGTTCTCAGTGACATTATGCCAGGTGTAGTGCGACATCACAATCCCACAAAAGAATACGGTGAGGATGCCGCTTAAATAGAACAACTGCAGGATACATCAGGTTAAAAAGATGGTTCCCTCTTACAAATCACATACTAAAAGAATGCCAAATTCACAAAATTTCTTACAAATATTCGAAAGACTTACTTCAGCCAACATGTATGAAAGGTAAGCCATAAGCATCATGATGGAAACCTCACGGTCGGTGGAATGGCTGCGGTTGATCAGAGAATCAGTCATGGAGTTCAGAGAACACTACTAGCTAGGGCAATGAGGCTATCAACTGATCTTAATCCCAACATTTCTATATAAGATTAAATTATCTTCTGATAGATTTATGGAAGACAGCTCTAAAATATTACATTATTTCATTACAATGGATTATGAAAAATAGCTATGTGCACAGGTATCAAATACTTCACTCAGCTTTCTGTTTCTGGAGTTTGTAGAATCTTCGGCAATAGTTAGTTCTCGAGTACAATGTGGTAATAAATTTTGATTTCAGTTGTTGTTGTGATAAAAGATGCTCACAGGGAAGGCAATTGTCACCAACCTTCCAAAGTAGAGCTTCTTAATAACGTATGCACTTAACAATCCAGCCTGCAGTAGAAGACAAATCAAACATTACTTTCAAAATATCCAAGAAGCTAACAGATGAGATCCCCACCGAGAGAGAGGGAGGGAGCAACGTACAACAACTCCCAAGACAGTGCTTGTGACAAACAAATAAAAGAAGTTTCCAACTAGCTGCAAAGCTACAGCAGCATTGATATTAGACAGGTCAAAGTTCTGGACAGCATTGAAAAGCACCACAGATGTGGCATCATTGACAACTCCTTCCCCAAATACTAAACTGTAGAGTAAAGGTGTCTCATCTTGGTTTAGCACCTGCAGTGGTAGATTTACTGTCTCGAGATAGAAGAATTTTTTTTTTAGAAATTTCAATGGAAAAGGCTGCTTAGTCTACCTGCAATGTGCAAACTGAATCCGTTGCAGCAAAAATTGCTCCAATTGCTGAAATGAAGCAGATACAGTTTGTTCGAAACCGAAATAAGTGTCACACATATTGAAAGTAAGAAACAGAGAGATACCAAGATAATCCCCAATAGCAAGGTCAACATCCATTTTCTGGAAAAAGAAAATAGAGCCTGCCACAAGATTTAGAAGATGTAAGAAAGAGCAGAATCATTTGGAGTTTACAAATTAAATAAATGTGACATGAAAGAATGAGCACACAACTCATTGAGTAATATCAAAAAAATTCTATTTGATTCCAAATTGTTTTCCCATCTAAATCTAAATAAGAATTGAGACAAGAAGTGAGAAAGAGAGAAACACTAATTATCAGTAAATTGCTCATGGTTATTGTTTTCCCAAGTCCCGATTAGAAAATATTTTATTCAGTTTGTGGCATAGCATTAACATTCCAAAAATCAGGAGGAACGGTATGAATCAATTATCACATTGAAATTGAATTACGACATATATATGCAACCTTCAGAAATCTAAGCTCTATATCAAAGGTGATAAAAGTTTTAAAGAAGGAAAAGGGAAAATAAAAGTTGACAAAAAGGCTTTTCCACTAATTGACATGGTAAAATAAATTTTCTTGTTTTTGTCGAAGAGGTTTAGTTCTCCAACACACAACAAACGAGAAAAGAGCAAGTGGCTGAAACAAGGACAGTTAATATCAAACAAAACTGATTTAAATCTACATAAAAGACAAGAATAATTCTCATTAGTAACACGGGCAATCCATCAATTGAATAACTAAAATAAAGTACAAAGCAATACCCAGTGATATGATTACGAAGGATATCAAGGTGCCAAGTGCTCCAAACAGCATAATAGTCATGAAATTGCGAAAGAACTGTTTCTTCTTAACCTGAAACCTGATGAAAGATCGAGGAAAGAAAAAGGAACGCAAGAAATCGGTACGTTAATCTCACACCTCAAAAACCTAGCATAATTTGGAAAGCCTCAAAAGGACAGTAAAATTAGTCACTTCCACTCAAATAGCAAAACACGTTAGTTCCAGGGTAAGACCATCGGCAGAAAGATTTGATCCAGGAAAAGAGTGTCGTCCAGATATAATCATTAAGTAATTTGTGATTCTGTCTTAACCACACCTTATAGTTTCTCATTATCATAAACTGAAACTAAGGTTTAGAGTTCAGAGTAACAGAAACCTCAACCTCATGGGCTACCAATCAAAAGCAAACCCCAGGTATGATTTTTATATCTCACTGGCACTGAGTAACACACGCTTCGCTTGCACATAAATATATTCAAGAAAAAAGATATAATTTTTCATACTATTTTTACAATGAATGCTGCAAAAAAAATGCTACTCAGAGGAAATTTGACGTCTGTGTAAATAAAATTCATGGAAAATCTCTAATAATTTTTACCATTATGTTGATTAGGTCTCGTAATAGAATTGAACTCATCATCTCTTAATACCCTCATAATACATACGAAAATAGGGAAAACATCATAGTGTCATTTTACGGAATAAGAGGATAATATCATGGCTCCAAATACAAAATAATCATATGGATTTCTTGTAACCCACAGATTGCAAAGTAAATGTCAAAGACAATCAAAAGATAATAGTGAGATAATTTCTCCAAAACAAGAACATACCCGGCATTGAAAATAATTGGTGGGAGGAGATAGAAGAAGAAAAGATCCTCGCTGAAAACCAAAAGACGCGAGCTTTTCCCACCACTTATTACTAGAATCAAAACTCCGGTGCCTACTCCCTACGATATTAAATAAGTTGTAATCACCCAAATGCCAAATACAACTGATGAATGAAATCATAATTCAGATAATATTGTCATTATGATTGCACGTACATACTTACAATAAGAAGTGCAGTGATAGATTCATTCATCCATCTATGTTCCTCCAAAAGATGACCTATCACAATACATCCGCACAGGAGTGTGACAAATAAAGAAATCGAGACCACTGAAGTGTGGTCAGAAGTTAACAGCATATTCATCGTCCCTCGCAAAGTTCCAGAGTCAAACCCAATTTCATCCAATAAATTTGGCCAACTATAGTTCTCAAATAGCTTCAAGCAAAAAAACTCAATTGAGCTCGCATGCAAAATTATTCCTGCAAGTTAAAACAAAAGGCAGAATACTGATATCAATTAATTTATTAAATAATAGAATCTCCGAATTTCCGTTCCCAACCAGTTCTCTCATTGCACGTAATCGCAGTTATAAGACAAGAACATCCACAAGGCACCATGTAACTAGATGAAAAAACAGCACAGAAATTCAAACTTTTTTGAATTCACTTCATAGCACAACTAACCATCGGCAAATCCTTAATTACAAGGGAGCATAAATGTGACAATGAAGCTATGTAATAAACAAGACGCTGGTATATGTAATGAGATGCATTTCGAACTTGTACAACCGCAGTTGGTCAGTTAATGAGCAAGCACGAGTTCACAACATGCTAATGGTTAGGCTAATCGAGATTCTGTTACTCCAAAACATGAACCAAGATGGTTGAGAATCAGTCCTTGATGCACAAGCTAATAATCTGTAAAATAGATGTAAAATCATCCAGCTACTCAAGGTCCAGCCAGGACATTTAATTCAAGTTTGGTTTTATCCATCATCAAACAAAGCTCAAACACAACTTCAAACCAGATAAAATTTAAACTCAAGATTATCTATGGGCTGATTGCCTTGTTTCGATTATTTATCCACAAATAATACCAACACAGACGTTAGGCACATGCAGCCACACTCGAAGAAATAAAGAAAGATAAGAAATAGACAACACCCTGAAAAATAAATCAAAACGCCATGCTACTTATTATGAGCACAACAAACATGTGAGCATGGCTACGTGATTGCATCAACTAAAACTAAAGAATACATACAAACAAACATTTCTCGTCACCTCACTAAAAGCCAAGAAACATATCCTTCATCAAAGGCTAAGCTCCAAATCAGATCTCCGTTTCAAACGTCAAATGAAAACCAGATCGCAAATAGCTTCCCCGAAATTCCGCCCGGAAAAGCTGCTTCCACAAAACTACTCAAAGACAACAAATCCAAGTCACCGAACTAGCTCAAATCACCCGAAAATGAACCTAACTGCATTCAAACACGGATTTGAATCCGTCCTTTTCCTTCAACCAGCACAATAACATACAAATCAACAAAATAATTTAACACGTTGAAATTGAAGATTCCTGA
Source organism: Primulina eburnea (assembly GCF_022965805.1). NCBI lineage: Eukaryota > Viridiplantae > Streptophyta > Magnoliopsida > Lamiales > Gesneriaceae > Primulina > Primulina eburnea. The sequence goes on from NC_133114.1 coordinate 29,114,904, forward strand.
GGAACTTCCAAATAAAATACGGATTTTCGAATTAAATATTTCCCGAACAATGTGCTTCAAATTCCCACGGGATTAAAGCTCGAACGGTAAATTTTGGAAGTTATAAAATGTTGAACTGTGGGTTGTGCGTGAATGAGAGGGAAATCGTCAGAAAAACGACAAATCCGCGAGAGGTAACGCCAGTATTTATATAGGCAACTGATGGAGAAAATGACGTTCGTTACGATTTAATTTAAATAACTCAGATTAAAAAGGCAACGTGGAAGAGAAATTGACGGTTGTGGGGCCCGCCGAGGGTTTTAACTAGAGTGAGTCTCATGTGAGACCGTCTCACGGTTCATAATTCGTGAGACGGGTCAACCTTACCCATATTCATAATAAAAAGTAATACTCTTAGCATAAAAAGTAATACTTTTTCATGGGTGACTCAAATAAGAGATCCGTCTCATAAATACGATCCGTGAGACCGTCTTACACAAGTTTTTGTCTTTTAACTAACGGCAACCAGTGGATTCCTTTTATTAGTGGAGCCCACTTTCGTCTTCATACGCTTCATCATCGGGCTGATTATCTTCCCTCTCCCAATCGTCTGATTCGAACTCCATTTTGTACGAAGAATACATAAGATCCCGCGGATGATGCCTTATGGCCACATCTACGTCAAGATATACCAACTAAAACGGTTTGACAATTTCGACGTGCAAGATACAAACACTTGACAAATGTCAAAAAAAGATACGTGACATTTCAAACTTAGTCGATGTCTCGATACTTTCTTAAATGTAAATGAAAATTTAAGAAAAGTTGAGAATAATCTCAAAGACTTGAGAAAATTTGAGAATAATCTTAAAGGATCTAGGTCTATGCGAAAAGACATAATTATAATACATCATGCTAAAAATTTTATGTTAGACGATTTTATGTATCTCTTATTTGAGTCGTCCATAAAAAATAATATTTTTAAGCTAAAATATTTATTTTTTATTGTGAATATCGGTAGGATTAATCCGTCTCACTGATAAAGAGATAAATTAGGTTGTGAATGAATTAAATAGTTTGATCATTTATTGTGGTAAGTATTATATTAAAAAGGTGGCTCAGAATATATTTTTGTGAGTGGCACGAAAATAATAAATGGAAATGAGGGTTTGGGCTTTTGGGATAATTACTTAAAGTAAATCTTGTTTTGCTTTGTTGGGTGCCATATGTTAGGAAGAAAGACAACACCATGCCTAATGAATGCTTTATTAAATTGGAGAATTAACTTTTGGGGTTTCAAGAAGGGAGAATGTTCGTAACAATTTTTCAAATCCTTTATTAAATGTTATAGTGTCATAAAAAGATGTGCAACAAAACCAGAATTTGAATTATGTGGTTGCTTGATTATTTATAAATCATGTTAGTTAGATAAATTATATTAAACAAATCATATATGATTAGGTCTTCCGACATCTATATATATATATATATATATATATATATATATATATATATATATATATGAGCAGAGTTTTTGCCAAAATAGGAAAGTTCCCGCCAAAATTACTTACTAAAAAAAGAAAGATTTATCACGAATATAGATATATGTGTACTGCAATAAATAATCACTTTAATTATTATTGGCATTGATTATATCAATTCATTTAATTCGATTTTGAATTTAATTAATTTTTATATTAAATTAAACTCTATTGAACTAAAATTACTTACTAAAAAAGGAAAGCAGAGTATTGTATGTTTTTTTATTTTTTTACTCAAATTAAAACTAACTCTATTGAAAACATAAACTATATTAAAAATTTTGCACTGATTAAATCAATCATTTTAATTAAAAACTATATAAATAAATTTAAAATACAAATGATGGCAATGTTCAGTATCCTCATTAGGTAAATCATTCAAAAATAAATTTTCCTATTTTAAGTAATTTCATGCCCAAATTACTTACTAAAAAAGAAATACAATATTTAATTAGTTTATTTAATTTTTCTAAAAATAAAATTTGAGTGTTAAAAGTTATCACTACAACAAGGTTTTCCAATTAACATTAATTTATCATTTAATAATCATAAATTTTATATCTCAAATACATATTATTTCGAAATTACCTTTATTTAAAAGAATGAATACATTGTAGTTCTCTTCCAAAGCCATATATATTGTATATCTTGAATTGTCTTATTAAAACTTCAAATAAGATATCACAAAAAAATTAAAAGAGATAGATTCAAAAGAGTTTCAAATGGACATTAAATTAATTTCAATAAACATGTATTACCGTCAATAATCAGAAATGTTTGACACCCAATTGATGCAATTCGAGATTTCCATAATTTGGAAGAGTTAATGTATGATATAATTATGTCAAAAGCATCACATGTATAATTTTTTTCCCTTGGGATGTCTTATTTGAATTTAAAATTATAAATAATGCAATATTTCATATTATATTAGAAATCAATTTTATTCTATTTATCTTACTAAATTTATCTACTCCAAAATTGAATTTTGAAATGACTCATCTTTTCAGCACCATATATGAGTTGAATCTTTTCAAGATTTAATGTTCGTTTAAAAAAGTACTGAATTTTTAAAAAGTATTTCTCATTAATTTTATTGAATCTGATTTAAAAATATTTTTTTATCACATGTTAAATAATAATATATAACTTCTCGAAAATTAAAACATTAAATATGTATTAAGGTTGGTGGTCGACATCAATACACTAAACACGATAAGCATCATGTTATTGCCTTAGACTAACATCATATAAAATTTTGAGAAATGGTTGTGATTATTAGCTAAAAAAATTAATCGACATGCGTTGTATTTAAGATTTTTTTAATTAACGAAAGTAGTTTTTATTTTTATTTTTTATAATTATATTACTTTTTTTACATTAATTTTTAATAATATCATCTCGTGCATCGCACGGGTTAACTACTAGTAGTTAGTAAAGAGAATCGAACTCATGATTTTTGGTCATATATCCAAGTGTTCTATCTGTTGGATCAATTTTATTTATGTGGGCATATATGTAAATAATTATGCGTTGGGTGTTTTCTATTAAGTTAAGCCTAAAATAAAATGATCAAATAAGGTTTTGGGTTATTGGGCTTTAATGTGAGTAATAGGTTGTGGGCCTTTATATGTAGAGACATAATAATGTAATTTCTGTTTCTATGATGAGCTAAAACAAAAATATCAGAAGATAACAATAAAACATTATTTATATATGAGTCATGGTCCTCATATCACGCACCATCACGTTCCATGTTCTATTTCTCATTAAGAAAATAGCTCAGAAAAGAAAACTAAATTTTTCTCTCAAAGAAAGAGCACGTAGATCTGAAAGATCAAGACACGTTCTAAAAAATTCAAGATTATGACTTCAGATACGCTTCCGCTTGAGTTTTCTGTCAAATTCTTAATCTCTTAACCAGCCCATCAAATAAGTGGAAGATTCATTAAACTGTGAAATATTACTCTGCCCCCCTTACTCACCTCAACATCCACTATATAAAAAAAATCCCTTAATAAAATTCTAATCTAATAATTAATAATACTAGGGTTTGCTTAAGAACCGGCGGAATTGCCCCATCATATCTTTCTTTGAAGTAAATCTGGTGTGAGAGAAACTTCCGATCACTTGGCAATGGGGATTTAGGAGGTCTTTTTGAGCGCATGTTTATCATATCGCTAAATCGGCTTTCACTTGGCAATGGTATTTCCACTACTATTGTATTGGTTGGTCTTGTATCTCATCATGGAGATACCAATTATTCTCTTCTACATCGGTATAGCAATTAAAAGAAAGCCAATCCGGCAGTATCATGATGAATTCTGCGATTTATGAATTTTTCCCAACACTACCAACTTAAAAATCTCTATCGACACAATTATTATAATTATCATATGTAATATATACTATATGAAGTGTGAACTTTATTAAAGTTGTATCACCCTTTTTTTTTTTATAAAATTGTCATTATCGAATTACAAATATGCTTAACTCTAAAATAGCAAAAAACAAATATAAAAAATAAATAAAATAAACTTTATCTAAAAGTTAAAAAAAACACAATAAATGTTAAATCAAATTAAAATAAAAAATTGATTTTAGGTTAATATTAAATACAGAAAAAGACTATATTTTAAATGTCATCAGTACACTAATCTATATTATTAATATTATCTACAATTTATTAATAATAATAATAATAATTATTATTATTATTATTATTATTATTCTAAAACATTAGAACTTAGAGCAACTAATTTTAATGGCAAAAACTTGTGTGAGACGGTTTCACGGGTCGTATTTTGTGAGACGAATCTTTATTTGGATAATCCATGAAAAAATATTACTTTTTATGCTAAGAGTATTATTTTTTATTGTGAATATGAGTAGAGTTGATCCGTCTCACAGATTGTGATCCGTGAGACGGTCTCACACGAGACCTACCCAATTTTAATATATTAATATTAGTATGACCGGCAAAACAAATAATTATTATTAATATTCTATTTTGTAATATCATTATTATAATTTTATTATCTTTCTTACTAAATATTAATTGTTATTGTTCTATTTTTTATTATTATAAAATTTTGTATAAATAATATTTATATAATAATAACAATAAGAGTATGTCTCTTGTGAGACGGTCTCACGAATCTTTATCTGTGAGACTGGTCAACCCTATCGATATTCACAATAAAAAATAATAATCTTAGCATAAAAAGTAATACTTTTTCATAGATGACCCAAATAAAATATCTGTCTCGCAAAATACGACCCGTGAAATCGTCTCACACAATTTTTTGTCTAACAATAATAATATAAAAGTTTGGAAAGGGAAATATTTAAACCCAACCAACATGGTGGAAATGCATGTTTCCATCATGAAAATATACAATCCCATCAAAACTAGAATTCATATTTCAAATACAATATCAAACAAAAGAATGAAATAAAATTGAGAATGTCTATTTTATCGCATTTAAGCATATCTTTTAAACTTTTCTCATTTATTCCATATTTTGTACATTTCTTGATCGCTCTCTGACTTAAGCTTCGAAGAGACTACGTTGAAAAATATTTCCGTCATCTATCTAACATCTGTTCATCCACGTAAACTCGCTTCCACATGAGGCATACCAATCTCATCCGACCTGATCAGACCAGGACCATTGAGATTTGAAGGTTTTTTTTATTATCCTACAAAACTCTGAAACTAATTAAACACTCACGACAAAAGTGTACCCCACGACAAAAGCAAATTAAACACTCATCGCGGCTCTTGTATTATGTAGCATAAACGCAGCTCAACATAATAAGTGGCTTGTAAGCACATGTGTCTTTTTGCATTTAGCGAATAAAGCAGAAGCACTCAACCAGATTGTGGCGAGCAAGGCATGAATTCCATGCTTACTTAAGGCAGACAAAATGTATTAATCAACTGGATTTATGGTCTAATTACTTATTAAGGTTCCGATTGGATTTATGCAGGGGCGGATTTAATGTAGGGCGAACGGGGGCCACGGCCCCCCCAAAAAAATTTAAAAAAAATTTTTAGCAACGGTTGTGACGGAAACCGTCGCAAATTGCGCGACGGTTTTATCAACAACCGTCGCTATATGGCGGCCACGGCCCCCCAAATATTTAAAAAAAAATTTTTAGCGACGGTTATATAGAAACAGTCGCGATTTAGCGACGGGTTTACAAAAACCGTCGCAAATTCCGCGACGGTTTGTTTTAACCGTCGCCATATTGCGACGGTTTTATAGAAAACCGTCGCAAAGGTGGCCCTCCCGATGCCAAAATCCTAGATCCGCCCCTGAATTTATGATGTCCATTGATTATATAATGGCATGTTACGGTTCGTGCGGGGAAACTAGGCCATATTTTTATCAACGATGGCCCCATTCGGCTTTCACAAAGGGAAGACCAATTGGAACAGCCGTACCTCTTCAAATTATTATTATCATTTTCAAATTTTATTTGAATTTTTTGTTATAAAAATATTTATTTCGGTTGATCAATTTTGAAACTTTTAGCATACTATATCTGAATTCTAGTTCTCCTTTCGTCCCGAAGTTGACCTAAAAATGGCACGATCATTATGTTAATTCGGTCAAATTTGTGATAAAATTTCAAAATATATTTTAAATATATTTTTGTAGTTTTAGATAAGCAAGATCGTAAACTTCAAATTCACTTCTTCTATGTTTATACAGTATTTCATGTTAATTAAGATGAATTTCAAGTTCACCTGATAATGTAGACATTTGAATGCGATTATACTTTGTGTGACTAATGTATAAATGAGTAAAATATGAATTTAAGATTTTATCTCTTTTTTTTATTCTCAACAATAAAACTATAATCAAAATTCATGAATTTTAAATATGTCGAAGTAAGTACTTGATTTTGAGTAAGATATTTGATTAGGCAAATAAATTTTAAATAACACTACTTTATATCGTATTTTAAATGTGTCACAATTACAATTAAAATTATTTAACTTGGTATTTAGTGGATATGAAATTCACTTAAATTTAATCGATTAGAGAAATCATAATTTCTAATCCATCATTATTATGTGCTTTCTTCTATTTATCATGTTAATATTGTATAATTGTGTTATAATAAACCAATACTATAGGTTCCTCATTATGTCGGATTATTTTGAGATGTTTTGTTAGTTAAATTAAGCATTACATTCTAAAATGGGCCCAAATAACATGTATGGGCTTTCGAAATGCCTAGTTTATAGGCACTACCCAAATCACGACCCGCATATGACTTCAGGCCCAAATAACTCAGCCGAATAATTTGAATTCACGTCTATAAATAATTTTTAAAATAGTTTATTAATTTCACTAATATGTTTAAAAATGTTTAGATTGTGAATTAAAAGTAAAAAAAAAATAGTGATCTTATCATTTATAAAATTAAATTTCTTTTTAAATAATAATTTCACAGTTAACTTGTTTTTTTCTTCAAGAAAATCCAAACTAATATTTTTTTAATAAAAAGATTTTTCTTTTTTCCCTTCAAGAAAATCCAAACTATTATTGATTTTCTTTATAATTCAAATTCAAAAACTTCTAATATTATATAATTACATACACCCAAGCATGTTTGTATTTTTGTTACAATTAAATCCTTTAAAAATATAAAATAAATACATTTTTAAAATTTAATTTTTTTAAAATAAATAAAAACTTGACGAGTCGGTATCTTGTGAGAACGTCTCACGGATCATAATATGTGAGACGGGTCAACCCTACCCATATTCACAATAAAAAATAATACTCTTAGCATAAAAATAATACTTTTTCATGGGTGACCCAAATAAAAGATCCGTCTCACAAATACGATACGTGAGACCGTCTCACACAAATTTTTGCCAATCTTTACGGAGACGCTTATAATTTCAGAAATTATTGAATGTAATTTTTTGTTTTTCCCAAAATAAATATAATATTTTATATCAATTAGATTTTTTGTTAATTATTAAAAAAAACATACGCCAATAAATGATAACGTGCTTCCGCCGAGGAGTTTGCCTCGTTGATACAGACTGATCATAACCGCAGGGAAAATTTGGTCGGTCTCCCTGTATATTATATATACTAGTACAACGACGCATGCACTTGTACCATATGTTTTTATAATTTATTTGATTTATATTTAAATGAGGATCAAAATATATTTATAAGAAATAATGAGTGGCTACATTATAATTTTGATATATGAACTAAAAAATAAATTAAAAAAGAATAAAAAAGACCCAAGCAAAAATTGAACCTACAACCTTATGATTAAAAAACATAAACTTTATCCACTAAACTACATGTGACTTGCTTTTAATTTTTAACACTTTATTAATATATATAATTAGTAATATAGAGAGTGGGGGTGAAGAATATTTTAGATATTTTAAAAAACAGACCAAAGAAATTACTCTAACTTACCCAGCCTTAATAAATAGTAAGAGATGTAGAGAGTGAGGGTGAAAGATATTTTAGATATTTTAAAAAATAAACCAAAGAAGTTACACTATCCTATCCATCCTTAATAAATAGTAAGAGATATATAAATATATAAATGATGAGATTTTATAGTAAATTATTTTTCGTTTTACTGTTTTATTTATCATTTTCCAATAATTTATAGGTTCCGAGTGATCCGCATTGCAGATTTTACTTCATTCGTCAATTTTATCGTTCACGCCTGTTCATCTCGAGTTTTAGAGTAATTTGACGTATTTCCGACGTTTTTTCCCCTATTTTTTGAATTTTATTGGAGATCAAGTAGTTTGATTCCAGGTAAGGCAGCTCTTGATTTTATTTGGACCTAATAATCCATTCGAATTTCAATTTTATGTATTTAATTTTTTGATTTTATGTTAGTATTTTTCAAGTTCGGGAATATAATTGTTTTTCTATGGCTTCCTTCATTTTGCTTGATTTTTAAAATTCTTATGATAATGCTGGAAGTATCTTATCATGAACTGTGTGTAACAGCTAATGCATTGAGTTGCAGAGGCTCTGAAGTTGTCGAGCTGGGTGTCATTATTATTATTATTATTATATTTCGAAAAATACTGTTAAATAAAAATTCGTTGAAATCGAAGTCATTCTTGCATGAGATATTTCTTGTTAGAATACCTGTCGAATATATGTATTTTGTGCACCGTGTGTTACTTCTCTGCAGAGCAAGGTTGATGCCCACATTCTGATATTGAATGCGAAGCTTGAGATCTGTAATCCTGTTCTGAATTTTTGGTGATTAAATTCAGGTCACAGACAGAATAGACTGCTCGTTTGAATGTTTATCTTCCGGAAAAGATATATTCCATTTTCTTGGTGTTCTATTGTTAGTGTGGTGTCCAGGAATCTATTGATGTTCCACAATCCACACTAGCTGGGGCGCAAGGTATAAGGTTTGCTTCTATAAATGTAACATTTGATGGGGAATCTTCATTGATTCAAATAAGTGAACATACAATGTTGAAATGTGATATGTTGGTTTTTCTTTGTTCTTTTTGACTGACACTGGATACTCTTCCTAGCAGTTTGTAGGGTTATTTATTGCTTAAAATTTGATGGTATGTCCTCTCGGGAGTGGTAGAATGGCAGCCTTGGTGAGGCTTCATGCTGCTGGAAGTGTCTCGCAAAATGTAAAAGGTAAGGAAACGAGCGGTTTCATCTTTAAATCTACTTGTTTGTGAGAGCTGCTTACAGTTATTTAGGGGCCGAAGTATTGAGTATAATATCATAGATTTACTTTATTGATTCTTTATTAAAAAATGTGCTTGATAATGTATAATTTTACTGAAAATTTTGGTATATAATATTTGATAGAAGCTGCCTAAAAGGTCTCTATTGGGAATATTTTATATTTAGTAGCTTGTGTTCCACCAAATTTTAGTTGGAACGGAATGCTAGTCAGGAAAGTTTACAAGTTTTGGTTATTATTCTTGATGTTTAGGAATGATGACAAAATCGATTCGCAAAGTTTATTTGGAGATTTAAGCAAACCACTGAAGATTGAGTGATGAAAGTTTCATACTGAAACTAATCACAGATAGAAGTATTTGTATAACTTAGTTTTTTGGTGTTCTTTATGTGAAGACTTTCAAGATAGATAAGAATCCTTTTTAGTTATGTAAATTTGAAATTTAACTTTCAAGTTATGCACCTCTGTGGCATTTTACTGAAAAATCTAATTTGAAAGCCATTGTGCCATGTCTTCATGCCTGAACTCAACCCTTCCCTCCCTCTCACTTTAATCTCTATGGCGCAGAACAAGTTTAATTTTGGTGTAGTGGAATGGGTAATTTCAATCGAAACAACTAAAAATCTCGATTGAGAGAAAAACCAATATTACTCTTGAAAATAAATATTTTATCGCGGAATGGATTCATGTTTTTAGGGGTCATAGACCTATATATAGAGTTGTAATGCAATTAAAATATGGAAAAACAATTAAAATATAGAAAATGCTAATAAAATACCAACAACAGAATAATCTTAAAATTAAAATAGAAAACTAATAATCAGTCTCACTCCTGCATCTCCAATGTATCACTCGCTATCTTCATATATATATATTTGGGAATAAATTCCAGGATTGTCGAAGCTTTATGTACGCATCTCATGTTCATTTATTATAGTTTGAAGAGTATTCTAACCGGAGGAAATGCAGTGGCTGTTGAATTTATTCCGGCTTAACAAGTCAAAAGCCATGTTAGCTTGCAGAAATCATAGAAATGGCTAAATTTAATTGTCTGCTGCATACTTTTTTATTATGATTCTAATTTTCTTTGACCACTTGCTGGGAAAGTCCATTTAGCCTTTTGAAACTGGCCTTCCAACCTTTGTTGACTTAGAATTTTTCATCCTCTATGTTTGCTTTCTCTCTCTCTCTCTTGCTCAATTGGCAGAGGAAGCAGGCAAGCGGAAATTAGCTGCACAATACATACAGAGAGAACTATGTGAGGCAGATGAAGCGAACTTACTTGATGAAGAAGGTTCGAGCTCATGGTTAAACTCTAATATATTTTTGTAAACCTAAGAGTTATCGATCTAGCAATGGCTCTTGGATCTTATGTCTAATTCGTGGAGATCAGTATTTCTAGGTAGCGATAGTCGCTGGCCATAGTTTCTCATAACATTTCAATTCATTCATATTTATCCGCTTCCTTTGTTTGTTAACAGTGACTAGTGGCCTTAAAGTAATTAAAAATGGACTAGACTGTATCTTAATGGGAATCCATACTTGTTGTCTGGACCACAATCCCTTTGCTCTTCTCTGATGGTTGACTTTGTGAAGTTGAATTTTTACGTGACTATGGAAATCAAGGTCAATGGGATCGGCAGAAAATGCTGTTTTATTTAGTGGTATACACCATTATTTACGGTGCAATTATATATTTGCTTGACAGTCTTCTTTAGTTGTCAAATAATGGTGTCAGCACTTCTATTTGATTTGCAATACTGCAAGATATTTATTTGATTGAGATTAAATTTTTTGGTCCTAAAAATCTTAGTCCCTTCAATGCTTAGTTGTGCTGGAGAGTTTTCTAAATTTTACAGTCCATGCTGAATGTTGTCTCAGTTTTTCCCTTCACTTTTATTAAATTTCCGGCTTCTGATTTCCCGACTTATTTCTGCTGACACATTCCTGTAGATATGATCATATTTGGTTTGAGACCGACGACAGATACTTTAGATTTGGTAAGATTTGGAAACTTGTTCATCTAACCCTTTAATCAAAAGTTTTAGTGCTCTGAGGTGTTATGAAGATATCATTACTGGTTTTTATGCCATACTGATTTCAGTTGAAGGGTAAAAAGCAAAGGCATGTCTTCAAGTTGGACTTGCATGATTTGTAACTGTAGCCATTCTTTTGGTGTGTAATTCTCTTTAACAAGGTTGAACAAAATGATCGCATTACGAAGTTAATCGCCGTGTATGATTTTCAAAATATAACGTAGAAAAGTAAAACGCAGAGAGCTAAGAGTGCAACAGGTTACAAACCTGAAAAATTGTGAAGAAACCAAACATATACATGATCTATAGTGCAGGGTTGTATGAAACGTTTTTGATGCCATGTGGTAGGTTCGATGTGTTGGTCAAAATGGTCAAATAGGATTGTTAAGAACTTTTAGGTTGTGCTTGGATGAAATGATTTAATTTGGAAGTTGAATCATAATCACCATTGCACTTACATAAGTTATAGGTGGGTAAATTTAAAATCCATCCAATATAAATCCATGCAATCAAATGGATTTTAAATCCATAGCTTCAACTCTCTACGTCCAAGCACAATCTTAATTAAACAATATGTGGAATGCGTAATTCCCTCATTCATGTTTAATTAGTTAAAGAGCCTGGTGTTGAAAATTGGGTTAGAAGACAATTTTCTTTGAAACTTATCTGTAAGGGAAATACATCATAATGAAAATTTTAAGGCCTATAAAGTTTGAGAAACTATTATAGCATCATATACTTGTGAAAAACAGAATGAAATCAAATGAGGTGTATTAATTTTGGCCGATGCCACGCATTTTATGAATATGTTTGCAATAATTAATTTTTTTTAAGTTGTATGTCTAACTACAGATAGCATTCTTCCCCTCTAATTAGAGCCTAGTGAGTAGTAATCAAGTGTTTGACGTGTTTTGAGGTATGCTGCAATGCTTGTAAGAAGCCAATCAAGGCCAGTCAATACTCTATACATGCAGGTTTTCCTTTATTATACGTGGTTTCTACTCAAATGCTTCTTCTCCTAATTCTTTTATTGAATTACTAAACATATACTTTTCAATTTTTTCCAGAGCTTTGTAAGTCTATGATTTCTAGAGCACAAATAGTTCCAGAACTCGAGAGTTTGGCAGTAAACAAGAAGCCTCCACGAAAGGAGAGAAAAAAGATGGCGATTGCTCATAACCGTATCCTTGTTTCCTCTTTACTGTTTTGTTATATATCCTTTCTTAGGTTGTCCTACATATTCTATGATATCCTGTCATAATGGGCAGTTCTTGAGATGATTTGCATCTTATTTTCAACTTGGAAAAAAACTTGAAATTACTATTTTCACACACAGCTGCAGCATAAATTTCTTTGAAGTTGTACTGGTATGAATTAGTTTGACTTCAAGTAACCCATCATCGTTTTCAAGATAAAATTTAATTTCTTAAATTCTTATAGACCAAGCCACATCACAGAGAGAACGAAAAAAATTCGTTTCTGTAAACTCGGAGAGTATTGCTGGGACTGTATCATATTTAGACGAGCAGGTTCAAGTGACTCAGCTTGCTGAAGCTAATGGTATTGTTCTACCATGTCTCATTTTTCTGTATCTATCTTATGCAAGTGGTTACACACTCATTTGGATATGTTTGCAGCAAAAGATATGAACTTGTTCTTAGATTCTATATCAGTTTAAATTTCTAGTGTAATTTCTCTTGAACTGATTGTCGTTACAATGATATCGTTCCAAATGTGAAATTTGTGCGAATGGATTAATGATTGCCTTAATTTCCAGTTCTATGATTCTTCCATCTGTTTTTCTGTTTTTTCACTTGTAAAGTTATATTGCAGGAAACATGCAAGTAAGTGGGTCCCATTGTATAAATGGTTCAAGTGTTGGCCCTTACAATATGAATTGCCCAGAAAACGTCGCTTTACATTCTTCAAAGCCTTTGAAAGGGTATTTTAAGACCAAGATCTCATCTCCTCACAATTCTTTTGTTTTGACACGTTTTTCTTCTTTTGCTCATTTATCATTATGCCCCTACAACTTACACGTCCAATTATTTCTGGACTTGATTATGGGATGTGCTGTACCTTTTTTTTCCTGAACATTTACTTTTCTAGCATTACCAGATCCACACTCTTTCCTCTTCAGGATAATTTTGAAATATTGTTGGTTTGCTTCAATATCTCAATCAAACACTGATGAGTGATGTAGTCATGTGCTTTTCGTATGGTGTTAAACAGTAATAAATGTGTTAATTACCTACAAAAAGATACACGAAATTAAGTAATAGAATTTGATATTATTCGTTAGTGTTGGAAGCAATCAGTTGTCCCAAGGTCATTAAAAATAACCTAAATTCCATATATTTTAGCTGCTGAAATTTATGAATCCTTATGGGGCTTTCAAACATTAGCTTTTTATTTGGTGCATGAGAAAACATAAAATTAAGCTGTGAAGGTAATGGCTTTTACTAAAAGATGAATCAAGAACACAGTTTAAACACATTTTCACAATTCTGATTTATGAACTTTTAAAATTTCTGCTAGAGTTTGGGGTGTGAAGTTACTTGAACTCCGTGCTGTTTGGCTGGATGAAAACTCAGTGGAAGCGGGTCTGTTAAGAAATCAGACCTAGTGGAGACTCAGTCTGAAGCTCACTAAATTTTCAAAAAAGATAGACTCTCTACTACATAGTTTTTTTTGTTATGATTGTCTTTGTAAATATCCTAATCGTAAATGTGGCCTATCTATGTCTTAGTGATTGATCAGTAATACCACAGGTCCACACCTCTTGATGATTTTTGACTCAACATTGATTTGTTCCGAAGTTGGATTTCTTAGAGTAAAAAACCATCTATCGAGTCAGTAATTCCACTGACTTGAAGAACTAGGGATGTAACCTATTCTTCTCCTGTAGGGAAACAGCTGAGGCTCCATCAAATCCCGGCACTAAGAAATTTTGTTGGACAACTGCAGGGGTAGTTCCATGTGAGTCGCCTCCTCTTTGTTGATGTTATGTTTGCTTGAAAGTTTTAGCTTTGCAGGGTGGTTGTGCCTCATTAATTGTCTCTCTCTTCGCTCAGTGTTTGGTCATTTATGAATATTTCCTATAGTGTGCAGCAATCAGCATGCATATTTGGGGTAGACTCTGGGAATAAGTTTTCTGCTATAGTTACATCGAATCAATATCAGTCAGATCGTATGAATAAGCCCACCAGATTTTATTAAATTCGAAAAATAACTAAACACCCGTTATTTTTTTGACCTTCGAACGGATGGAGAAAAGATAACGGCGGATAGCTCAGATACAGAGGTTTTTAGGCAATCATGGTGACGGTTTCCCTTGTGGCCTTGATTCAGATGTGCAGTCACTTCAGCAATGACTCCTTTGAAATATAACATTGTTATTTTTGCCATAAATGCAAAAATGATATTGGTCAAATCTACTAGCCTGATGGCGTGCTTTCTGTTTTCCACTGGGATCAGACTACATCGAGACTCACTGACAATGTCCATTGGTAATAATAAAAAGAATAACGAAAAATAAAACAAAAAAAATTATTCTCTGAGATTTTCCACATCAATATGAGTTCAAAGTCCTTTTACGCTGTGGATATACCAGATGGAGCTGGTAACATCCTCCTCTTATGGTCCACATCAAAGCTAGGTAAATATTGAAAAAGTAACCTCTCTTTTCTCACAGAGCCCGTCAACAAAATATATTTTAGACTGTCAGCTCATGTGGTTCCATGAAACATTATTGTTGATTCATGACTGATTTTCTTAACTTTAGCTTTTTCTATAACTCGTGCTTAGGTCATGAGATTTAAATCCATCCCTACTCCGTAGGAGGAGATCAAACATGCTTACCAGGGAGCAAGTTATGACTGTATTTTAGTGACCGGAGTGAAAAAGGTCTATCGGATTTTGGATATGGTTATTATTAATTGCTAGGCAGTCCAAATCGCATGACTAATCAGACTGTCTATAGTTGTTACTTGTTAGATATTACCCTGATGATATTGACTGTGTGACATTCTCAGATGTTCCTGCTCCCCTAGCTACCAAAGTATACTATTCCCAGAGAAGCCTCTATCTCCGAAGAGCCATGCGTCTCATGTACTATGAAGGATCAAACAAGGAGTGTAGCAGTAAGTATCTGAGTCCTGAAGTATTGCCGGTTAATGCAGTCAGCAACAGTTGCCATGAACCAGCTGTGAACCAGCAGGTTTTAGTCTGCCACTGATTTATATCTGGTTACATTATCCTAATTTTACTTGATAACATGAGTTTTATGTGATGTTCATTGCTGTAATTTTTGCTGGTGGTTGGTATAAGAATCTTATATGACTTGCCAAAGATGGCCACTTTAAGATGAATAAGAAGGACCTCATAGGAACCTGTAATAACAGAAAATTGTTGGGCATCATAAGCAATGCCAGTGATTTACATTTTTCTCATCCATTCATATCAATTATCATTTCAATGTCTTTAACTTTATCTTTATATAGAGACTAATAAGAATGTTTTGGGGGTAAAATTTTTTGCAGCATCACGTGCCACAGTTTTAGTACCTCAGATCACAAGCGTGTGGTTCATCACTTGCATATGTACATATTAATCCTTAACACCATGTCACAATAACTAGACTTGTTTCTTGTTGGAGCAGAGAGAGAAGCATATTTTGCATCTGGCACAAGAACCTGATCAAATTGCTCTGAAAAGCCCAGAAATGCACTTGGGAAAATCAGAAGGATTTGTTCCAGCGGTGAACGTATCATCTCAACTTCCTGTGAATAATACCCTAGGACCTCATTACATGCCAAAATCATATTCTTTTGCAGGCAAATCTGGTAAGTCTGTTAGTTTTAGGTGTTGTGCTCTTGCTCTAAGAAGGTTAGTTGTGCAAACCCCCCATGTCTAGATTGGTATCCAGAAGTAGGTTGAGAATGAAATCGCATTATTGGCTTGTTTTAAAGCAAATGATCGGTATGTTTTACACATGGGAATGCTCTATTTCCATTGAAATGGCTATTCCCACGATTTACTCATACTCTCGGGTTTAGCTACACTCATTCCTTCAATATTTATAATTGACAAATTTGTCCTCAATTATTTTATTTTTAACAATATAATTGATAATACTAACAAGAATAAAGGTAAAAATTAGTAGAAATACTACTACTGCTACTAATAATAATAGTTGTGACAACAACAATTTAATAATAATTATCATAAACTTCGTATGCAATTATTATTTCCATTTTTTCACCAAAAATGGTGATTTGGTCGGTAGAAAAAAATTATTCAATCTCAATTTATTTTGAATTACCAATCATAAGATTGAAATTAAGCGAGGAATAAGTATTACATCCCCTTCTCATTTTTTATGATATCAATCAAAAAAAATGTTATGTTCATGCTATTCATTTCCGTGCTCATTCCATTCCAAAAGTCATTCCATTTTTTTTTACCTTATCATGCTCTTCTATACCAGTCTAGACCTTAGACAATTGTCATGGTATGTAGTTCTGATTCTAGGGCACGCAGGTGTTTAAGTTTTTTTTATACCATGGACTGATTTATAGAGACAAATAATGAAGTCAATCAAGTCATTCCAGTCCCCGTTAATGTCTCCTTGTCACAGCCTTTTGTGTCTCTTTTTATTAACTCAATTTCTTTTTTATTCTCTGGTTCTTATATTTTTGGGTTTAGAGATGATTTCCCATCAAAAGTTTGAGCATTATTTGCGCGGCATACATCATTAAGGATGCAATACTAGTGTGGAACTATCTTTTGTTACATTTTTCACGTGTTCAGCGTCTCTGGCTAAATTTTCTTTCAATAGTTTCTTGAACTAGAAATATAATAGCACCTAACTTTGTAGTATGCACTTCACATCATCACTGCTGAAATTTTCTCTCCGTCATGTATCATTGAAAGTTCCAATTTGTGTGACTCGCCTGCTGAACTTATGTTTGCACGTTTAATTCATTGGATTTGCAGGAAACCCTCTAGGTACCGTTCAGTAATGTGTAGAACTCTTCAAAGTTGTACAGGAGTTGTGGAGGAGATTTTTACTTGGTAAAATTGGTATACTCATTTTTGCTCTAGTATATGAGTTAGTCGATCACCCCAGCTTTGAAAAGAAAAAGAAATGGCTTACGACGGTAACTTCTTTGTACATCAGATATTTGACTGGGACAACACCCTCCGTTAAGTTAGTTTTAAAGTTGTGCAGTGTCCCATATTTGTTACGCTTTTTTACTGCACATTAAATAGTTTACTGTTAATGTAAAAAGGAAATCAGTCCAACTGAAATTTAGGAAAAAAAAATATAAACGAATGGCTGGGTGTTAGCTGGATGTTAATAATTGTGGGTCTAGAAGTTTACCCCATTTGCATCTTAGCATCCCGCACATTTTTCATTCAACGAATCATTTTCACGAAAGGAACTTTCTACTTTTTTCCTCAAATTATGCATCTGGGAATTAGGATCATTTAGTTTTAATCGGAATCAGTGGTGGCACACGTTATACTGTGTGATACCTGGTAGTGGATAAGGAAAATTAGATCTGTAAAAAATGCGGATTTTATAATTCACCTTGTCAACTAAACGGACATCATTAGTTTAGATTATTTCTCGGACACAATTACACGTAGAGGTGATAGTAGAAATGTATACTAGATTTGGTGGCTAAACATATGACCAACCTAACCTGTGTCCACCTACTGGGGCTATCCATTATCTCGTCACGTGGGAGTTGTAGGTTTGGTGTGAGCTGCACTTGCTTTTATCCAGACAAAATTCAACTTGTTTGGATTGGCATGTATTAACAGTGGGCGTAGCACAGTATATAAATCCTGAACTGAAAGAGTTGAGACCTTTTCGTCTCCGCCATCTTGCACTTGAAAATGTTTCAATTGTTTCATCTCGTGTTTTTTTAGGACTTATACTGGTCCATTTTCTATAGAAGTAGAGTATTTGCTATGGATATTTCTTTAACTTAGAGTAATTTGTGACTTCCTATCTTAGGCACCCCCCCCCCCCCCCCCCCCCGGCTTTTCGTTAGGTCGTAGGTAATAATAATTCATACAGCTTTTAGATTTGTTTTACGCTTTAAAAGCCCATTGTGCCCTTAGGACTGTGTATTTTAGTCTACTTTTGTCTATATTATTTAAGTTGTATGGAGTGGGAAAGCAGAAATTGAAGCTGGAGGGGATACCCTTTGTATTATTTGAGTAACGACTGCTACCTAACATGTAGAATATAAAAGGAAGAAACAAGATAAGAAAAAAATCTTCGATTATATTGCACAAGTTGGGACTTGCATATCATACTATTTTCTTTTGTGATTATAAATCTGATTATTTGAAAATGGTTGTTTTGTTTAATTTAATCTGATCTTTGAGTCTCCATTGCTCTTCACCTTATATTTTTTTCTCCTTGTTTATGCTAGGGGAAAAAAAATATCGCGCGCGGGGCACACATATGTATATACCTATTTTTTTTTTTTTGAATAGAATATATACCTATATTTTAATCGCAGTCGACGGGCACATAAAAGTGAGGATATGGCCTTACATACACGGGTCCATAAGCCTAGGATTTTCAAACTTCAACAGCGAGGCAATAATGATTTATAAATTAATGGAAAATATGAACGTCACCCACCCCCTACCATATAGTAATATAACACAGAAATTCATATAATACCGGATTCAAATGTTTATTTTATGAGATGAATTTTTTATTTTGGTCATCTATTTTTTTTTTATTGTAAATATAAGCATAATTAATTTATCTTACGAATAAAGATTCGTGAAACCGTTTTATAAAAGATATATTCTTAATATAATAACTAATCTGTAATAAATAATAATACCGAATATATTTGACTTGGGATTTCAAATCCACCATTTTAAATTTATATTTTAATTTTGATGACATATTTGAATGTACATAATTTAAGCAAACATCAAATTCAAGTTTAATTTTTTTAATAATTATTATGATTAATTATAATAGTAGGTCTTTTGTGAGACTGTCTCACGAATCTTTATCAGTGAGACTGTCTCACGAATCTTTGTCAGTGAGACGGGTCAATCCTACCAATATTCACAATAAAAAATAATATTCTTAGCATAAAAAGTAATATGTTTTTTGGATGATCCAAATAAGATATTCGTCTCACAAAATACGATCCGTGAGATCGTCTCACACAAGTTTTTGCTTAATTATAAACACAATCATTCTCACACAAGTTATTGTCTAATTATAAAAACAACCATACATATCATTTGAAATATATTATTCAAATATTTTTCAAATTAAATCCATCAATTCAAATTCAATCTAAAAAAATTTAACCACAGTTGATTAAAAAAACATCATGATTTTGTTTTCTTTCATTTTGGTAAAAAAAAAAAAAACAATGTGGAGTTGGTGAAAATTATTACTTGAAACATAAGATGTTATCATTTTTGCCAGATACTGTGTTATACAACAGATAACCTAATGATTATTTACGTTACTCATTTTTTGTTATCAGATTTAAAAATAAAGCAAAAACTTGTGTGAGGCTGTCTCACGGATCGTATTTGTGAGACGGATCTCTTATTTGGGTTATCAATGAAAAAATATTATTTTTTATACTAAGAGTATTACTTTTTATTGTGAATATGGATAGGATTGACATGTCTCACATATTAAGATCCGTGAGATAGTCTCACTTGATACTCACTCTAAAAATAAAGCATTAAATCTAGATGTGATGTCATGAACAGAATGAAGTCTAGAACAAGTCTAATTTTGGGATAAGGTTGCATGTGGTTGTCTTAAATTGATTTTCATAATGCATTGTCATAAGTTTACAACTCGCGATAATAAATACCGTACCACCAATTTCATCAATATTAAATATAATAATATCGAATATCGAGACTATCGAAGAAACTGACAATTAAACCATTTTATTTCCTTTTTCATTTACTTTTTTAATATATTTATGAAGAACATGTTTTCATCCATAACGTTATGAATACAGGATAATTATTGGCTTAATTAGAATATTAAAATAATGTATAATTAGTTTAGGAAAAATAAAATCTATTTTGAGCGAGTTTCAACATTTGAAAAATGAATTAAATATGATATGATAGTCTATCACTTGGTTTTTTTCCTCTTAAAATAATAATAATAATAATAATAATAATAATAATAATAATAATACCATGTTTTGCGTTAAATCGAGACAAAAATTTGTGTGAGATGATATCACATATTGTATTTTATGTGATGAATATTTTATTTAGGTCATCAATCAAAAAATATTTTGTTTTTATGATAAGAGTATTAATTTTTAGAATATGTCTTTTGTGGCATTTTCACGAATCTTTATCTGTAAGACATGTCAATCATACTAATATTCAAAATAAAAAAATAATATATTTTTATGAATTACCCGAATTTCATTTCACAAAATATTTTCCATAGAAATAAAAATTAACGTCCAAGAGACCTTCTCTTAAATCGAATGAAATTTTAAATCAAACGCACTCGACGTTTCACCATAGCACCTTTTCACCATTGCATTTCTTTCTGTGCGCAATCCTGGTTTGAATCCCGTTGGTAATTTTTTTTTTTTGGAAAGATTCGATTTTTAGTGATGTTAGATGATATAGGTCAAGATTGAAGTTCGTGTGTGGGATTCTTGATCCGAGAGGGATGAATGGTTGTGAAGAATCTATAAACTTCGTTAGTTGGTTGAAACTGTGATTTGGGAGAAAACAAAGAGCATAATGATGAATCTGGGCTTGAAGTCCCGGTCACGGAGAGTGGTTCAGGACAGCTCAATGGCGGTCGAAAAATCTAAACTTTATGTTAGAAGCAACAACAATAGTTTAAGCAAAGGTTTTTCGGATAATTATGATTATAGTTGTTGGGATAGCTTGCCTTCGGAATTACTTAGGGAGGTGTTGATGAAAGTGGAGGAGAGTGAATCTAAATGGCCGGGGAGAAAACATGTGGTGGCCTGTGCTGGTGTGTGCAAGAGCTGGAGAGAGATGATGAAGGAGCTGGTGAAAAATCCTGAGGATTCGGGGAAGATCACGTTCCCTATTTCTGTTAAGCAGGTCTGATTAGTAAACATGTGCGTTTTTGTTTTTGAGGCTGTTTTGTTTGGTTATTGTTGTTGGTGGTCAGTTTTCTGTGGTTTGTATTTGGGAGCGGGGAAATTCTTACGGTAAAATGGATAGTTTTATGTTCCAGATTATTTAAAACTTGGTTAATGAATAATGATCATCTTGGGAACTCCACAGAGCAGGAATTGATTTCTAGCAGTTGGATTTTCTTTTGTTGCTTAGTTTTCCTAGTCTATTTGTATGTATGAATACCGATTATTTTGGATGTGGAAGTTTTGCAGGCATCCCAGATGAATTCAATTTGTGATGTCTTTGAGGTGATTAGTATTTGATTTATTTGTTTGTCATATGCTTCTTATAATTTCGAATTTAATGATTCTATTGGGATTTTTTGTACATCTTACTGTTAAATTTGATAGACATTGAAGTATGCGTACTTACATAAGATTCATTGCACCATAGTCATTTGCATTCCAATTCTACTTATAGTTTTCTGCGATGAGTGTAGCTTGTGCCACTCAATAACTCCATTTTGAGGAGATGATTATGTATGCAAAAGATTAAGCAACTGAAATGATTGAAACTTCAGTCAATATGACATTTTGTTGTCTTGAAATGTGGGTTTTGGCTGCATGAACTGAGAAATTGCAACTGGAAAATGCTCTTGCATTGGCTCTGAGAGAATGGATGAGTATCTGATTATGTTTTCGAATCTGTGCTCATTCAGCTGTTTTCAGGGCACACAGTTGGTGGTGGTTCTTCTCAAACCCCCCCACCCACCGTGGGCACTGGCTACCTTTCATGGAACATTCTTCCCAAATGTCACTATGATTGTGTAGTCTTCAGTTTTCCATGTGATGTGATGGCGTAAAGTCTGGGCGAAGGACAACATGTCAAAATATTATCTGTAGTCTTACCTTTCCAATGAAAACTTTCCATTTACCAAGCAAGGATTTGTAATTTATGAGCTTTTTTATATTTATGTAGATGCTCTTTTCTGTTATTTCAGCCTGGCCCAAGGGAGTCTCTACTCCATTGTTTTATAAAACGGAATCGTGCAACCCAAACATATTATCTTTTCGTGAGTTTAAGTCAAGGTTCGGCTTTCTTCAGAACTTTCTGCAGATATCCGTGTCTTCTTGTTATTTTAACACATAACACGATAAGCAGGATTAGCCCTGTTCTATTCTGATGTATCTTTTCTTTACTTTTTTTTTTTGACAGCATTGGCTGATGATGGAAAGTTTCTTCTAGCTGCTCGTAAGTGTAAGCGAGCCACTTGTACAGACTACATGATCTCTCTGCATGCCGATGATAAGTCGAAGGGGAGCAACACTTACATTGGAAAATTAAGGTTTATTTAGTTTTTGCCATTAACTTCAAATAAAATACTTTCATATATGGTTGAAAGTCATTTTTTTCCCCAGATCTAATTTTCTTGGTGCAAAATTTGTGGTCTACGACACTCATCCTCCTCATTGTGGAGCGAAAATGGCAAAAAGTTGGTCCACTCGCCTGGTTGGCTCCAAACAGATATCTCCGAGGATTGCTGCTGGAAACCATCCGGTGACTCACATTTCGTACGAGTTGAATGTGTTGGGAGCTAGGTAAGAATAAGATCGATACTATTCTTGTTACTGTTATTCAATTGTATGAAACATGAATGAATAAGGGAGTGGATTTTTTGAACTAGGTTTTGGAAACTATGTGTTGGCTTACATATATTTGCGTTCAAAATTTGTCTGTGTATTTAATTCATACAAACATATAATAATTGACATATTATGATTAAATATTGGAGATTTGAAACATTCTCGGGTTATTATTGACAACACATATTTGGCATATGAAGATGATTCATTTGTATGTGTTCTTATTAAATTCAGATGTAGTACACAAATATAGAGATATAGATGAAGAGTATTTTCGCCAACACATGCTTGACATACTGAAGTGTGTGATGACTGATTTTTTTTTCCCGAATGACTGAGGTTTTATTACTATATATAGATGTGTGAGGTGATACAAAGATATAGATGAATAGTATTTTTTGGCTTTGTCTAGGACATAGTGCATGGTATATAGATATAGACGATGAGTGCTTTTGACAGGTAATTTGCAGATAATCAAAATTGTTGGTGTGAGATTCTCCCGGTGAAAATATGTAGTATAAGCTAATAAACAAAGTTGTCAATCTTTATATGCAGAGGTCCAAGACGAATGCGCTGCTTAATGGACGTGATTCCAGCTTCTTCCATAAGACCTGGAGGAGTTGCTCCTACACAAACTCACTTCCCTATCACCAGTGTTGATTCATCTCCTACAATCCCTTTTTTCCGTTCAAGATCTAATCGTATAGACGGTACTGTATCCGAACCTTTGAGTGGCCAAACGGATAGTTCACTTGTGTTGAGAAATAAGGCCCCAAGATGGCATGAACAGCTCCAGTGCTGGTGCTTGAACTTC
This sequence comes from Primulina eburnea, assembly GCF_022965805.1. NCBI lineage: Eukaryota > Viridiplantae > Streptophyta > Magnoliopsida > Lamiales > Gesneriaceae > Primulina > Primulina eburnea. The sequence continues at coordinate 29,138,791 of NC_133114.1, forward strand.
CACGGGCGTGTAACCGTCGCATCAGTGAAAAATTTTCAGTTGGTTGCTTCTCCAGAGAATGGTCTTGTTGGGCCCGAACATGATAAAATCATTCTTCAGTTCGGGAAAGTGGGGAAAGACGTGTTTACTATGGACTATCGGTATCCAATATCAGCTTTCCAGGCTTTCACAATCTGTCTTAGCAGCTTCGACACTAAAATTGCCTGCGAATGACATGGTTCGAGCAGGTTACTGATCCGACACACTCTGGTTCAAAGTGGCCTCCACTTCTTCACAGTTCCTTCTTTTAGAGCTTTGTTTAAACTTCATTTGCTCAGTTCATCTGGTCTATTTGTGATACGCAGAATGTTGGGAATTGTATGAACTTATCAAGATTCTCAGTTTCTCACTGTACGTTCTCTGTGCATAAAAGAAAGTGTTCATCTTAAGCTTTATTCGATGAACGTATCTATTATATTTTGTCCCAAATCTATGGTTAAAGATGTAGAATAGAACTGATTTGTAAGCAGGTGCGAGGTATACATTGAATTAACTTCGACAAGCTTGGACTAATTATTTCCATGACAAACCCAAGCTGCAGTCATCCTATGTAACATTGATGAACCTTTGATCATATAAATTACTATTTTACAAGACAAAACACGTATTTCTTTTTTAAAAATAATATCACATTGAATTTTTTGCTACGGCGGAAACCTCACCTTTCCGCACAAATTCTGTATAATGCAAAAAATGGAGATGATTATGCAGGAAGCTATCTATTATTTGCTCCAACAATGATTCTGAGCTCGAGCGAGATTCAACTGGCTGGTGATCATCTGATGTCCATTCCAAGGGGTATCATCTTGCACGAGTTCCTCCCAAAAAATTCAGCTACAGATTCATATATCAAATCCATCTCTGTTGACGGTGTTATAGAACCCTGCTGTTAACTCGGAAGGGTGGGAAGGTGATTTAAACCACGAGTGTGCCAGAGGAACTTTACCAGATATAGTAACTGGTACGTCTTTGAAAGTTGATGCAGCAAGTGACAAGATTCGGTCTTCCGTGAGTTATCAGAAGGGTTTAATACCAAGAAAGGAAAAAATCGCCATATGAGCTCTCCCAAGATCCACCGTTTTCATTGAAAAAGCCACTGGAGAATGTGGAAAAACACAAGGTGGCTTGTGAGAACAGTCGGACTAGACTCATCTCAGTTCTTTTAGCTATAACACGAGGAAGTAGTAAAAGTAATGGATGGTTTGGAGTCATGAAAACTCAATAAATTCCAGGAGTTCGGAAAGATATAACCGACCGCACTTAGTAGGATAAAGACTTGTGTATTGTCGTAAAAAAAAGGTAAAAAGTTGTTGGCATGTGCTCATATTGACACAGTTTAAGTACGGGCTACCTTTCATGAGTTGCTCTTTACTCTACCTGCCTATTCCGTTCCATTGTCGTAATCTTCTTTACTTATGAAAGAAACCATGACTAGGTTTTGCTGTAAACTAATTCACTCTCCTCAACTCTGTTGAAGTTTTATTCGAAAGTCAAATGCCAGCTTACTTGGACATTTCTCAACTGCCGATTGTGTTGCAACTTTTTCACACACAAAATCAAAGAATTCACTTGCACCGATCATTCGATGATGCTTTGTAGCCCATTACAATCGATCCATATTTTGGGCAATATTGTTTATTAAAGAACATACATATATAAAATAGTGGTTTCAATCCAAGAAAATCAAGAATTGTAATCAAACAAACAATGAGGTAATGAATCGCCCCCTCATCTGAAATTAACAAAGATTCCAATATACCATTTAGTACAATGTTGTTTATCTGCTGTCGGACATAACGCGCAAGCACCATATGCTGTCTTGGTAGGAACCAAATTCATTAATAGCTTTATCCTGGGTAAACACCACCTTATTCTTTACATCATTCTTATTTACAAGACAACAGTACAGATTAACGGTTATAAAAAAGAACATTCCCACTACAAATATCTCTACATGCCCGAAGCTTTCACTTGTGTCACACTTGAGCGACTTGTTGTGACCAGGACGAATGCATAGGCTTAGCAATAGAAATTTGGACACGAATCACTTCATGAATGGCACCACGATGAAGCACACCAAGGACCTCTTCGTTGTATGCCACTAAATCACCCAAAGTTACACTACGAGAATGTAATTCATCACGTAAACGGAAACCATAGAACCATCTACCAAGCTTCCACCATTGGACACACACTTGCCTTTCCGAAATTTGGCTTTGGTTTAGTGCCTCCACCACATACTCGACCTACCAAATGTGATGTTAAAAAGATCATTTAACTCGTAAAAAAGAATACCAAATCACTGTTCCTGGTATGTATAATGTGATTTAGTTAGGTAAAAGGAGTTGTTAGAGCTATAGGAATTACCGGCACGCCAAGACAAATGATGCAGTAATGCAGGCCAACCAAGTTAAGCAGCACATGGAGCTTTGGTTTGAGTAAGAACATTTCAACATCTTTGAAACCAAAATGCAGAGAATTGAGTAATTCGATAGCTTTCAAATAATTTCCGACCTCAATCGACTCGTAAGCTAAAGCTCGTTCCACAAAATCGTGTATCAAGCCTGCTTTTCCAGCCATCTCATTATGTTTGAATATATACAACTCCCTCCACCCCTATCGTCGTCAATAAAACAAAAATTTCGATCCAGTTCAAATATTCAGTAACATATACAACAAGTAATGGGGTGATAATATGATTAACATTATAAGCATCGTAAAAACGTTAAGATTGAGATTTGGACTTAACTCAACTCCCAAAACTAACTCAGAATTGGATTATTGTCTAAGTTTATATATGCAACTCAAGGATTTTATCCAAAAGATGTGAGACAACTAACACACACCTCTCATACACAATAATGAAATTCTGGAACGTGAAGTTTGCAAGTGGCCTAGGTATCGGCAGAACGAGTGGCCCAACTGTGGGCAGTCCAACACATAACGGTGAGTCTCGACTCTGATACCATATTAAGATTGTGATTTATACCTAACTCAACCCCAAATGTTAAGATTGATACTTAAATCTAACTCGAACCCAATATCTAACTCAAAAGAAGATAATTAACCAAGTCCGTATATGCAACTCTGAAGAATTATGTCTTATGCAAGACATCTTAACACAACCCTTCACGTTCAGGGATGAACAACTGGAACGTGAATACACTAACGGATGACCTTACCATGGACAATCTAAGACACATGATCTCTCGCTTGTTTCATTTGCAGCACAACATTGGAAATAATTTGTGACGCAAGACATTAAATTAGGAGTAGTTCCTGATTCCAACAATGAGGAATCAGTTCTACAGCACCGTAAAGACAAAAGTGTCCCTTAATTTTATTTGCTAATGTATCAAATATCCTAGTCCTAAGTGAAAAAACTTCAAACTTGGAAGCAAGCAGTGATTCAACTAAAAAAAATACTGCAACATTCACAAAATCTATATCTCAAAATACTATAAGTATCACCAACTAAGTTTTAAAATTTGTACAGAATCTGAAATATATCTGACGCGAAAATAAGATAAAATCACTGCAGGCCAAAACGAGGAATTTGTAAATTTAAGCAAGAACCTTGGAATTGGAGTCCATTTTTCGATCGGATTTCTGATCCCAAGCAATCGTAGGCCACCTGTCTTTGCATAAAACCTCCCACACGCAATCGGACCCGCAAAGCTCCTTCCAGAACCTGGAGCAACTGCCTAATGAACACACATCCATAACCTGAAAAGAAAGACTAAATCTTTTTCAAAAAACAACTGTTTGATTCGAAAAATCAAGAAAGAAAAGATACAAGGTAGTTCAATGACCTCAAGGGAAGAAGCTATTTGGAGGGCAATATCATCTGGAATTGAATTCTGTATGCTGTTTCGTGAATTCATCATATTCCTATGATCCTTAGCAAGGAAAAAAAGTTATGGGGAAAGAAAAGGAAATAGTTGTGAATTAATTTAATTTACTGGGATGTATTCAATCTAGAAAAAGGGGCGAGTTCTTGATGAAATATTCTTGTTACTCCACGAAGTTTTGAAATTATAGTAGAATCTGAAGCTGTCCACGTACAGCGAACTCTTCTTTCTTTTTCGCTTTTTTATTGGAATCCTGTCAGGGGTTGTGTTTGGCTACATTTTCGGATTGATCGAACAGATTTTTCTTTAAAAAATAATGTAATTGATCGAAATATTGTTATATATATTAATATCAATTTAATATAATTAATAATATATTTTAAATTTTAAAAACTAAAAATATATATAAATAAATAAATATATATTTGCCAGATTTTTAAAATTAAATAACATTATACATATGCTCAAAATATCAATTATAATTATAAACATTTCTTAGAACAAAAATAATATAATAAAAAATAATACTACTAAAACAATATTTTAATGAAATCCAAATCCGAAATAATTGTATACATATATAATCAAATATTAAATTTAATATTTTTTGAAAAAACTATTTTTGAAAAAAAATTCGAGAAAATCACTTGTACTGATTTTTCGATTCAATATCAATAAAACCAGTTCTTGACCAATTTTTACGGTCAAACGATTTTTAAACTATAATCGATAAAAAAAGAAAAAAAAGAAAAAAAAAGAAGTGATTAGTTCTCAGTCAAATCGGTCGATCCGGTCTCATTTTAAAAAACCTTACATTGGCAAGAACACGAATTAGGCTTCTGAGTTTGGTCTAGGGACTCAATTTATTATATTTGTGAGAAATAAAATTAGAGTAATTTTAATAAATAATTATTGGGCCGAAGCTCGATATAATTATCAAGTATAATAAAACTGACGTATATCGCAGCTTATACACGTAAGGGTGTTCAAACTTCGGATAAAACCGAAAAAACTGAAAATCCAAACCGAAAAAACCGAACACTAAATCGAACCGAAAACCGAATTTTATAATTCGGATATAAATGTTAAAACCGAAATTAATTTGGTTCGGTTTCGGATTATAAATGTCGAAACCGAACCGACCGAAAAAACTGAAATTTAATTAAATTAAAAATGTTATTTTTATTATATATTTTTTATTGAGATGATATTAATGAATGTGAATTATTTTGAATAATACTTAGTTGATTGTTGTTTATGTAATTCATTTGTACTTTATATTTAAATATTTTACTAATAAATCATTTTATATTTTATAATATATTTATATTATTAGTTTAAATAATTGTATCAAAACCGAAATAACCGACCGAAATAACCGAACCATTTCGGTAGAAAACCGAACCGAACCGAAGAAAAATGGTTCGGATATCGGATTATATATTTGTAAAACCGAAAAAACCGAAATAAAAAACCGAAAACCGAATCGAACCGACCGATGAACACCCCTATATACACGTTTCACAACGACATGTGTGCAAAAATTACTAAGTAAATTCCCTCAAAAAAATTAATAAGCAAATAATTATCTATGAATACTTCTGCTAAATTATATACATTCTTTGAAATATTATTCAATCAAAATTTTAATAAATATTATTCAATCTTTGAAATATTACTCAATCATATACACTGGTGAAAAATTATTCAACCATATATTTGATCCAACAAAAATTTTCTAATATATAATAAGTATTAATAAAACAAATTATACAAGATCTTATTGAAAGATATTGAGAAAACGTATTTTACTCATCATCACTAATGATTTAAATAGTAAATGTGAGGGTCCGTTATTCTAATAACGATTTATTAACATGCAATCATGATTAATCAGTTAACAGCGGAAAAGTGAGTTAAAAATTTACGGTTGGGCTTATAAAAATTTCGGCATAATCTTCCTGTAAATAGGACATACCAGAAAATTAAATACTCAAAATAAATAACATGTGCCCTCAATAAACACAACAGCATACACACGTGCCAGCCAGACACGATCATGACATATACAAACCAAAATATCATAGAGCCGATAAGGCTCGATAATACCATAATACAATCCTCCAAATATATACATATAGTATCTGGGAGACAGCAACACCACGCAGTACCTAAATACAACTGAGCCTACTCTCAAGGAGCTCTGGTACTTCCCGAGGCTTCCTCTCGAGCACCTGAGGTCGAACCACCTGTCATGTCCACACACAAAAGACACGACAGCCCCTTCTCGGGGGTCAGTAACCCCAGTACGAGACATCAAGAAACCACGATATATGACATAGAAATGCAATGATGCCATGCATGAATGCAATGCATGAATAGGTGCAAGATATCAGGATATCAGGAGTCAAATGATCGATATCAACAATCATACATATATGCTCGAGCTGGTCCACGACTCAGCGGACCGTGCCTGGGATATGGCCCAGCCTCGAAGCCAGCAACTACCTAAGCCGGACCGAATCAAGGTAGCCAAACATCTCCAGGACACATCAATTACCAACTGATAATATGCGAGTCAGTATATAATATCACATAAATCAGCAAATAGCAAATAAGTCATACACAGGATCATCAAATTGGTATCAAAACAAAGCTTACACCACAAGGAACAAAACCCCTCAATCAATTTTTAGTTTTGAGCGACGGAAGACGTCGATTTCAACGGCGAAACCGGCGGTGTTGTTAGACGGGTTTTCAGGAATCGCGATTTTACCTAACAAGGATGGTATCAATGGAAAGCTTACATCGAGAGCTTTCCAACCGTATATTTAGTTTAATTTTTCGATGACCGGTGCGGCCACAATCGACGGTCAAAGCTGCGGCGGTGGGTTGAAGCTTTTTACGGGAAGTTACGGGAAGAAGAATGGATTCGTGTGTGTTTATATGTGTAGTGTGTGAGAGAGAGCGCATATATATATATATATATATATATATATATATATATATATGTTTATCTTTTATCTTTTCGAGGTTCGAAACTTGACCCGGTCAATATTATTTCAACTTTCGTGTGTTATAAAGTTTAAATATGCATAAACACACAATTTAATTATTTGGCTTAATTATTTTAAATTCCTCAATTTAAAATAATTAATCTTAATTATCGCCAAATAACATATAATTAAATCAGGTCATTACAGTAAATACGGTATATATTTGGACCATATAATTGGGATGAAATAAATATTACATATAAAGTAAGTGAGAATCATAGAGTAGTACAAAATATCTGGAGTTCGTCTCATGTGAGACAGTCTTACGGATCTTAATCTGTGAGACGGGTCAACCCTACTCATATTCACAATAAAAAGTTATACTCTTAGCATAAAAAGTAATAATTTTTCATGGATGACCCAAATAAAAGATCTGTCTCACAAATATGACCCGTGAGACCGTCTCACACAAGTTTTTGCCAAATATCTGTTGTATTATCAAAAGTTATCACATATTGTGATAATCGCAGTGCAATTTAAATCTTTTAAATCGTACAATAGTTCAACTGTCACGTTTCGATTGTTTAACTCATCAAAAGACAATTATTGTCTTCCAACACACAAGTTGTGTTATAAACATTGCTTAAATGACATGAGAATATGGAATATCTCCTATATTACTGCTAAGATAAACAGCGAACCTGGATGCTAGTACATCATTTTTGCCGCGACTCGTGGACGGGAATTTAGGTAATAAGAACATTTATTATAACCAATACCTGAGACATTAACACCTCATTTAACTGTCAAATAATGACAACAAATGGAGCCTAAAAAATAGTGTACTTGATGCAAACATTATTGCGTATACCAAGTAATTTTATATTCACCTAAATCTCATCTTCATACACATTTACAACCTTATTACAGACAAAATTCAATCAAGAAACCAAGATTGCGTAATCCATTGGTGAAAAATAGAAAACACCAACAAGATCCATATAGTTCATAGTAAAACCTACAAGCGTAGAAGCTCTTCCTTCATCTTCCCAATGACAATGTCGTGTCCATGATGATTCGGTCCCATTAGCGTGGCTGCGAATGTCAACAAGTTTTGATTATTAACCGAGAATCTTGCCTCCAAAATCTCAGTTCGATGCTTATCCAGAACATATACGATATCAGTCATCAAACCAGGTCTAAACGGGACGTCGATGGCGAGAAATGTGGCATTATTTAATAGTGTGACATTGACTGAGGAGTTCTGGTTTGTGCATTTTGATAAAACTTGCTTTTTTGCATCCTTTGATTCATGCCATGGCTGTTTCTTTAAACTCTCTAGCATGTGTATCTCTTCTTGAAGGGAATTAATGAACTTCACCGTTTCATCTATAATCTCTTCCATCGAGGGCTACAAATGCATTATAAAAACATCAAGAAGACAAATTTAGGTATGCCAATCAACTTTCAGCCAACATCCAAGATTCGAGAATTACTATCTTCAAATCTTTTAGAAGATTCAGAAAACAGAATTTTCAAATAACAAGATGAGCAAGTAAGGAGTGCAATAAAATTTGTGTCAAGTGTTCACATATATCTTGTATAATGAGTTTGATTAGAGACAGAGGATTGCAATGTTGCCTCCTCCATGCCGGGCTAAAACCGATCTTCGGGGTAGCTTTCCTCACCTGGGAATATATATATATATATCTTCTTCTACTTGTCAATGTTTGTCATAATTCACATTGTTGATTAGGGGGTTAACGATGTACTCAAAGTATCATAGGATCAATGAGGAACATAAAACGTATAATCAAGTGCAGAAACAGGCCAAGTATATATGAAAGCAGCATTCTGAGTTCTTATAGGATGCTACCACTACTTTTCAGAATTGAATCCAAAGATTCACAAAATTTGGCCGACCAATAATTATTGATCAATACTTATTCAACTGATAAAAAAAAATGGCAGACCATATACAAGAGATAGATACAAAAACACGATTTCTTTATAATCATGAATATTATTGATTAGCAAGAAATAAATGACACAATTACGTTTGAAACCAGAATGGGAACTTGCAATTGGCTCTAAAAATTGATCAATACAAGACTTTAACAACAGAAGCTTGGTCATCTAATCTAGTTGAATTGACCAAAATTAAGAAGATGAAAATGCAAAAAAAAAAAAAAAAAAAAAAAAACAGGAGTCAATTAAGCTCATAATATCTAACCAAATACATGTATCAAATGAAATTTACAAGTGGGGAGAACTGAATCGACCTTACGGATCTTGAAAAGACTGGGCACCATAGAATGAAGAACAGAGAAATTATCATTAATTTGCTTTCTCCTTTTGCGTTCGCTGAGTGATTTCTCAGCCCAAATGGACTCCTGTTCTTCATCTCTTTTTCTTGAACTCGACACATTTTCGCTGATTGAAATTGGTGAAAAATAAGATAATGGTGGGATCACAGTGTCCTTGTACCCTTCCATAATGCCCAGAAACAGATTTCTTATTTCATCTTCTTCCAACTGTAGCAGCGTTTCTCCCCTGCTGCTCATTTCGCACACTGAAATGAACCTCATTTGCCCATATGTGGAACTTATACGTGCATGCACGCAGAGACACGCATTGGTGCGTCAGAGAGGAGAAGCATTTTGTTGGGTGGCCCGTTGTTTCAGCTAGCAAGAAAGCTGTTAGAATATTTGCTGCAGAGAAACAGTTGTGTCTGGATTTTCCATCAACTCAATTATAGTTCAATTAATTTAGCAATAGTTTGATTTATTTAATAAATTTATATAAAAAAGTAAAATTAGAAACAAAAATAAGAAACATTTTTGTCTGGTCAAGCTACAATTTCAGAATAAATCATTGTATCAATCGATTATAATGATTTAGTATTTATTTAGAGAATACTTTTTAAATATTTCTGAAATAATATTACACTTGAAAGTTGAAATAACAAAGAAAAAGTGAAAGAAAAAATTTTTTGAGGTCATTTGATGTGCTCTTTAATGATGACAAGTTGATTCTTGGTGGTGTGTAGTTTTGATTTTGTACTTCCCCTTCGATTTGATTAGTTAAACTAACTCTGCACCGTTGATTTTAATTTTAAAAGAGGTTGATGAAAAATCCTCAATCAAAATATTTTTTTTGATTTATTCTCTGTCCATAAAATTGTGATACTATGCCATATAAAATATGGTACACTCAATATGGAAATATGATATACTTCATGTAGAAATATGATATTAAAAAAGTATCCAGGAATTGAACACAAAAAAAAAAAAAAAAAAATCGACGACTAAGTGTTGAAGACCAATTTCCCGTTAATTTTTATCTTTGGATGAATAATCGGAACAGTTGATTAGGTTGACCTACACAACAATCATAATTTTTAGACTTTGAATTTCATAAGTTTTTCACTTGCTTTTTCATTATTATTTACTGGTTATGATAGTTTATATTTTTACTAAATATAAAATAATATTATTTTTTTACATATGACATCATTTTTCAAAATTTACTTCCCAACAATATTTCAAAACATACCACTACAATTTATTTTTACAGCGTTGGGATCCTTATGAATAATTTTTTAATTATCTACTTAAATATAAATATATCACTTCTAATTATGAATTTCTCAATATATCTTTCTTTATCTAACTTGGAGAATTGTATTCTTATATGGATTAACTTGTAATTTCTTTGTTTATCTTAAATAACTATAACTAATTATTGATTATTAATATATGACCATTAATATTCATTGAAAACATTGAATTCATTCCCTATTTTTCTGTCTTGCGGTTCTACATGGAATTTTTTTTTTCAGATTTAGTTAATTCTTGTCACTTTTTACAAAATTTGAAGATTATATCTTGGTCTCTAAGGATTTAGTTTGATTGTTATTTTGAGCTCCTCTACCCAAACTATATAGTCTATATTTATTTTATTTTTATTATATTAATTTGTTTAATGTACCGGATATTTTAATGTTTCATTCTATTTTAGTAATTATCTATTTCCTCCTTCTATGAGTTTTTTACTTAATTATTTGATGTTCCGTTAGTTTGTTTGATTTAATTAGTTTAATTTATCGATGGTTGTGTTTTGTTACCGTTTCTTTTCCTTCATCTTTTTTACAGTTCAATTAATCTATTTAATATATTTATCATCTTTCTCCAAATTATGAGAATACACTAGTTTTCAAATATTTATTTTGGTAATCATTTTAAGTTCTCATCTTCCGAATTATATATTGGTTTATATTTATTTTAGTTGTATTCCATTAAGAACTTTTAACCTCATTTTTAAATTACAAAATTGTTAATATTGTTTAAATATACTCATATACCATACCATATTAACTAAGTCGTGATTACTAATAAATAGTATATTATTATTATTATTATTGCAACTCAACGGAACGTATGTGCGGGTAAATGATTGTTAATATCACCTCCACTCAAAATTTTTCGTGATGAAATAGTTGGGGTAAAGTGTGGTTATGATAGTATATCGTTTTGCTTTCGGATGAAATCATTTGATTTGTGATCGAGTATAACTCGATTAATATTATGTTAATTTAACTAAATTAATAACGTACGTGTTGTTAATTATTTGAGAAAAATATATTTAAGAATTGAGATTGAAAATGATAATAACATTATTTCATTATTTAGTTGAATTATCGACAAATATTACAAAATATCTTAATATGATACTTTATTTTTTTTATCTTCTTAAATTATGATATTTAATTAATATATTAATATATGTCTCAAGCTTACATTTTTCTACAAGTTTCATTAAAATCATGTCAGTAAATATCTTAATATGATACTTTATTTTTTTATCTTCTTAAATTATGATATTTAATTAATATATTAATATATGTCTCAAGCTTACATTTTTCTACAAGTTTCATTAAAATCATGTCAGTAAATGTCATTTTTCTTATAATAATTTTCAAATGAAATGAAAATTGAGTGCATGTAGATTTTATGTTTTTTCCAAAAAAAATATATATATTTTATTTACAGTATAATTTGATTAGTTTGATTTATTTCAAATTTATTTATATAAAAAAAAGTAATGATAAATTTAAAAAATGAAAATTACTTTCTACGAACTAAATTTATGATATAATCCTTATAATTTTTTTAATCAATATAATTTTTATAATAAATATGAATTATATTAATAATTTACTATCATTTCTTATATTTTACAATTTTCATATGATATTTTTTAACTAAGTATTATATATTACTTTATTTATACATGTATTCTACTGCATATATTTATTTAAGTGATATTATGTTAAAATTTTATTTCACTGGAATTATTAATCACCAATACTAATTTATAAATGATTAATTCTAATATAAAATTAATTATTTATAATATGTATTCTAAAAAATCATAGAAAGTAAAATAAAATCCGCAAGATATTAAAAATTAGAAAAATCACAAGTAATTTTTAACTTAATATCAAGTTTAAGTGTTTGATTTTAACTTTATTATAATAATTTAGTAAATTAAGAGAATTTTATTTGACTTTTGTTTATGTACACTCCATTTAAGTACATTTTGGTTTTGATTTTGGTAAAATTCACTATTATGTTAAATTTATTTTTATTGTTTTTCATTTTAAATGATATTTGAATGAAAAATATTTTTACTGATTTATCATTTAAGAGAGGTGTCGTTATGTCGCTGATTGAAAAATGTCATATAAATAACTGAATATATATGATTTATTGTCATGATATAATTTATGTATTGAATTTTAATATATTTAGATTGATAAATACTATAAATATGATGTTAGAATTATCTATTTCTCATGATTATATTTTTCATTATTAGTAATCGATACACGAACATTGCTAGTTCAATTCAATAGTCGATACAAACTTCCTCCTCGTTGGTGAAATTCTACAAAAATGGACCAAATATTACTTTTCCAATTAATGAACAACCAAAGTTGGTTTTTTTTTTTTTTTTTCAGAATCCAAAACCAGATAGGCAAACTTGCTTTTCGAGAATTATTGGACCAACAACAAAAGAATTTCTAGAAAATGGTTTGCTCCCCCAACTCTTGCTCAGCCATTCCATCTCCAAGAATTTTTCCAAAGTGTCCATAACTTGGTGTCTTATCTGCATCATATTTTCCGGTTTCGGGATCATATATCAGCATACTCTCCGCTGTGTAATACCTTCCGGCTTCCGATCTTCCCAAACTCAGCTGCATCTTCGAGCTAAGGAAACACCTTCGCAAGAAAATTAATAACTCCAATAGCAAAGTCCATTATCTGAATTGGTACCTTAAGAAACTTAGGCTCCTTTCCTAACAGCTTAAACTGGATCTCCCCTTGTTCCAATGGTGTCAACGCATCCCCTGGTCCCCGATGGAGAGAATCCAGTTACTCATTTCTTTCCTCAACTCGCAATCCGTGATAAACGAAGCCAAATCTTGCTAGCTGATCGGCTTGCAGGCACATAATTTTCCGTCACCGAACATGACATAAGGTTTCCCATCTTTAATCAACTCAACCTGCCCTGCCAAGCTCTTGAAAAATGCAGTAGGCCTAACTATACTATAAGTGAAACCCTCATCCAATTTGGCTTCTTCCATCAACTCTGCCTCGAATTTCAGTTTTGCTCGTTGAAATTCAAGAAGGGGCTTTTGCACAAAGATCGCAGAGAGCAAAACAAAATGTGAAGCACCATAATTCCTACCAGTAATAAGACTGTTCTTTGTTGCCTCATAATCAATCAACCATGAGTCCTTTACTCCACCATTTCTACTATCAAGGCAAGAGACAACAACATCAACAGAAATCCCAAGATTTTCAATGCCTCTCTAAAGATTCTAGCTTGGTAACATCCGAGAAGCACACATTCGCGTCATTTAACAAACCGAATGTTTCCTCTTTACTATTCCTCTCTCTTATACCACTTCTTTCTCTAGCAATGGCTATAACATTGAAACCTCTTTTAATTAACTCTTTAACCACAAAATTTCCAATATAACCCGTTGAACCACCACCAAAACGTTAGTTTCTTTGGGTTTTTGTTCTGAAGGAGACCTTGGGTACTGTTTCAACATCTGGGGTAGACGTAGATACGGCAGTCACAAGTTTAAATCTCTCTCTCCCAAAATTAGAGGGATGTGAGAAATAAACAGGAGGAAAAGGGAAAGCATATGGGATAGTGGTTACCTAAGTTGATTATCAAAATGAGAGAGTAAACACCCTCTATAGCTCAGATTTTTAGAGGAGTGCAGTGTGAGTCCATTGCAGTTGAAGGGAAACTGACATTTTCTTGATTATGGACACCAAATTTTCAGAAGAAATTTGGACCAAGGAAGAGCATTGTGTTAAAGAAAGTTCATAAAAATGGAGAAACAAAGAAGGGTGAACCGAATCAGAATCGTCAATTGTGATAGCTAAATTCCTCTGTCGCGGTAGAATCCAAATGATTGGTTCATATTTGGTGGGAAGATCACAGGAGCTTATGGGATTGGGGAGACGAATAAATGGATTTGGGCCTTATGAGAATTTGTGGGCCAAAGCCCAAAAATGAAGAGACTCCGAATACCATACATATTGGATAATTAAATATCTTCCACAAACCTAATAACATTGTCAAAAAGAAATAAGGTAAGAATTCAATTCTCTTGCCCCCAAAAAACGACAGAGAGGAGAAACAGAAGGAATAATTTATGTTGTTTACTTCCAAAGTATTACTACATCAGTATATCATAATATTTTTTTTTACGATTCTCCAATAATATATGAAGTATGATATAGAAATGATGTGTCCCGCCAAATAAAAGGTTGCAAACAAGCTCATCTCACTAGCCTGTTTTGATGACTCTATTGATGGATATATGTGTGTGTGTTTATATGTATATGTGTATATTTGGAGTCTACGAACTCTTACCTCATCGTGTCTTCATCAATGATATTCTGTAAATCTGTTGGATGGATCGAGATGGATACGTATCCTTGATCATATTCCAGTGCTTCAGTAGCAAAAAAATACGTTGCCCTGTTCTGCTATTTAGATATATCTCACTCTAACTTCTAAATCTTTAGCTATAAAGTTTATCCTGAAGGCAATCAAATCAAGTGACGATGAACGAGACATTCTTTCTTATGTTAAACACGAAACCTGTGATCCAATGTCCAGACTCATCACCGAGTAGTCCACCTCCACCTGCCATTTGGCCATCCTGTTTGCAACATCCATCCACATTAAGTGAATTTCATCCTCTGGGTGGAGGTATCCACTGCAATACACAACTTTCATATTCCACTGTGCGGCTCGACATTACCCTCTTAGCATTAAAAGCTGATTTAATTTCCCTGAATTGGTTCTTCGTCCACTGCACTTTAAAGCCCAAGTTTCACTTTCTTCTCCTTGAACACAAAATGGTTGCGGCATTGCCAAATCCACCATAACGCAGTAGCAGAAAAGGTGCTCCAGTCCAAGTTTATATTATTATGTTGCTCATGTGTCAAATATCATATGCTGATCTTAATGAGAATTGCCCGTTGCTCGTTTTGTCCCAGCATCTGCTGTCCTCTCTATCCTCATTGTTACTCACAATACAAGTAGCCAATATATTCTTCATATGTGTAGGCAACTTTCATTCAAGGCTTCCGAATTCCAACCTATTCTCCTTATCCTTCATGGACTTTTTTATATCTTTCCACTAAGTCAATGTCCTTAAGTAGAAATTTGCTCAATGGTTCATTTCCCACCCATTTATCAATCCAAAAGCATGTGGATTTTCCATTTCTAACGGCAACCTTCCTTCCCAATTCTAAAAAATTTGCAACCTTGGTTATACCTTGCCATGCATTAGATGCACCTTGTTTAGCCTGGAGTTCCTGTCCATTTGGAGCAGTTTGCATGTATTTGCCCTTCAAGACTCGCACCCAAAAACTATCTTTTTCTTCCATTAACCGCCAACCAAGCTTTGTCTTAAAAGCTAAATTCCTTGGATGTAATCTCTTAATAACAAGGCCTCCCTTAGACTTTGGATTCACACAAACTTCCCAGTTCACCAGGTGACATTTGCGTTCCCCATTCTGTCCTCCCCACATAAAGTTTCAAATTGTTTTCTCGATTTCAGAGCATATCCCCAAAGGTAAAAGGCTAGTTTGTATCGAATATAGTGGGATGGATTTAAGCACTGACTGCACTAATACCTTACGCCCTGCAAAGGTCAGATACTTAGTTTTCCAAACCTCTAACCTTGATTCACTCTGTCCAGAACATGTTTGAATAGGTTACCATTGACTCTCCCATGAATTGATGGTACCCCGACATACTGCCAAGATCAGCCGTTGATGGAATCCCCGATATAGAAGATAAGTTGTTTGCCACTGCTTCTTCAACATTTCTAGAGACAAAAATATGTGATTTCTGGCGGTTAACTTTTTGTCAGACCTTGAGCAGAACCGATTAAGCATTCAAGGATGACATTTAACTGCTGTGTGGAAGCCTCCGCAAATTGCACCATATCATCAGCAAAGAACATGTGTGATATGAGGGGGCCATTTCTGGAGAGTTGAATTGCTTTCCAAGACTATTCACAAACTGATGGATATATTGAATTCAATGCTTTGTGGACTCTACCGCAATGATACAGAATTATGGATATCAGAAGATGTTTTTAAAAAAAGTTTTCTTTTTCTTTTTTGGGCCAAACATGCTTTAATTAAAAGATGTACAAACTTTTTCCAAGTTTGAAAATAGGCATAGACCACCACTGTACTTAGGTTTGGATGTTAATGGGGATGCCCATATTTACGACCAGGACTGATCCATTCCAGGCGCACTTACGTGCAAGGAATGAGACTCTACGTCCATGTTTATTCATCTCTTAACTCGAGTTCTCCTCCGGTAAAATTCATTTAGTGTAATTAGAATACGAGACAAATATAATCTCCCAAGAAATGTGATCATCCCTATAAACAAATCGTTCATCACATGGATTCTACAACTGAAGCTTGGATATACACACAAATTAATCTTTACGTTTCCTTGGATCAATTCCCTGTTGTTTATGGGATTGAAATTTGATAGGAAAAACAAGAACGACAATGAAAATGGCTTGTATAGACAAGTGTTGAACACTTTCTCCTTAAGAATAATTTGCCATCACCAGAGGCGGAGCCACATTGTGGTTTATCCGGGCTTTAGCCCGGGTGGCCCAATTTTTTTTTTAAATGTATATGTAAATTTGTATAATTTTGAAATAATATAATATTAGCCCGGATAGATCAATGTAAATATTAAAATATTTTGGAGTTTAAAATTCCAGCCCGGACAAAGCCATATTTCTTGTTCCGCCACTGCCCATCACAATGTGCTAAAGATTTGTGGCAATCTTCTCCCAAGATACAACTACAACTCTTGGATAATGAGCACTCAAATATCCAAGTTCCATAACAAGGAAATGAATGAAACTCTTTCTTGTTGAAGAAGAACAATATGCAAATGAACTTGTGTGTTTTTGATTTTCAATAAAACAAGCATTCAATGTTTTTCATGTGAAAAGACGTGATCTTTCATTCATAGGAGTGTCCCTTGACCATTGTAACTGATCACAATCATCAAACAATGCCAAGGAAATGAAAAAATGCCAGAAAACTCCGAAGGGACGCCAGTGCGCACGACAGGCGCGCGCTTGCTACTGTTCACCGAATTTGTTTTTTAATTCGGTTTCTGTCCCTCACATGTTCCGATTACTCGTTTGAAGTTCTTTCAACATTCGATGAACTCGTTTCGAGTTTAATTTAGAACCACCGAACTTAATATTCGTTCATTAAGCTTCGTTCTTCGTTTTGAATTTTTCCAATCAAACACATTGATTAATTTGCTTGATTTTCATTCATTAAATATCAAAATTATCCAACATTCCTGACAATTAAAAAGCGAAACCAACCAATCATAGATTAAATTGAAATTTCCAACGACTTCAGCTGTGAATTGGTGGAAGTTCATGCTAGCTACTTGTTCTTCAAACAAAGCCTCAAAATCTGCTCTGCCACTTCATCTACTTCTTGTTCTTCTTCTTTTTTAATCTTCTCGCTCAATTTCCATGCTTTAAACCTCATATCTTCACCACTTCTCTCTGCAAAAACTTTACGGACCGCTTTCGCTATCTCTTCCCCTGTAAAAAGACCGTTTTGGCACTTCACAACCTCCACTCCAACACCAGCCTCGACGACCAATCTAGCATTTATAGGCTGATCATATCTACAAGGCATGGCTATAACTGGAACATTATAATACAAGCTTTCTGTTACAGAACCCCATCCGCAATGACTAGCAAAAGCACCTATGTTGGGATTCGACAAAATCTTGGCTTGTGGAACCCATCCCTCCACAACCATCCCTCTCCCATTCACCCTTTTAAGAAATCCTCGAGGCAACGCCTCTTCTAAGGTGACACGCTTATCCTCAAACGAAAATTTTATTACCCATATGAAATTTACGTCGCATAGCTCCAACCCTTTTGAGATTTCTTGTATTTGATCCTTAGACAAGAAGTGTTCGCTACCAAAGCAAATGAACAAAGTGGAGAATCGCTCTTTTTTACTTAGCCACTGCAGAATATCTAAGTTTCCTTCATCTTCTTTAGAATCATCCACCAATAGTCCAGTAGGTACAACTTTTTTTTGACATAAAACAGAAAGATGATCCATATACTTCCCATCAAACCCCTTACACCCCTTGACCAAAACAATTTCCCTAGACATCCTAAATATTCCAAAAGAAAAATCTTGATCAGCATCTTTGATTTCCGGTTTAACCAGAGCATTTAGCTCGGCTTTCTCACGATCCAGGAGATATATTTCTTGAAAAGGAAAAGTAGAAGTGCTCCCATATGTATATAAATGATGGAAATATGAAAAAGGTGCTGCTCCTGCAGTTGCAAAGTAAACGGAAGGAATACCTTGGGATGAAGCAAGCTTTGGAACCCATGGTTGGAAGAAATCATATATCACCAAATCAGGCTTTAGATTATTGAAGATTCCAGAGAAGCTCGAACTTGACATTTGGAAAGCTTGCATAAGTGCTGATGTCAGGTTGGGAGGTAAATTCTTGGTCGTGTGGAGATCTGGAGGAAGTTGAGGCAAGGATGGCACGTCAAGTTCTACAAGTTGAATTGAGGAATCGCTGATTGATTTTTGCATAGTTTTCTTGATGGATTCAAGATTGATAGCAGAAGAACAAAAATATATGTGGAAGTTTCTGTTTGAGAGCCTTTTGGCTAGTTCAAAAAAAGGATATACATGGGAAAACGACAAGTACGGAAACACTAAGATTCTAAATTTGGCCTCTTCCAATTTCTCCATGAATGAAACCTCTTACTCAAATTCTTTTTAGTTGTATTTCTCTCAAGAACTTTTAGGTATAGCTCCCAGTTCTCCAATGATTGTTGAATTCCGTGAGCAAGTAGGCGATGTATACTAATAAAATACAGTTTTAGTGAGAAAATTTACGGAAACAGTACTTGCTAAGGCCTAGCTAGGTTCCAAAGAGCAAGTAACGATATACTAGGCCCACTGCAGTTCTCCAGCTACATTTTTTTCCAGTTTGAACTAAAGTCGTGGATTATATTGTTAGGAGTTAACGATTTTTGAGTTTCGCTGGTATGTGATAGGCCCAATAAAGAAGCCCAATGACCTAGCTCATGTTCATTTTAATTTATTTTTTCAGGATGGAAATATGAAACATCAAATTTGCTTACCTAGTCAATCAATAATCACTTGGATGCTATTAAATTATAATCTTAATATTATTTTGAGAAAAATCATTTTAGTCCTCTAAATGTATCAATTTTCTCTTTTAGTTTTGTAGTTGGTCAAACTTTAGTATCGGTTCGTTAATTTTTTATTTTAGTCAGATTTTACTAGAATGTCAAAATTTAGCAGAAAATTCCTGATTAAACCGATGACATGACATCAAATATTAATATTTTTAATACCGAGGAAAATAATCCTAGTCGGAATGCCACTTAAAATTCAACCATATCAAAGTTTCAAAATAAAAATTCCACAACATCAAACCAAACTGATAAGATTAAATATTTAGGGACCAAAAGCATTTAGTATGAATTATGGGGACTGACTCAGGGGCATGCCGATTTTAAATACACGGGGATCATGTGGACTCATCTATATTTGGTTCCTAAAAATAAAATCCGTATATTGAAATTTGCTGCTAAAAGTGGATTAAAAATTTTGTTTGTACGATATACGATGTTATCGCATTAAATACTAAGAAATCAAATTCCAAATCAAGAATTGTGTTGTTGAAATTTGTATTGTATCCTCGTCAAACCCTTTGGACTGAATCACCAAATGACTATTTATTACTTGGAACACGCATCAATACACGTTCATTCTACGCTAAAATAAAGTAGAGAAAAACTTGTGTGAGACGGTCTCATGGATCGTATTTGTGAGACGGATCTCTTATTTTATTTAAAAGAATAAAGATAAATTCCATTACTTTTTCACTCAAAATACGGATTTCCGCCTCTATATATGAATACAAACTAACGTGAAAAACAGGCAGATGCATCAAAAAGGGGAATTAAAGGAAAAAATATAATCTCTTTATTTCTCTCAATTCAAGAATCCTTTCCTCCCTTCATTCAACGCCAAACATGGGTTGTGGGAAATCAAAGCAGGCTGTGGCGACAGACAATACTGTTACCAAAACCAAAAGTTCAAATTCCATCAAGATCAATAACCCTGTTGTTGAAAAGGCTACGGAGGAGGAAAATGTTCAAGAATTTGGAAATGTGAAGAAAAATGATGGCCCTGATGCATTAATCAAGAAGGTCGAATATACTGAAAATATTGAGACAAAGGAAAATACAAAAGAAAAGGATGGAGCAGATGGAAACGGAGAATCACAGGCTGATGATAAGGCGAAAAAAGTCGAAGAAGGGGAGAAATTTGTTGAAAATGAACAAGGAAAGCTGAATTCAGACGATCATTCTCCAAGGAACTTTCTTTCGCCTATACGGGATCAAGAAGAAACCATTGAATCCATTATTTCTGAAGGGATATCTGGGAAATCCGAATACTATTCGCCCCATGCTAAGGGGCACGTGCATGAACAGAAAACAGAATGGAATGATGCTGTGGAAGGAAAGGCAAAAGCAAAGATAAAAAATGGTTTGTATATCTTTAAAGTTCTTATCATCTATAGATATCTTTGTTTATATATGTTCTTTAGCCACGCCATTGTATGTCTTGTATTGTTTTGTAATCTCGAGGTGCTGGATTTGCAGAAGAAGGAAACAAGGTTGAGGAAGGCAAAGAGGTGGTGATAATGGATGAAACAAAAGAGTCTGCCTCCACAGGCGAAGAGAAGACTCATGATGGTACTAAAAATCTAAGTTAACAAAACTTCACATTTTCATGTCAAAAATGTTGAGATAATTCTCTAAGTACATGTTTTCATGCAAAATATATCTATATTTCATAGGGATAGGGTAGTTTAAATTGTTGTGATACAAACTATGAACATGATATTTAATTAGAAAACTGATTAATTTCATGTAAACGACTTGAAATTTTCATGTACGAACAAAATCAGGAATAAGCTGCACCCCCATTGTTTGAACCATGGAAGAAAACACAGATTTTTGCCTGCAAAAAACCACATAATATGTCATGTGATCACAAAACATTTCTTACGTTGGATTTGGTGATGATTATGCAGGAAAGTGAAACCAAATGATTTGAAGACAAATTGAAGGAAATGGCGATCCAATCTTTTTATTTTGTTTATCACACATTTCCTATTCATTTATTAACTGCACAAATTCATATTTCAATGAAATTGATGGCAAGATTTCTATCTCGCCTTCTGTGTAAAAGTTACCGACTGAAAAATACAAAAAAAAAAAATACCAGTAGAAACTTAATTACGGAATAAAAATAATAATTATTAATATTTTCAATTTCAGTTGAATATTGCATTTTTTCGTCGATCAAATTTCAGCATATCTGTCACGAACAAAGAAGTATATGTACAAAGTAGATATTTGGATTAAAATAATATATACACATGAACAATATTTATATACAAGATATTCCTTCCCAACCCAAGGCCGTTCAGATACAGCTCCAACCAATAAGATAATCATACGGCTCGTGTCATGTACACGCATCAATGGCACAGTTGACCGAAATCTACATGGAAAGGCCCTGATCGGTTACCTCCTCTGTACTCTGTTTCAAAACTGGGGTGGATAGATTCCGGGATAAAATGAAATTCCCATCAACATCCGTTTTTCCATAAGCAGCAACACGGGGATCCATCACAATTCTGCAGCCACTTGGTGCATCACATCCCATTTCAATGCCATAATATGACAAATGGTCGGATATACTGTTCCCACTCACCGACCTACAGAGGAATCCGGGAAGTGATTATAACAAATGCTGCCACTTTGCTAGCAATCAAGAATGATATTAGCAGGAGAATACCCAAGAATTTGGGCGGGCGCAGTGCAAGATAGGGGGAGATGGATACCTTCTGCCTTTTGGGAGAGAGGTGTATGAAAATTGAATTTTAAATAAAATTAAACAAAATTTCATTTTTTTTCGATTGAAGGGTTTGATTGCTTCACCTTGCCGCTGTAGGATCAACCTCTGATAAAAGACGAAGCAATTTGAGAACTACAAATATTCTTACGAAGGATTGGCAACAGTATAGAGCTATCTTGGCCAACTCTATCACTATTTAGTGTCCTAAGGGTTATTCATCACCATCCAATACCTTCTGGTGATCAAGACTATCTAAAAGTAGAAAGAAAGCATTGCCTATACATCTTATATATAGTACAGCAGCAACCAAAAATAATAGATAAAATTCATTGATAGAAATATGACAAAACTTAGATGCAAATACTTGCCTGCTACAAGTTGGATCTTCCCCAGAATTGTCACAGACCTTCTCCACCGTATAAATCAAAATTCCAAACCCGATATCGTAAAGCCAGACCTACAACATGAAAATTTTATATCTCAATAAAGGAGCAAGCCGAGAAAAATAATGAAGCAATTAATGCCAAAATAACCCAATTGTATGATTAAAAAATGGTGAACTAGTCATTGATTTTGGGGGTTTATGCAGTCAAAGAACTAAGATACGGGTATAAAAAAAAATACGAAACTAAAGCAATCACTACCACAAAGTAAATCATTTCTGCAGTTTAGGACAATGATCCAACAAGATAAATGAAAGCATTGAATCGAAAAGTGTGCAAATACATCCAGGACATTTTTTTCCACGTTACCTTTATTTACGCCAATCAATATAATTTTCCTTTAGAAAAAGAAAAGCATGTTTCAGATTCCATGATGCTGAAAATACTCCATAAAAGCAAAATTGATAACGTATATAATGGGGGTGTACAGAAAATTCAAGGAAGTGGTGGTCAAAAGATTAGTTACTAACATGTACATAAATCAAATAAAGATGTCA
Organism: Primulina eburnea; assembly: GCF_022965805.1. Classification (NCBI taxonomy): domain Eukaryota; kingdom Viridiplantae; phylum Streptophyta; class Magnoliopsida; order Lamiales; family Gesneriaceae; genus Primulina; species Primulina eburnea. The sequence goes on from NC_133114.1 coordinate 29,162,222, forward strand.
TGAAGTTAAACACCAAAAACTAGTACCTCTCTCGCAAAGTGATGGTAAGTCTTTTGAGGAAAATAATGGTAATAAGGAGGTAAATGAGGCACAATATCATGTCCATTTGTGATGCGAAAGGTATTTGGCACCACCTGGCCGTAATATGCTGCAAAAGCAGTATTACCAATCCTAGGTTGCCCAAAGGTCATAACCTGAATGTCTTGATCTCCAAGACTGAGCTGAAAACAGGATAAGTACTTTAGAAAAACTCCAAAAAAGAAAATATGAAACAAATTTCCCAGAATATATTAATTATTAAGTATTATTATACATTTCAATTTGAATCCTCTACCAGACGACATCCCAGGGCAATTATTTTGTAAAAATTTAAGAAACCATTGTGTAAAGTTTTGGACTGAAAAAATCAAACACAGTCGTGCCAGTTAGTTAAGAGTATAGAAGCTCCAAGCACTTAACTCGAAACATCTTTCAGAACTAAGGAGTTCAATCTTCTTGATTGATAACCTGACCATAGACTAGGCTAATTCTGGAATCATGATTGTACTTTTGTACCAAAGAAAAATCCATGGGAGCGCTCTTCTATACCCCTTTTGGGCAAAGATCACGAACTAAATATCGGCATACAGTACTAAAGTAAAAGCCCATAATAGGTTAATAATGAAAATAATCAAGTGGAATTACACGAAGATCAAGTCCACAAAAAGCAGCTATCGCCCCTCCCATCGAATGCCCAGTAACCATTATCTTAGTGTCTCCGTATAACTGCTTTGCCTTTTGGACAGCATTTAGAACTCCAGTACGCAAGGATGTGTTGTAGTAAGCAGAATAAAAACCATGATGCACCTGGACCAAAAAATAACCCCACATAAAATGAATATGGATACAAACACAGCAAACTCGTCAAAATACTCATGTGGAGGAGGGAAAAAGAAAAAAGAAATGCATATGTTTAGTTGCACACACCATAGCATCATCAACTCCAGGGTAATCAATATCAAGCTGCTTCCAGTACAAATCTTCCACCCAGTTCTGTAAACTGCAAATAGAATTACCCATAAATAAGTTAAGAACCGACCTTAACAATTACAACATTTTAGTTTAGAAAAATTGTTTTATGTAAATGGCAACTCTAAAAACTCAGAGACACAAGCATCAGTCATATTATTTGTGGAAACAAAATAATGAGCATGGGAGATTGTCCACGGGTTGTATTACGCTTTTAATACATTCGACTCAAAATTCAAATAGAATGGCCTTGAGGTGAAACAACCAATCATGGAGAAGATAATATAGATCAACAAGTAAGAATAAGCCAAACCTGCGCTCTTGAGTTCCTCTGAATGCAATGACAGAGGCATTAAGATCAGTCGCAACCCCAACAAATCCCTTCATAGAAATAACTGGATATTAGAATCTCATAAACAAAGTCAATAGAAAATAAAAATAATGCTCTATCTGACAAAAATGATGAAAACGAAGACACGTTTCCCCAAACCTGCAGGCAGGATTTCACGTCCACAATTATGTCCATTATTTCAAAGCCCTGTACCCAAGAAGAATAATATCAATCCAAATATTAGGGGATAAATAGCTATTCAATTTAAGTCAACAAATAATTATGTATTATGTAACTATATTCTATTACTTTACCTCAGTTAGACCATCGCATCTCGAACAAGTCCACGTAAACAACTCAGTCAAGTCTGACAAATATACCTGCAATTGCAAATTTTGTTTAGTTATGCCATACATCAGCAGTTTCGTATATGGATGTTGACTCAACAATAGACTATCGAAAAATTTCTTGAGAGAATCGTAATGTAGAATCAGAGGTATTATAACAAATTATTCACTCAATAATGAAATGGGAAAACTTACCAAACCTACCGCTTCAATAAAAAAGGGTGTTAATGAAACAACCAACTCCTCTACTCACACAACTGCACATATCTTTGAGGACAAGCAATAAAAATGACACGAAAGAAATGTATACATATATGTAAATATCTAAAATACTTATCCTAAAGCTTAATCATACATATGGATCCAAAATATAGTTCAGAATGAACTCACAGCCGAAGCATATTGCACCAATATTTTTGCAAGAGTATGATTGTACGTCACCAACTGATAATTGGTATTACGCCTGTGCTTCCCCGTCACCTTCAATTCTGCGCACATAAAGCATGGACACATTCATATCCAAAGGGGAAACAGAGATGCAGGTATCTCCTAATAGAATTAAGCAATAAGAATGATAAATCGCCTCATTCAAAACAAAGTAAAGAATTCAGAAATTTTTAATTACAACATCTAAAGTTAATTTGGAACGAGATTTCTCTGCTGAGACTTAATCGACACCACATAAAAAAAAGTATCATATAAGTCATAATTAAGAACGTTTACGTATATAACGAAGCAAAGAGCAACTTAAATCAAAGATTGAACCGGTACAAGATTATTATAACACGAGATTAACATAACAAGTTATGGATCATGAAACTTAGTCATTTAACGATCAACTCCTCTGCATAAACTTTATTTGTGTCACACTACACACAATATTATTATAATTTTTTACCAAAATCTCGAGAAGGGTTAGAGTGTATCTGCAATACAAACTTCTACTAAAAATATTCCAATTTATGCTGAATTTTGCCGTAAATAAATTTTTTGGAGTCACCGCTCATCGAATATCCCTTCACATCCGCAATCAGAACTAAAAACCCAAATAATTAATTACCTCTACATGATGAAAATCCAAACAAATATACACAAATTGCAATGGCCAACCACCGTCTTCTTTCCATCTCCTGCAAAAAAAAAAATCGAATAACGAATAATAGAAAACCAAATAAGAACAAAACCAATCAGCACTTCGAAAATAGCACGGGACAAACCCAATTAACACTCCAGAACCGAATTGCAATCCCCGAATTCTGAAAAAGGGTCAGCTTTCCGGTGACCTCGAGAGTTTTCTCCGGAGAACTCAGACCAGACGAAACGACGCCGAATTATAGACACAGTTTTGTTGGATAGATCCTGGGAAGGGGAACACGTTCGTGTGGGAAAAGATAAGGGTATAATATACAGCTTAATTAGTTATACGTAATTACATAATTGCCCCGAATAAGGCTGATTGATGACTTGGTTTGGGCGGTATTTTTGAAGTTATTAAGGGAGTAAATTGTAGTTTCATATAATGTTGGCTTATCAATAAGTTACGTAACTTGTTCGGGATGGTTTGTGGGTTGGACAAAATTGACCTTTTGGTTTTTCTACAAATTCTAATCCGCAAAGTACGGATGGAGTTATTAGCTAGCTAAAATCATCAATCTCGTTTAAAGAGGATTTGATAATTTACACAAAAGTGCCCTTCTAGTTTGCTATATCACAAAAACTCGTATACGACAGTTTCACTTATCGATTTTGTGAGACAGAGTTTCAACTCGACACAATCTATAAAAAAATATTATTTTTTAACAAAAAATATTACTTTTATTTGTAAAATAGACTGAATCAACCGATTTCACTAATATAGATTCTTAGACCATCTCATATGCGACTTATTTTTTTGTATATTTGCTCTTTTGCAATTTTGATTATCTAATTTATCAAGTATTATCTTGGATTTGTTTATAATTATAGCAATCTCAACATAGCGTGTATGTGACGCTAAGTATTTAGTGTCATCTCAGCATTATCGAGAAAAAATACTGAAATTAAAAAAAAATGAAAAAATACATACTAAGACTGCAATCTATCAATATAAAATATTAAAATTATAAAGAAACAAATACATATATTACTAAAACTAAATTTTCTTAATCTATTAGTTCTAAACAAATTTTGGGTAAAAATTAGTTAAAGGTCTATAAAATTAAAATACATATTAAATTTGACATGTACTTATAAAAAGTTGGATCTCCATTATTTATTTTTTTAAGCTTTATTTTTAAGCTTTTAATTCATAAATTCGAACATGAATGGTGTTCATTTCTTATAAGGAAAGAAAATTCATGCACTTCCTAATTCATACAAAAAAGTATATAATCTATAGGCTCACATATCTTTTCATGGATGAAAATCAATATAAAATATTAAAATATATGATACTAATATATCATATTTGAGTAGCATGTTTGAAGGATACTTAAAAATCATATATCAGTATCAGATTCAAAATTTTTTGTACTCAAATATCATTTATTAATACCATATTTTCAATTTTTGTATCAATTTTCATCTGAGAAAAAAATATAAACTTTAACATTGCATAAACATTTTTTAATGCATAAGATAGTGTAAATACATATTTTTTCTAACATAGACCGACAAAAAAATATCTATATTTTTAAATTCAACAATATTTTTATCAATATTTTAAGTTTTTAGATTGTTATATCGATCATTCACGATAAAAGAATATGAAAAAATTATTAATTTAAAAATGACAAAAATCATGTATAGATAATTGTACAAGGACACAACCCTTGCAAACGAGCACTAGTAGTTATTGATGTTTTAAATTATTAAATTGTTGTTGTTATTATATAGTCCAACCCATGTTAAATAATTAGATAATTTAAGCTATACTTTAAAATTTCTATAAATTAATATTATAAGGGTCACTAAATTTTATTTTAAAATTCTTATATAATAAATCAGTGTCATGAGGATTATGTGTGTTTCTAGCCATACATACTCATTTTATCGGTATCGTCCTTGTTCTCTTTGCTTCCATTCTATTCCACACGTCTTTTTGTTATGTAAGAAAATCATCGAAAAAATGATTAAAATAAGTATCCATAGAATGTAATTTTATCTATTGATTTCAAATTCATAATTTCTAATCTAGTTTTATTCATTTGGGATCATATTTACGTCGTGGATTGATTGATTTAAAATATATTTCAAAAACCAAAAACAAAGCGTTTTTCAATACTTAAACTGAACTTGTTATGTGGTATTGACAAAAACTTGTGTGAGACGGTCTCACGGGTCGTATTTGTGAGACAGATCTTTTATTTGGGTCATCCTATGAAAAAATATTATTTTTTATGCTAATTAAGAGTATTGCTTTTTATTGTGAATATGAGTAGGATTGACCCGTCTCACAGAATAAGATCCGTGAGACGGTCTCACATGAGACTCACACATGTGTATTAATATATGAGAGTTGGTATTTACATTCCATTTATTGTTATTTTAACTTCATTTGTAAATAAATTTGAAATATATGTATACAAAAAGCGTAGTGTTAATAACACAAAATCAAGGTTCTAAAAAGCGTGAAGCGCCCCGAAGCGCGGATGTCGAGTTCCAAACTTTTCAAGCTTAAGCGAGATTAGTACATGCTTAAGCGTGAAAAAGCGTTTTTTATCTTTAGTATAATTGTAATTATTTCAAACCAATAAATAGATAAAATAATATATAAATATGATAAATTAAGTTTGATGCATTAATTCTCATATTTATAAAAACATAAAAATCTCAAAATTACAATCTTTATTTGTTTTTGCAACTAGACCACATTAAAAAATGCTAAATATTTATTAAATCATTATCAGATATGCTTAATCATAATTAAAATTTAAAATAAAAATCTAAATTATAAACTTAATTTATTATTTTAAAATAAAAAGACATACCTTCAAAATATAAAAAATTTAAAAAATAAATAGATGCGATTAATTGTGCGTAAACACACTTAATTAAACGTTTTAATCATGCTTAATCGAACAAACTACAATTTAAACCGTTTTTTTCCGAAGCGGATGTTTTTGTCGAGCTTCAAGTTTAAGTATACTTAAGCAGACTTCTTATAACACTGCACAAAATCGAGTGTAAATATCAAATCTATTAATATTATAATATATTCTTTCCAGCACAGAAATATCGAGTGCTAGGTGGAGCAACGCCGCAAACTGACTTTTGAGACAATTTAGAGTCATTTATGGACTTCGCCGACCTATCGATCTTTAGCCCATTTCTCCTCTCTCTTTTTTTTGGCTAAAGATGCGTGAGATCCAAGTTGCCAACTCCGTGATAATGTAGTCAAGAATACGATTCATCAAATTTTGATTACGTAAATAGTTTGATTTTTAGCCTTAAAAGTTCGAGACACTCAAATTATTTATTGTTTTTAAAAAAATAAATTCATGACCCAAAAAAAAAAGCCCGAACCCGATACAAAGACACATTATTCTACGTGAAATATGACGCAATTGATCTTACGCTGACAAATTTCTATTCTCCGACAAGGAACTAAATTTTAACATATATTCATTCATTCGTGGATGTCATCAATATATATCCCTTAACAATAAGGTTCTATCCTCGTTGCTTGTTCATTTCATACTATCGAATCTTTGTAAAGAAGAAAGAAAAATTAAATAAATAAATTTAAAAAGTAAAATAAGAAAATTAAAGAGGTCCCAAATGGATGTATCCAGCTTGCCAGATGCTTCTTTGAAAGATACATAAAAAAGACGAATGCGCTTGGAAATTTCACTCATATTCTTTAACCTTCGATAACTAATTAAGTCTATGTAATCATGAGTTTAATCAGATGGAAATTAATCCGTCGAGTCGGATTGAAAAAACACATATGAGCTTTTTATGAGACCGATCTCTTATTTGGGTCATCCATGAAAAAATATTACTTTTTATGCTAAGAGTATTACTTTTATTGTGAATATCGGTAGGGTTGACCCGTCTCACAGATTAGGATCCTTGAGACGATCTCACATGAGACTCACTCTATGCTATACATATTAAAAGTGAGAAAAAATGACAATTTTTCATAGGTGAAAAAAGATTAGTAAATATCTATCATTTTGAACTCAAATTTATTTCACAAGCACTTATGCTTAGCTTATTAGATTGGTTGGCATTGAAATAATAAGTATACTCGTACAATTTTGTTTATTTGTAGATAAAATCACATTCGGAATAAAGATAAATATGTAGACACGCACAAATATGTATCACATTCAGAATAAAGATAATAATATGGACAGATATATACAAATATAAATCACATGATTCTGAATAAAAATTGGCACATAAACATGGTGAAGTGGTGGAGCTTGATTTGGAATTGACAATTCACTAAAACATCAATATATATGTTCTTAAGATCAAAATTAATTCTAGGAATTAAAAATAGTGCTCAAAGACAACACATTTTTAACATGTTTTTATTATTCGATCTTAGAAATTTTACAAGCTAATAAATAAAATCAATCAGAGAAAACACAAAACTTGTACTGAAAAATCCAAATGTTAAAACCCGCAAAAATTTTATAATTTCTCTGCGATTCTGATAATCTGTGTGTTAAACTGTCTCTCATGTAAGATACGTCTACCTACACACATGAAATATTATATACTGATTCAAATTATTGGTAATATTTGTTAGATTGATCCACGGATAAATTATAAAATCAGTCCACTTTATGTTATCTTATTTATGAGTACCATACAGAAATGCATGTCTCTATTATTGTATGCAGAGATTCGTTATCGTGAAGTGTACCTTTTTATATGCTTAATCACTCTCAAGCTATTGACAAATACGAAATATGATGCATTATTTTAGATAATATATGTAAATATTTTATTTTTTTAAATAAAAAAACAGCCCATCGATCCAATAACAGTACCCTTCCTTCAATCCTATATAAACGTTCCCATGCACGCACAATTTTCCTCACACCAAAATCAAATCAATCCAACTAGAGATATCAGGATCAATCACATCTTCTTCGATTTTTCATCGTCCCGACGACCTTGTAGAGTCAAAGCTACCTTAAATCGAATAGTCTATATCCAATGGAGAGAGTTAACAAGATGGTGTCCGAGAAACCAGTGGTGATCTTCAGCAAGAGCTCGTGTTGCATGAGCCACACCATCAGATCACTTTTTAGTGATTTCGGAGTCCACCCGACGGTCTATGAGCTCGACGAGATTTCCCGAGGACGCGAGATTGAGCAAGCCCTCTCGAGACTCGGCTGCAACCCTACGGTTCCCGCGGTGTTCATCGGTGGCGAGTTTGTCGGAGGAGCCAACGAGGTGATGAGCCACCACATCAAGAGGTCACTAAAGCCCATGCTCAAAAGGGCTGGTGCCCTGTGGGTCTAATGGAACCAGCATATGACGTACGAATTAGGCAGACACGAATAATGATGCATTTTGTTGCATCTCACGTTAAATTATAACGTAGTTAGAGAAATTGAGCAACTGGGCTCCAATTACCACTTTGAATCCTGTGAACTTACTCGAGCTTCTTTCGTGTTTTGACTGATTTATAATAATAAACTTTAAATTTCGAGAAATTAATGCGAACGCATAAAATGATCCATATGGCTTAATTAAATTCAAATGTTCGCTCCTTAATTGTGTGACTATCTAGAAGGGAACAATTTGACCTCATTGGATGGATGAATTGCGGGAAAGCTAATTAAATAGCTACAAGAAACTAATATAAATGTCGTAATTTGAAACTTTTTTAAAGGAAGTGTTGTGATTATATATACTAGTGCACCGATGCACGTGTTGCGTGCTTGTATAATATTTTTTTATAATTAATTTGATTTATATTCAAACGAGGATCAAAATATAATTATAAGAAATAGTGAGGGACTATATTGTGATTTTGATATATAAATAAAAAATAAATTGAAAAATAAAAGAGTAAAAAATGATATCATTGAAAATCGAACTATAACATAAACCTTAAGAAACAATGACTTTATCTATTGAACTACATATAACTTGCTTTAAAATTTTAAATTTATTAATATATATAATTATTAAAATAGACCATGACACCAAAGTTAGTTACTCTAAGTGTCTCAAACTTAATAAAATAGTATATATAGCTGAAGTTGTCTACTTTGAAAGAATAATATTTGATTGAGTGGGTCTCTCGTGAGACGGTCTCACGAATCTTTATGTGTGAGACGAGTCAACCATACCGATATTCACAGTAAAAAGTAATATCTATGAATGGCCCAAATCCGTCTCACAAAATACGAACTGTGAGATCGTCTCACACAAATTTTTTCCTATTTGATTTGACACACACATATATGTGCGTGTGCATTATCCAACTAAATATTTTCCTATTTCTTGTAACTTTCATATTTTTTATTTTTTTTTTATCATATTATCGTTTCAATTCAAAATTTTACTCAACTTTCACTTTTTCCCTTCATTTTTAGTCATTTTTCTAATGAATCAAAATCGATAATTGATCAATAACATAATCGAATATGAAAATGTGTACAAATTACAGTACCAAGATTATTATTCTCCCCTTTCAAAAATAAATCTAGTGGTAGATGAAGTCCAATACATGCAATCGCATGCAGGTACACGAGAAGCAACTCTAGGAAGCGGCCTCTGAGATACGGTGGGGTAATTATATTGCGAGTGTGGGTGTTTTCTTTTCTTTTTTCCGTTTCTTAAATTTTTAATAGAGTTAAAGGCTAGACAAACCCATCTGGAGAATCACATGCTTCTACGGCCTACCTGAAAGACACCGAAGGAAAGACTCATGGAATCTTTTACAACGACTGTCTAACTAATCTAACCTTCCTTGGTGTTGTATTGGAGACTTTAATGACATTCTAAGCCCCGAAGACAAAAAAGGAAGGGTGGATCACCCCCAATGGCTCATAAATGGATTCCGAGAAGTTACTTTGGCTTGCGGATTGATCGATGTACCACTAATAGGCTATCCTTTCACTTGGTCCAGGAGTCGAGGAACCCCGAATGCAATCGAAGAGAGAATTGACCGGGCTCTAGTAGTACCAAGCTGGTCTTCTATATTTCCACTGGCTAAACTTTTTAACCACAGCGCACCTCTCTCAGAGCATAACCCCATCCTTCTCATAACTGAAACTCCAACTCAACATACAAAACACCGGGGGTTCCGATTCGAGAACACAAGGCTAAATGAACCAGACTCTGCTGAAGTAGTAAAAGAAAGCTGGGATAATTCTCACGCTACCCATCTCGCAGACAGACTAGCAATGACTGCAGCATCACTACAGCAATGGGGAAAACATGTCTTCCGTAAATACCGGTATGAGATTGATAAATGCAAAAGGAGAATCGAAGAGCTTCGATCCACAGATGATAGAGAATCAGTACGCTACCTTAAAGGAAGTGAACTCTGAACTCATAAGCCTATTAACTCAAGAAGAGAACTTCTGGAAGCAACGAGCCAAAACCTAATGGTTAAAAGAGGGAGATTTGAACTCAAGATTTTTCCACAAGACAGCCACAATCCGAAGAGAGTCCAACAGAATCAAAAAACTCACCGATGACGCTGTAACTCTTTTGAACACATGGACGACATATGCAGGATTGCTAAGCAGTATTATACCGATGTGTATTCTCCGACCACGGCAAATTGCGAGCTGGTCACCTCGAAAATCGCCCCACTGGTTTCTGCATCAGACAATAGAGACTTGCTTACCCCACTCTGCATTGAAGAAGTAAAAGCGGCCTTATTTCAGATGCATGGGGATAAGTCACCTGGACCCGATGGATACAACCCTGCATTTTTCCAAAAATTCTGGAGTTTGGTTGAACAAGATGTTTTCAATGAATGTTCAAACTGGTGGATGAACTGCTGCTTCCCCGAACATCTGAATGATACCCATATAGCACTCATTCCCAAAGGTGAGAATCAAAGCAGCATGAAGGATTATCGGCCAATATCCCTGTGTAATATCCTCTACAAAATATTTGCAAAAGTTCTGGCAAACCGAATGAAACCTCTCCTCAATAAAATAATCTCAGAATTCCAATCAGCTTTTATCAAGGGGAGATCGATCACTGACAATGTAGTGGTAGCATTTGAGATCATACACTACCTCAAAAGAAAGACGAGAGGAAAAGAAGGGATTGTTGCACTAAAACTAGATGTAAGCAAAGCTTATGATCGCTTGAGCTGGGACTTTCTGGAAAAATTTTTGACAAGACTCGGCTTTGACAGAAAATGGGTGAATCTTATCATGCTCTGCATCTCATCAGTCTCCTACTCGCTGCTTATTAATGACAGGGTGGCTGGACCAATTCAACCCCACCGAGGATTACGCCAAGGGTGCCCGTTATCACCCTATCTCTTTATTCTATGTGCACACGGCTTATCCTCGCTGATCATTGACGCAGAAAGAAGGGGAGCCATCCATGGATGTTGTGCTAGTAGATGCGGACCAACCATTTCTCATCTACTTTTTGCCGATGATAGTCTCCTCTTTTGTAAAGCAAAGGGGAAGAATGTGGAATCTTGAAGCAACTGCTAAGGGATTATGAAGAGGCCTCAGGACAGTCTATCAATTTTGCAAAATCTGGAATCATGTTTAGCAGCAACCTGGCCCGAGAAGAACAACAAACCTTATCAAACATATTTGGGATTACAAAAGATATGCGAGATGGGAAATATCTTGGGTTGCCTTCGCTCATAGGAAAAAATAAAAGAGCGATATTCAGCTACATCAAAGACAGACTTTGGAAACAGATTCACAGCTGGAGAGGCAAATATCTATCAAAAGCAGGAAGAGAAATTCTGATTAAAGCGGTTGCTCAAGCCCTCTCCTCTTACTGTATGAATGTATTCCTATTACCAAAATCCACCATTGATGAACTCCAGCGAATCATGAACTCGTTTTGGTGGGGCTTTCGGCCAGATGGAAATCGAGGTATAAAATGGCTAAGTTGGGAGCGTCTCTGCACTAGAAAGATCCATGGGGGAATGAGCTTTAGAAATTTGGAATCATTTAACTTAGCAATGATGGGTAAACAAGCATGTAATCTAATCTCAAAACCTATGTCTCTCATGACTAGGGTCCTAAAAGCGAAATATTTTCCCAACTCGAGCTTTATGGAGGCACCGCTTGGTCACAATCCTAGCTATATCTGGCGAAGCCTGTGGAACTCTAAGTTTATCATGAATAAAGGGATCCGCTGGCGAGTGGGAGACGGGCAGAATATCCGTGTATGGAAGGACCCTTGGTTACGTGACCCACATAATTTCCATATCGAATCTCCTCCAGCAATAAGCACATAAACTATGACAGTAAAAGATCTCATCAATCCCTCCACTCACCAATGGGATATAGAACTGCTACATGGTATATTATGCAATCGTGATGTTAGAGAAATACTGAACATCCCTCTGCACTTGGACACTGAAGGAGACAAATGCATATGTCATCATGGGAACAATGGGAAATACTCTGTTCGCTCAGGATACAAAATTGCTCAAGAGATCCTAATGGGGGGCGAAGAAAACAAGATCCAAGGAGAATGGCAGAAGCTGTGGAACCTAAAAATCCCACCCAAGGTAAATACTTTTCTATGGCGTACAGTTAGGGATGTTTTACCGAACAGAGGAAATCTCCAAAAGAAACACATAACAGTACCAATTACGTGTGCTACTTGTGGGAGTGAGTGGGAAAATTCCTGGCACCTCTTCATCTTCTGTCCACTTGCAAAACACTGCTGGGAGAATATCGGTATGTGGCATTTTGTGCTATCCTTATCAAATGAGGCAGAAGGCTATATACAATGGCTATTCCAAATCCTTAGTAAGGCTCCGGAAACCGAAGTGGAAAAAATTGCAATGGTGCTATGGGGTATATGGAGAGCTCGCAACGAGAAACTATGGAATAGGATATCGAGTACAGCTCATAAAGTTGTTGACTCAGCGATGCAGCTGCTATCTAATTGGAAGGGGGTGCGTGGCATTGAGGGACCAAATGAAGCTAATAAGCAACCATCCAACCAGTCTTATACTTGGAAAAAACCACAAGCACCAACTCTCAAATGTAACGTGGATGCAACACTACAGAATGCAAGTAGAAGCACATGAATGGGAATGGTGCTTCGAGACTCCATGGGCTCCTTCTTAAGAGCCAGAAAAAATGCCATCCCAGGCCTAGTGGAAGTCAAAGAAGCTGAAGCAATGGCCTTCAAAGAGGCGCTGAGCTGGGTGGGCGACATGGGCTTACAAGAGGTAACATTTGAATCGGACTCTAAAGTGGTAATCGATGCAGTCAACTCACGAAGGGAGGATGATTCAGAATTTGGCTTACTAATTTCTGCGTGCCGAGTAATTCTTCGACAACGACCATCATACAAGGTCTGCTTTACACGACGACAAGTAAATAAGGTTGCCCATAACCTTGCAAGGGCATCTTGTTTCCATGCTCGTCCCATGATCTAGACGCTACCACCAGATTCTATTATTGATGTTTTGCATGACGAATGTAATAATTCTTATTCGTAATAAACTTAAGTATTTCTGTCAAAAAAAAAATAGAGTTAAAGGCTTTATTTATTACGAAGATTATGCACAAATTTGTGACACAAAATAAACAATTTTAGTATCATGAAATTGACAAAATTAAAGATCTAATAAAAAAAATCCTACATATTTTCGATCTCCGTGAGCTTATAGAACATGACATTATGTAATTAAAGTGAAGGTCTATTACCGATAAATATGCAATAGTATAATTAAAGATGATCTTAATTAAAAAAAAATCATTTGATTGAATCTAATTATCACAACAAGTCATAAAATCATACATGAATACATTGATTGATCTAATGTTGAAGTTATTGATCTTTCAAAGCAACAGATAATGATCATCTTATTTTGCCTCATAATAGAAAAGGAGATATATGTGCCTTGGGACCATAAACACATATATAATATAAGCAATCTTCGACTTATCATAAAAACTTAATTAAATTGATTTTCTACACGTAAAGTGCATCATATCAATTTATTTAATGTTTTAAAAACTCATAATTAATTCAATCATCTTACTAGAACTTTTGTGTACACTTTTCAAAACTCTGACACTTACAAATCAACCTTGATAGAAACTTGAAGTTGGGATCGAGACTCATTTATGAAGGAAAACACCGAAAACACAAATATAATTGATATTGATGATTATTACATCGGTTAACTAAATAAAAACGGAGACTCTTCTCATAAAAACCATATTTTTAGTTCATTTTCAATTTTTTGAAGTTATAGTTTTTTGTATTGTCGATTTTCAGTTTCAATCATCTATATTTGTTTTCTGACAATTTTTGTCATTTATCCAATATGTCGCTGACATGTCACCGATGTGACGCTGATGTATATAATTTTTGCTACATCAACATTCTCAATCAAAAAACTAAAATTGTAGATTTTTCCCTAAATAAATTTAAGCATATTAGTTGGAAAAAATCCAATTATAACCACTATTCTGTCATTTAGTCCATGTTGTACACCAGAGAATCAATAACCCACGAGGTAACATAACGTAGGCATTGGGATTTGGGCCCTCATTTTTCACGCACTTGTGTTTTCTTCTGTAGAGAATTAGATACGAATATTTGTTTTTCAGAACGAAAAATTTTAGGTCCCAAATGGATAAATTCAACTTCGTTCTCAACCTAACTTGATGCCTTGTGGAAAGATACACAAGAAAGTGAAATGGACCACTTATATTTATCACAATCAGAATTCATTAAACCTTCTAAGAGTATCTTTATTAAAATGCTCAAAGATCGTGAATTTTATTTTAAAAAAACTCGAATTTATGCGTCTGTGTATATATTATGATTGCTTCTATTTTATATATAATAGGGGTGATACATATGTATCAACTACTTCCCTTAAATCAAGAAATAAATTACACTACTCTCGATCCTAACCAATTAATCTTTAGAGAAATTAGTAAGGTTTTTGGTCCATTAATTGTCCTACTTTGGCTTTTGTAAACTAAGTATTCAAAGTTTGGTTCGGTGTGCTAATTTTGACTATTTTTTTTTTGCTTTTAGTCATATTTCGTCTAAGCCGTTGATATAACCTTAGAAAATATTAATATAGTATCGGAAAATACTAACGTAACATCACAAAGTACTTATGTGGAATAGAAAATTGTCGATTTGTTCCGTATCACGTCAGCAGTTTAATCGAAATATATTAAAATTAAAAGTTAGTACACACGTACCAAAGTTTGACAAGTTAGTGGAGTAAAACAAAAAATGAGACAAGTTATTTGACCAAAAAATTATTTTTCATAATCTTTACAACATCATCGATATGCAGTAATATTAAGCATATCCAAGTTTTTTTGACGAATTATCTTTGAAATTTTGAATAAGTTCAATTAGGGAAATTGCAATTTTACTCTTACAAATTGACTTGTTTTGAGCTTTAATCATGTATCTTGTCAATGTTTGGGTTTTATCCAATAATTTTAATTTTTTTTGTTTTCTTTTCGCTCGAAGCCACTAAATTTGTAATATATTGCTAGGGAAAAGATTACCATTTTTCTTCTATTTTGAAATATATATTGAGTCTCATTTTACTTTATTTTTTTGTTTGGATTTAATTTAATATGTGTAATATAAGTTGTTCTCTCTACATAGCTACGAAGAAGAGCATAAATGTAAAATAAAAAATATTCAATGAGATCAATCATTGTTGGAGAAAAAAAAAGCGATCAAAGCAAAAAAAAAATCCAAATTATCGAATGATAACCAACGTTGACAAATTACATTACTAGCTAAAACTCAAACAAGAACAACTTACGTTACTAAAATTGCAATATTTATGCTGAATTATAAGCCATGCTCCAAGATTTCGAGTTCGGCTACAGATTATGGCACGAGCAAGTTGCTCGGATGTAATCTGCGTTAGACCATGCACGTTTTTTTTTTATGTTAGTGTGTGCGAAAATCATCTTCAATGTATTACCTCACTCTAGAAAAAGTCACTGAAGCACCGTCCAAAATGTACACATAATTAACTTATGTTCATACTTTTTTCCCCCAAAAAGAATTATCCATGAATGGAAAATCCTTCTTATGGGTCAGAAGCCTTTTGACTCGGACGAGATGGTAAATCGACAGCTACCAGTACTAGAAGAG
This sequence comes from Primulina eburnea, assembly GCF_022965805.1. Lineage (NCBI taxonomy): Eukaryota > Viridiplantae > Streptophyta > Magnoliopsida > Lamiales > Gesneriaceae > Primulina > Primulina eburnea. The sequence goes on from NC_133114.1 coordinate 29,178,182, forward strand.
AAAACTGCAAACATCGACTTTCAGAACATATCTCTCACAATATTTTAATGAGGAATTGCTCCACACGATGATCGATCCTGCAACGCCAGAGAATATCTTCTCACATCACCCCAAACTTTACCAACTCGCTTATGCTCCTGAAAGCTTGTTCATGCTATTTTTATATTGACACATATGTGATCTATAAGCTCGCTCTCTTTATACATGCAGCGTCGGAAGATTTTGGAAAATAATCTTAATCTTGGTCAAACAAAATTTTTGAGAAAATTGTATTGTACGTGAGGGTTATTTCTCATATAAACATGACACATTACATTACCGATCCTTATAAATCTCATAATTAAAGAGCTACTTTTAATATTTAAATTAGTGAAAATAGTATTATTTATTTTCTTGAATGAAAATCATTTGACAATCTATTTTAATAAATGCACATGTTTTTCCATGTGTGTGTGTATTAATTTGGTTGAATGGAAAGGGGAATAATAGGAAATATATAGTGGGAATAATGAGAATCAAAGATTTACGCAGAGATTCGTTATCGTGCATGCTCTTTATCCTATGTGATATAACACATCAATCACCCTCAACCAATGCTTCAAATTTAGGTAGTCACTTCACCAAAAATAAAAACAAAGCTACAATTATTAATAAAATATTCCTGACCATATGTTTGTGAGAATGGAAAATTATATAAAATATAATATAATAAAATAAAATGCTAGAAACCAATCCAATAATATTTCGTAAGTACTACGGCCTTCTTTACAATCGAGATTTCTATTTAAATAGCATCCATGCACTGCCCATTTTCCTCACACCAAAACCTCCTAACAAACAAATCACCACACGCTATATATATTTCTGACCCGAGATTTGAAATTTAAGGCATCTTCAAATCCAATGGAGAGGGTAGGCCTCATGGTATCCGAAAAACCCGTCGTCATATTTAGCAAGAGCCAATGTTGCATCAGCCACAGCGTCCGGGCACTCCTTCACGACTTTGGGGTGAACCCTACGGTGCACGAGCTCGACAAGATCCCGGTCGGTCGGGAAATCGAGCAAGCTCTGTCGAACATCGGTTGCAATCCCACAGTCCCCGCGGTTTTCATTGGTGGAAAGTTCGTGGGAGGAGCAAATGAGGTCATGAGCCTCCACCTCAAGAGGTCCTTAAGGCCCATGCTCCAAAGGGCTGGTGCGTTGTGGGTCTAAGATTACAGTAATCGAGTGCCTATTTTACCCGATTCGAATAATAATACATGCGGCCGGTTGCTGCATGTTATGTCAAATCTAGCTAATACGTGCATGGGGACTAATTAATTAGTAAGGATTTAGGGGCAGAAAGGGAGCGGAGCCGATTTATGTCTGCTTATATTTTTCCTAACAATATAAACTAAATGTTGTGTACGTACTATATAAGATTTGTTGCATCTCAACATGCTATCTTTGATACACACTAAAAAAAACCGGTCCTCTAGCGATTGGTTTTTGAAAAACCGTTACTAAAAACCATCACAACCTAAAATTTCCCATGGATTATGTACACTGGGAAAATGGCAACTGTTTTCAGAAACTATTGATAAAATTAGCAACGCATTGCCAAATGATAGATTTCAAATACATTCGAGTGTTATTTGTGAAAATTATGTGATCTTGCAGTATTAGTGGCTTGTTATTTATTATTGTTTATTACGTGCATGAATAATAAAAAATAAACACAAAAACATCCGAATTTTATTGTAGTTCGGTCGAAAGATCTATGTCTAGGGGATCACGCTCAGACATGAATCAATAGGACTTAGCAAATCAAAACACTCCATCTTTATATGACGTCTCTATGATGAATACTTTCTGCAGACTTCTCTCGGTGAACATCACTTATCTTTGATTCCATTTCACTCGAACTCACTTCGATACCGCGGAAGGCTCTCCCGAAAATGTCACCTTAGCTTCCTCTCCCAATAAATGAATTACCAATCAGTGAATGTTGGTGCAACCAACAATAGAAAAAGCTCTCAAACATAATGATAAGGTGGAGCTGATTGAATCTTGTTGTAGGGGTTGTTGCACTACAAAATGAATGATATGTGTTTTTCTTCACAAAAGTTACTCACGATACATATTAATATAACAATCCCAATGTTTTATCCCTCCACGAAATCTCCATAGTAGATTAATAAATCTTGTCTTGTTTTATCATTATCCAATTTAGAGTTTTTGTTTGAAACTTGCAATATTTACTGATAAAGATAAAACAATCCCTCTTATCACTATTTAAAAGATAATATCAACTAAAAATCCACAATCATATCTATTAATCAACTTATCAACAGTAGGTCAACACAAGCCAAAACAAAAAAAAGTAGGTCTCTGTGATAAGGTCTCACGAATATTTATTTATGAGAAGGGCCAACTCTATCGATATTTACAATAAAAAGTAATATTCTTAGCATAAAAAATAATATTTTTTCATGGATGACCCAAATATGAGATCCGTCTCACAAAATACGACATGTAAAACCGTCTCACACAAGTTTTTGTCACCCAAAAAATACTACTAACATTTTGTATCCAAATGTGATTCTCGTTCAAATTAATGCTTTCACTAAATGAAATCCATGTGTTCGAATCATGGAACCTTTATTAAGATTCACCAGCACTAGTAAAAAATGCATTATTTTTTAGAATGACAAATTATTTAATTCCTTGAGTGAACGTTATTAAATTATCGTAACAACTCAGGCATTTATAACAACAAACAATAAAACCAAGAAGTCTTCATTCCTAGAATTACAATATCAATAATGTAAAAATAAATTAAAATTTTCCTCTGCGTATAATATATAAAATGAGAAACATTTATTTAACAAAACAATAAATATAAATATCCTATTCAATATTAAATGCTTGTCCTCCATATTTGCTTGAAATGGTCCACGATGATTGATATTTTTTTTTACCCATTTTGAGATTATATAAATATAAATACATACACATTCCTTTCAATTATCATTATCATAGAGAATAACAAATAGAATATATATCATAAATAATTTTTTAAAACTAATCACATCAGATTTTAAAATATTGTATGTCCGAAAAAGATTGAAATATAAATTTAATTTAATTAAAAATTTGACAAGAATGCTCCACAAATCTTACACAACGTGACTGATATATTAAAAATATTTATCTAAAAATTCTCATTGTTGGAAGAGGGAACGCCATCATCTCCCGTTTTAATTTTAATAATTAATAATCTCAGTTAATTAAACCAAACATTAACTCTTACTCATGCATAAAATAATGAAAATTATTATATAAATCATGATCATAATTATTAACATGTCGAGTTTATTCATAAAATTTTGTTATAATTTTTAAAATAAATAAAATATTATAATTATGATAATAATTTATATAAAAAAAATTACGTGACAAGTGAAATTAGTCACTAAACCTCAACCTTACCTTACAATAATAATTTTTTTTTAAAAAAAAAAAAAGAAAAAAAGAAGAAGAGAGCCACCCCCGCGCATTTTATATTTGGTGTGTCATGCCGAAAGAGCACAAGGCTAACCTGCGCAGTACGCACTCCCTGCCAGCGCCTCACTTCAGTGTAACAGTGCTGCAACACTCGCTGAATGCAAAAAGAACTATACTTACATTTTCTGTATCGACGCACCAATAGCTAGATAATTGACACGATACAGTACAGTATTACAAAATCGTTCGAAATTCTAGCTTTGGTTCAGTTCAGTGCAATACAAATCCCTAAATTTCAGCTGCATTCTGTTCTATTCAGTAATTTCACTTCTGTGTTGTGTGTATGTATCAATATTAGCCTATAGATGCACAATGCTGTATCTAGACCTGATATTTGTTGATTTTATGTTTACTGTTTGCTGTAATGTGGTGTATTTTTTGAAAATTTATGAAGGTTTCCTCGTTCGATTTTGCCGTGGCAACTGGGGGTTCTGTGAAAAAGAAGGAAATGTTTGGGTTCTCGAGGAGAAGAATTAAGCTCGAAAGGTAATTGATTAAAAAAGTTTATCTTCTTTTTTTATTTGTGTGTCAATTGGGCTGGATGGAAAACAAATAAAAAAATTAAACGCCACTGCCAATCGCTTTTTTATTTAATGTGTGTGTGTGGTAATTACTGGCTATTTTTATTTCTACGGTTTTTGTGAAAATAGTTATTTAGATTTGCTTGTTGAATTAATGCATCTCCTGTCCACATAAACTGAAATGGTAGATACCTCCAAATATCATTACTTAAGACAAATGTTAAGAATAAACTGTGCTCTTGTGTTCGTTGAGTAAGCACTTCATAATCTTTTCCGGTATTAATCTTATTGACGACTTAGTGGTTTTAAGCCTTTATCATCACATGTATGATGAGAGTATGCACTTGAACAAAATATTGATTGATATGGAAATTGATTATAGTGTTTCGAATGGTTTAGAGTGGGCCGCCAGCTTATTTGTTGAAATCTGTATTGATTGCATAAGTGTAAATATTAGAATTGGAATTTTCATTTGTAGAATATGCTAACTTTGTCAAAATTTGAGTTGAACTTAGTATTTTGATGATATGGTGATAACAGCAGTGACCCTCTTCCCTGTGATGCCTTTGAACGGAAAATTGAAATACTGTTCCTTTTTTTCTCGAATGTAAAATTTCGATTAGACTACCTTTTCATTTTCGTAGGACCCAACTATAGACATGCTTGAGAATTGAGCAATTGTCCCGTATAATGGAGTGCATGATTTCACTGGCTACCATTGTGGTATTTATTTTTGGTTAAGTATTTAGATCTAGCATATTATTGAAACTTGTTACTATCATATTCATCATTTGTGCAGATGGTTTTGGTGTACATGTCTTGTTATGGTTAACCAGCATTGTAAATACTTCAGAGACTTATCGTTGTAAAGTTTTTCGTATTTTTTGTTTCCTTCAGAATAAAAAAAGTTCAACAATCAGATGCTGCTCAAGGAACTAGAAGTCCAGGAAGGCACAATAAAAGACTTAACAGTTCAAATGTCAGTATTCAGTTTTGGTCATTGACAGGTTCTATTAAAGATTGGCCTGCTTATTGAACTATTCTATCATGGCAGGGGGAAAGCTTGGCAGACAACACTAATGATTATGATGAGCTCATCCATCAATCTTCATCTGATGGGTCCGAGCTTAATAACTGTGCTTCAGGAAGCTCTGAAGATTGGATGGTGCTTTCTGTCAGTGGAGTGAAGCCTGAAGCCCGCTTCAATGTAAAATACTCTTGGTCCTACTCACACCTGTTGAATAAAAATCACGCCTGATTGGTTTTTTTCTTAGATGAAAACATTTGAATATTTTGGATGTATTCTATGTAGCACGCGGCGGCAGTTGTCGGGAACAACATGGTGGTAGTCGGTGGTGAATCTTCAGATGGATTGCTAGATGATGTTCAGGTATCATAATAAGCACTTCAACTTCTCTATCCTGTTATTGGACAAAATTTGTGGTGATTTCTTTTGCTTGCAAATTCTACAGTTTAATTATTCTTTTATTCTATCCAGAATTGGTAGTTTTTGTCATTTCCAATTACCCAAACTAAGCAAATGTTTACGGTGTTTGCGAAGGAAATGATGTGTTCAAATATTGCTTGTATTGTTTATACTATAGCATTGACTATGGATTTGTTTGAGGAAGAATGTTGTATGTCATATAGTGATGTGGAATGCACTCTTATTTCTTCATTATTTGTTCAGGTACTGAGTTTTGACAGATTTTCATGGACTAAGGTTTCACCAAAGCGGTATCGATCACCAACTAGTTATCCATTAAAAATACCGGCATGCAAGGGTCACACTTTGGTATTGCAGTATTTCCTACATCTTATCAGTGCCTGGGGTATGTGCTGCAGCCTCTTATTTCTTGCCCATGCCACCTGATAGTCATCTCATGTCACTTTCTAGGTTCCTTGGGGGAAAAAAGTGCTTCTTATAGGAGGAAAAACTGAACCTGCAAGTGAAAGAGTCACTGGTAGGCTTTATCTGATTGTAAGGCTCTCTTGCTCTCTCCGTGATAATGTGTCCCCTCATGCACTTGTCCTCTTACCATGCAGTCTGGGCATTTGACATGGACGAAGAATGCTGGTCTCTTATGGAAGCAAAAGGAGACATTCCGGTACTAATTTCTCCATAATTAATAGGTTAAAGTAACTGTTGTCAATTTTTCTCCATGATTAATAGGTCAAAGTAACTATTGTCAAATTTTCTCCATGATTAATGGGTTAACATAATTCGGGCTTTGAATTTGATACATGTAGCTGTACTTTCTAAGCTGAATATGTTTCTGAGTTATGTATTAGCATTAGAACTTTGGGCTTTGGTTTTATCTGGCATATTGGATATGAATACTCCTGTTATCAATAGTTATTACATCGAGAAATTCTGAGTTTTGCATTATGCATCATTTTATTTTATTTTGAATAATTTAGCATATGACCTGAGCTGTCCATCCTGTTCTAATTGTTTATGTCCAACGATCATCTCTCCCTTGTTGGTTTGAAGAAGCATGTGAATCTAATGCTCGGTTGTTATGTTTTCCCTAATGATGAGATACTTGTATAAAATTAATCGGCAGCACTTATTTTTATATACTTTTTTCTGCCTTTTCCCTAATCATTACATTATGTGTTAAGAAATACTATCTAAATCTTCTGTTATTATTTTTGGGAGTCTACATATTCTAGCCTAGTGTAATTTTAAAAATAGCCTTCTTTATTAAATATTATATACAATGTAGCATTTTATAATTTAGTACTCCTCAAATACCCCTTCTTTATCCTTTTTCCCCGCCTCAATAAAAATATTAATACTTACAGAAATAAGAATCACTTTCCAAAATAGTAATGTTTATCTAGACTATCTGAAACTATATTTACAACTGATATTAAATTTGAGTTACATAATGCGTTTTTATAATATTATCAACAATAATGACGAATATCATCATTATCTTTATTAATTTATATATGATTGTTTATGATGATTCTTATTTATTATTTTCTTTGTTATTAATTATTATTCTTATTTTTTTATTTGAAAAAAATATTGAAAAAGCAAAAAGTTGGCGAAACATGGTAGATTCAAATTTGGCAAAATTAGAAAAGTTATTTACTTTATTTTCTAAAAGAAATCCTTATAAGTAAAAAGTCTATAATTTTTATTATCAATATAAATTAGATAAAGAGCAAATAAATTTGAATATAAAAACAAATGCAAGAAATTAAAACACAAGTGCAATAAAAAATTTATTCATCATCATCATCATAGCACGTTCCCGTTAGTTGCAAGATCGACTACATGGATATTAGTTCTTCAAACTAAACGATTTTGTCACATGTCATATCTTAGAAGAAGATCTAAGAAAGCTTCCTTAACCACTTTAATCCAAGTTTTCAATAACTCACCTTTCATTTTACTCCTTTCATTAACCTGTCAACCTAAAGATATGTCGGATTGAGGTCGTGTTTGGTCTCCTCTTCACATGACCAAACCATGTTAGCCGTCTCTCTCTAATCTTATTCGCAACTCTTTGACAACATAAAAAACCAAAAGCTTCATGACGTGTCTCTCTAATCTTATTCTCAACTCTTTGACAACATGAAAAAACCAAAAGCTCCTCTTCACATGACCAAATCATATTAGACGCCTCTCTCTAATCTTATTCTCTATGGGAGTTACAACTAAATAAATCATAATCCTTTCATTTCTAATTCATCCTCGCGCATTTTGCATGCATCCATCTTAACAAACACACCTCTGTTATCGTCATCTTATGTATATGTAGTCCTGTAATGGCCCAACACTCCGAGCCATAAAGCATAGCTGGTCGAACAATAGTCTTATAACATTTTCCTTTCAATCTCGCAGATATCCTTCTATCGCATAAGTCTTCTGACGTCATCCTCCATTTCATCCACCCTGCTTTACTCATATGGTCTATATTCTCTCTAAGGTCCTCAGTTTTTTGGATAGTATATCCTAAATAGCAAAAAAGTTCACACCTGGGATTCTCGACCTTCTATCTTAATTGGACTACCCATTCATCTAGATTCAAGACCAAATTATCTAATAAAATACGTAATAGCTCCATAATTATATTATCATATTAACTCAATTTAGTTTGTGTGTGTGTGTTGATGTAAAAATTGTCTAAAGGATATATTTAGAACTTAAGGCTATTTTTAAAAATTAAATGTCAATAAGGTCAAATTTGATTATAGGTATTTGTAGAAGGTCATTTTAAAAAATCACTATCTCTTTTTTATTTGAAAGAAAAAATTCGGAGGGACTGTAATCCTAGAATCAAATGGAGCATTGGTGGCGAATTTAGAATAATCAGTAATATCTAGAGCTTCATAAATTGCAGGTTGCTCGTAGTGGACATACAGTTGTTAGGGCAAACTCTGTTCTGATTTTGTTTGGAGGCGAAGATTCTAAAAGGAGGAAACTCAATGATATGCATATGTTCGATCTGAAATCTCTGACCTGGCTTCCTCTTCATTGCATGTAAGCAAAACTGCCGTCAATACTTTTAGGCTTTCCAGAATAATTGGCGAGTGAATCTTTCTGTATCTGATTATCATTCTGTTACTTGTTTTTCCCTGATCTCTAAATATGGAAAAATTGGTTTAGTTGTTATTGACCGAACATTTCCTGTATGCAGTGGACCACGGCCGTCTCCAAGGTCGAATCACGTTGCAGCTCTTTATGATGAAAAAATACTTCTAGTTTTTGGTGGAGTGTCAAAGTCTCGTACTCTAAATGACTTATACTCACTTGACTTTGAGACGGTTTGTGTAAATAGTTTATCTAAATTTACTGAATTCTTACATGATGATAATATGATTTAAACCAGAGCATATGCAAAACTATAACTCGTGAATATATTCATATAGATGGTGTGGTCAAGAGTTAAAACTCGGGGTTTTCATCCATCGCCTAGAGGTGGTTGTTGTGGAGCACTTTGCGGAACTAAGTGGTATATTTTTGGTGGTGGTAGCAAGAAAAAATGTATGTCCTTCTAGCTCACCACCAATCTTCTGTTATCATTTTACTAAATGCCGGCTGTTTTTGGGTTTGCTGTCCTATATATTTATATTTTTAAGTTCCGAGAATCTATCATTCTTTTCTTTGCATGAATAAGCAACTGTTGCCTGTGTGTCTCCTCGAGACTTTCCAATGTTTGAAAGTTCCTTGGATGGTACATGATAAGAATTTTGAAATCCTGTTTAATTACCCAACTGACTCTCAATTATTTTCCCTTTTACAGCGGATGCAGAGACCTTGATATTTGATATTCTTAAGCTTGAATGGTCAGTTGTTGTTGCATCACCATCGTCTTCCATCACTACCAATAAGGTTTGGTTTGATTCTTCTGGTTTACTCTTGCAAATATGTCGCATTCTCAATACATGAAAAATATAAATTTAATTGGTGAGAATCTTTTTATGGATATTTGTTTGCCATGTTGCATGCATTCTCAGCATGTGATTGATGTAACCACTGTTATTAATGCTTTTGTTATTTAGAGTAGCCTTGCTCTTGTCTGAACTCTGAAAGATCATGTTATCGAATGAGACTGTGAAACATTGAATGAAAGACCAGCTAAGAATGGATTAGCTGGACTCTTGTTGGGTTGTCGCTATTGACCTCCCGCAAAATCACAGACCTGACATTTCTAATTCACTGTGATGCAAATTGGGTTGCATGATGACAATAAGCATTGCTTGAAATCTTAAATTGCATATTGTGAATCCACACACATCTTTCCAGATAAATGAAGCAATTGCACAAGTTTCCCCTTTGTATTTGTCTTTTTTTCCCTCCCTATGCTATATTTTTATATTTCACCCTACATTCTGATAATTGTTACTTTCCCCTGCAGGGATTTAGCCTAGTTCTTGTACAGCACAGGGAAAGGAATTTTCTTGCTGCTTTTGGTGGTTTCAAGAAGGAGGTATCAGACCAGGTAATACATGAGCCAAACATGATGTGTGATTTTTTGGTTTATGACTTGGGCGATTGGAGTCTATTTCTGATTCTTGTGTTTTTCTACAGGTCGAGGTACTTGTCATGGAAAAGATTGAATCATCGATTATTCAAAAAACAACATTGAGTAAAGTTGCTGGATTGCTGTCTGAGAATCGTGCCTCGTCTGTAGAATTGTCTTCTCAGCCAAACGACGGTTCTCTCGGTGGTCATTTTGATTCTGTCTCAAGACTTCATTTAGCATCTGCTACCGAACAACATGGGTCTGGTAGAAAATCGTTGTCAGAATCCTTACTTGTTGACACAAATTCTGCTCCTGGAAATGCCTCCTTCCGCAAACAATTTAATAATCAGGAGGAGAATGCTGAGATGACAATCATGAATGTCTTAGGAAAAAAAATCCAACCACAGGTAAACATGATTGGCTATTGCCATTGTCCCTGTTAGATTCTTATCTAAAATGTTCCAGTTGATAGCGACGACCATACTGTTTTTCTTTTTCCCCTCGGTTCTTACTTTTTTACCTTATAATTTGGGAAAAAAGTTCATTATTACTGCTTTCAGGGTTTCTGTTGGTCTTGTGAAACCTCAAATTGGTAAGGAATCCGAAGACATGAAACTCCTGCTCGTTCTAATGGGGAAAAAAGGTTGTCTAATTCATGTACATGATATCGTTTCAGTTAAGGGAGCAAAACATAAAGCCAGTCGATTTAGGAGCTGGGATTAGCTCTGGAGGAGATAAAATTGCAGAAGAAACATGTGCGTCAGAATCTGATAACTTGAGTTCTCTTGACAAGCAAGGAAGTGGAAGCTTGCTGTCAGAAAGTGATGGTCTTGCATTTCCAGAAAGTGATGGTATATCTAAAATAACAGTGCAATCAAACATCTATCAAGTATATGAAGCAAAACTAGCTGCCCTGTTAAGAAAGAATGGCATTCTGGAAGGACAATTGACAGCTGCATTAGCTGGTCGTGAGGCGGCAGAAAATAATTTGTCATCTTCTCTCAAAAGTAGGCAGGAAATGGAGAAAAAATTGGCAGACATAATGAAAGAGTTGGAGTTTTTTAAGGAGAAGCTAAACAGTGTTGAGTTGGCACATGAAGAAGCGAATAGCCTATCTAATATTGTCCACTCTGACAATGTAAGACTTGAACACGATGTATCTTTCCTTAAAGCCGTTTTGGACGATACACAGAAGGTATAGATAGAGCGTAGCTTTCAATCTAAGCATTCCTTCTAGTTAATTATGAAAAGTTATCGGGCTACTGATTAGACTGATTTCCTTCGTAGGAGCTTCATTCGACTCGAGGCGTCCTTACAGGAGAACGAGCTAGAGCATTCCAACTACAGGTTCCATCCACTTCTTAATCAACATGATATCATAAAAAATACGTTGGTCCTAAACTGATTGGGTTGATTACTTGGATCCATCTGCTATACTGTCTGAAATCAACTAAATCACTTTTCTCATCTTCTAATTAGACAATAAATTGCAAAAAATCAGTGTCCTTGTTTTCCTGTCTTTAGATCATTCTATGTTAAGTGAATTGATTCCAGAATAAGAAAATATCCCTTCACACTATATCAGATTTGCCTGGACAGATGAGATTCTACTCAGGCTCACTGCCTGTTTATGCGATTTAGAAATGTTGGCCAATTTTCACAATTGATTGGCCTGGAAATGACATTATACAAGATTTACCCATTCTTGCTTCAACTTGACTACCAGTTCTCCACTTTCTTTTTAAAATAATTCATTCTTATTCACTGACCTTCTCCATATCAATTACCAGGTTGAAGTTTTCCATCTGAAGCAAAGATTGCAGTCCTTGGAGACTCGAGCACCAACTCCTAGAAAACCTTTCCACGTTTAGCGTCCATAAGAATGCTCGTTTCTGTTTTATATAGTTAGGTCTTCCACTAGCCATATTCTCACAAACAATAAAGGCCGGTGTTTGTATTGTATACCATATTCTTCGCAGCGTTTGTATTGCTAGCTACGCGTGTGTAATCTTGGTCCAAAGATGATGTTGTAATGTAAAAAAGTTGCAGTTGTTAGCTTTGAATGTTGTAATGTTAGCTTTGAATGTTGTAATAATTAATCTCATCGTTTCGTCGATAATAATAATAATCTTGCAAGATCATGATAATTTTATTCTAAGTAACTGTTCCTTTCCTTCTTTAGTCTTAACATGGACAACATGTGCGTATAAGTAACAACCGCAAGGAGTAAGATCGAGTGAAAGTGAAGTTGATACCACTCATTCTTCTATTTTAAAGTTCAAATGAAACGAATTCATTTGAAATGAGATTAGCATAATTTTTGGATTTAACATTCTCTCTGCGAATCGAGGCTTTAAATATGGTAGGATTTACAAAATCATTTATTTTTCACATATGTTAATCAAATATACAACATGAAAACTGGCAACAAAAATTTTTTAAATTCTAATTTCAATAAATTATAATTTCAATTATTTTTGTAAATGAATTATAATTTCAAGAATACTCGAGCTATTCAATAACTCAAGTCATCCACCAGATATCAGCCTAGCTGAAGCTAATTAATGCTCTTATCATATTCAGATATTGAGTAGCAACTTTAGAACACACGACACTATACATGATAAATAATAATAATAATAATAATAATAATAATTTGCACAATTTGTTTCAGATCTTGATAAAGCTACAATTGTCACTGCTTATGGACCCGAACCTGAGTACGGTTCTGTACAGTGGTAGTAAGGGTTACAAAGCAATGAAAGGGTATTGAATTCGGCAATAATAATAATAATAATAATAATTGGTACCAAAACTGGACTTACAGTACGGTTTGTCGGTGAGACAAACCTGGTATAAATGTTAAAGCCTTCCACCGCCTCATTATTTGACACAACAACATGCTTGAGGGTAGGAACACAACAAGATTTTGACAAGTCACTTACGCAAATGGATGAAGTCACTACAAAAGATCAGCGTCGTCTGGATCTACCTCAGCATCATCAGCCTCGTTGTCTTCGTCTTCTTCAGGGGCATCCGGATCAACCCCCTACAAGATAAAATGTGTAAAGACAGGTTGGTTTAACTGTACCACACAACCACGTGGACAGACAACACAAACCTTCATTTGTTTTTCCAACCGCTCCAGTCCCTTTCTTGCGTCATCACTTAGGGGGTTTATCCTGAATGATGATAAGATGCAAACATTACTTCCCCATAATCAGCAGCGATGAAACATGTTTTGTTGACCCCAATGCTCCGATGATCCTTTAGTGAACTATCCCACCGCCACAAATTGGGCAGGGGAGTTGGAGTAGGGATGAGGGTGGACAAATAAGAGAAATTTACCTCAGTGCTGCCTGATAATGTGAAAGGGCCTCTTGCAGCATGCTTGTAGCTGCAAAAACTTGAGCAAGCTTAGCATGCAAAGAATCATCGGCCCAATCTTTTAAAAATCCCTGGAGGAGGGAGACAGCATCTCCATTTCGGCCTTCCTGTACATGGAGCTCAGCCAATGCCAATGCAGCTCCAAGGAAACCAGGTTCCAGTCTGAGAGCCGATTCATAAAACTTCTTTGCCTGCAAAATTGAGCGAAAAAGCAAAAAATTAAGAAAGATTCACATAAGAATGCTGAATTTAATAGCGCAGAAGGCCTCGATAACTTTGAAGTTCAATTTGAGGAAAAGGGAGTGTACAATTACGAAGTTCACTGATTGAACTCCAGTCAAACCATTACAATATTCAAAAGACCAACTCATGCAAGCACATGCACATTAAATTAGAGAAAACTGACTTGCTGCAAAGATTTCTCATCAATACGTGTTTTCTACAAGTTGCTGTATCTAAAAGGTACTTCTAAAAAAACACAGAGACAGACTTCAGGGGGAGTACAACAAAATCAAGAATCCATAGAACTTACCTTTTCTCTGCCACTGCTGCTACTAGCATGAACATCCCCAACTAATTTTAGAGCCTTCGCTGATTGAGGCATTGCCTTCATTGCTTCTCGAGCTACATACAAGGCCTCCTTGATTTTTGACAAAGCCAGATAAGAACGCACTAACCCTGTAATATATTTGAAGATTTTAGCCACAAAAAGCATTCACACTTGTCGATGAATTCATAGAAATAGAATATGCATATAAGATTTAAAAGCCAATCCACAGAGATTTGAAAACTTCATGTCTGCCAGATTGTCTTAAGACTTACCTTGATAGGATCGAAGATCAGGCCTCAGTTCTTGAGCTCCCCTGTAGGCAATCACTGCTGCTTCTGGTCGATTCATTGACAAGAAAAGATTTCCCTGATATCAAGTAAATTATAAGCTAACAAAATTGTACAAACCAATAAACTTGAAGATAGCAAATCAAATGATGCATGAAGATAATAAGATATTCTCGAGCTTCTGAGAAACTAGTGGCAAAAAGGAAAAAAAGGCATAATCAGCTTTTTGGCAATAGATGTTACCATACCTTCATTATATAACCAGTGACATGCCTCTCATCGATGCGAAGGCTCTGTCATTAGTTAATTGATTGTGATCATAGAAGCATTTGTATAAGAAATGAAGAACAAAAGTCAAGAAATCTAACCTTCTCCACATAAGATAAAGCTCCCCTCTCATCTTTCTTTTCCCAAAGAACAGACAAGGCCACAAAAACTTCAGGCCTCGTAGGATCGATGTTCAACAGATCATGAACTAATTTATTTAACTTGAAATTATCAGACTTGAGCTTTAGAAGCATTGCATACTCATCCATGTAAGTAACCAAATGTGGATCAATTGACCGAACCTGGAGAGATAATTTTTTAAATTTAATGTTGTCAAGAACAAGAAATTGCAATAGCACAAGTGAACTTCCTACCTTTTCGAAGTCCAAAATAGCTTCATCATTTTTCCCAATGACAGCTTTAACCTTAAAAAGATATTTCAACATTACACAGTAGAAGAAAGTCATTGGGGCTTGGATATGTTGTATGGTTAGCTTTACATGAAAAGCTAACGAAGAACCTAAATTCAGTACTTTCCAAATCACTTCCAACAATATTTCTGTCTGCTTATTGATTGGCATCACTTATCTTTGGAAAGTGCATTAATCATTCACTTAACTTAGCATTTATAAACGAACATATCAGCCTATATCTCCCACTTAAATATGAAGGCCTGTGCCACAAGAACGTTCATACATACTGCTTATTTTCACATCCATATAGGAAACCCACAACCCGGACAAATAAGTTGCTCAGAGAACCTAGAATCTATCAATATTTTGCTGCATTGACATAGATATATGTCCTAAAGCAACATAGCATTTTGAGTCTCTTACAATCTAACTGCGTAGTAGAAGTTTATTCTAAAGTTCATCTAAGGAAGCCTGATGGATCGTTTTAAATTGGAACTGATTAAACAAGGACGTAATTAATGAATAGTGCCCTGACCATGTTTGAAATGTTAAGATACTATCTAATGCGAAAGTTATAGACCTTAGCCATTTCAAGTAAAATGTGGATGTTATTAGGAAATCGCTGGAGAAGTTCTGAGAATAGTTCCAGACCACCTGCAAACCAGGGGAAAAACAAATAAGAACAGTGATGCACCATGGAGAATATATTGGTTGACTGCCCATGAGTTACAGAACCAAAATATGCATGAGCATACATCTCATAATTGGTTATGCTTAGAGAATGAAATTTCTCAGTTGCAGAACTCAAAATCATTGCCAATAATAGTTGCCATAGAAACTGTAAGGGCATTTCTGTGGCCGCACAATAAGAAATGACAGCTCAAAAAATTTCTGTTGTAAAATTGTTCTAATCAAGTATTGCAATTTTGTTTTCAAAACAAAAGTTTTTATAGACTACATAAAAGAACAAGGATAAGAATTACATGAACATGAGACGCAACCATGTGCACAATGGAACTATTCATACAAAAATCAAATCGTGAAAGAATGCAATGGAAAAAATCGAGTTCTGTAGCCTGACCTTTGTAATCATTTGAAGCAACACAGCATTGAGCTTCAACATAACGCTGCGTCGCAAGAAAAGATGGCATGACTGTTACAGTGCCAAAAAAAATTCCACCAAGTGGTTTAAATGCCACGAAAAACAAACAGATACACATGGTTGCAGGAAAATATTTTTTAGAAGAAGTTCAGTGTCTCGGAAAGCATAGTATCTAGTTAGATGCAAGTGTGAATTTTTCAGAATATTGTTTGATGTTCCAAGTTCTTTATCACCTATGCTTGAGATATATTATGAAATGCGAAACCGAATGTTTAATTATGATGATATTAGGGAGAGCTCAATGCAGTTAACAAATCACAGAAATAGATAACCTATTTGCCAATTTTAATTCATTGAGATAATGATAGAGTGAGTATCGCCTCTATGTTGATTGCCTGCATCATGAAAAACCGATTGATTGCATGTGATAAGAACTGTAATGGAAGGATTCTCATAACTTACCAACAACCAGCGGCTCGAATCAGAATAATCAAAGGGAGGTCTTCCACTTCTATTTGGAGTCTGGAACAATCAACAAATGACATAGTAGAGTAAGAAAAAAAATTAAAAAATTAATTTGTATCCAATGCCAAAGTTACAAAAGTAATCGATGGACTTTAAACTGTTGGAAGTGATATGATCAGTAGAATATCCCAGAAAGAAACAGTACAACTTCATAACGATATCAGAACCAATGGACGACCATGCCAAAGAGGAGAACAAAATAAACAAGATAATGAAGTGTTCAAAGAAGTATTGTTCATATCGCTAAGAGTTACTATTTGGCTGTTTATAAAAGAAGAGCTTTCTGAAACTTCTCATTGCTGCTTTAACAATGCATGACAATGAATTTAAAATAATGTTATCTTTATGCTAAAATAAAATAATCGAGTGATTAATCGTAGCAAACTTAATTTTCGAAGAAATTAGAGCATTTTATCCTTAGTAGCACAAATAAAACAAATCTGCGAGATGAAAATGCACATTATGAAGGAAATGGAGACAACAGTCATGGAACAATGAAAGTAACCGAAGGATTGATCTGAGCTAGAAGGGTCAGGACGATTCAACAACAAATAAAAAAATTCACATGTATTATGCCAGAAACCTTTTCAGCAACTTTGTAAAGCACCATCCTTCTAACTAAAACGGAAAATGTAAAATCCGTGAACACACACACATACGTATATATATATTACATGGAATCAAGTGTAGACATCAAACCTGAGGGAACAAAGAAATTATATCCTTGGCAGAGACACCCAATTCAGCCAAAGCTATAATAGCATCAAGTATGTAAGGGCAATTCCTGTCAATATCAAGAATAAAAGCACACACTAATTGTCACAACTGTCGATTATTTCACAAATACAGAAAAACAAACAGGCAAACAATGCACTCTGAGGTGCGGGAGTGCTCCTAAATCATGCAAAGTATAATTGAACACCAAGATAGGATACCTCAAACACTCCTTAAAACATCCAATTGCAGCTCGAGTGTGCCTAGAATTTCGGTAAAGTTTAGCCATCATAAGGTGCATCTCTAGATTCCTCGATTTGCTAGGAATTCCCTCCATCTATTAAAAGCAATAATGGAAAATCAAAGCTTTTGGTACTATTAATGAACCCTGTCTAACTAAACCTCAGTGATATTCAAAATATAGTAAATGCTGAAACCTGATGCCAGTCAAAATACAAAATCAATTTAAGGAAAGAAAGGGATGTGTTCAGGGACTCTGTAATAACATAGCTAACACATTCCACAAGACTTGATTTGCAACAGAAAAAGAAACCAATTGAGATAATGAGAAGTCAAATATATTATATACCTCAGCAAGAGCAGCTTTACTCTCATTTAGTGAATTGTGACAAGTAGCAATCTTGAATTTTACCTGTACTGACAAGAACAAAGAAAACACAAAGAGCCTTTTGACATTTCTGAATGGCTAACATCACAAAAATACATACTCCCATGATGTGTGATACCTCATTTTCATTTAAAGCCGAAGGATTAAGAGAACCAGGAGAAGAGGACCTATTTGCTGCTGACAGTGAGCTTCTGATTGTCACGGATGCAGCTGCATTTTGTTTAGGTATTATTTTGTGGTATTGCAATGCTTGCTTGTATATTTGCTGTCCAAGATATGAGAAACATAGAAAATGAAATACAACATGAAAATTTAAAGAAACATTGGAGCAAAAACAAAAGAAGCGTATTAAATTCATTTGCAGTGTACGCATATTAAATTCATTTGTAGTGTCTGATATCGAGGAACCAAAGCCTTATAATTGAAACCGGAAACACATGCACGTAATCCGTACATATGCTCTATCAATTCGATAAGACTCTAGTTTCACAGATCCAAACAGGCAACTGAATTAAAACAACACAATTTTACAAATGCATTCCAACATTTAAAACACAAAACTGAAGCAGAACTGAGATTACACACCTAAATCAAAAAAATGTAGCATATGGACTTGCAAATATTGCATGCCGAAAATCTTACAATAGCTCTGCTGTACTCTTTTTCTCGAAAGAGTGAATCCCCATATAGCACCTGTCAACAGAGATAAAATCCAATCATCAACGACAGAAATGCAACAAAAGTTCAAAATAAAAAGATAACGCTAAAAACTGTAAAAATTAATACAAACCAAACTTTCTGCTTTGAGATGAGGACTCGTCTCAGGGCTTATCGAAGGCGACGAAACAGCAAAACAACCCTAGTTTAACCAACAAAACAAATTACTTTCCAGGAAAAAGCTCAAATCCTATCAAAAAAATCATAAATCAGCCTAATTACGAAACAATTGACTACATATTACTAGTTTGCATGAAATTAGCTTCATTATTACCAGCATTTGAGCAGAAGAGTAGAGGCCATGATCCAGTAAAGTGGATAAATGCTCTTTAGGTACATCCATCGAACAGGTGGAGTGTACTTCGTGTGTGAAGCTTTGACTGAACTCTCAGAGCGCTCTTCTATTTGAAATTGCAATTCGAAGAAAAATTCTCACAGTAGGACCATACTTTTGGGCAATTCGTTTCAGGCCCCAAAATTCCACCCCCGCTGAGCTGGCCAGTAACAGGATTGGCTGATGTTTCAAATAATCCAAGGTTTTATGTTTAACGTGTCTTAGATTTGATTTGATTTATATTTATGATAAAAATAAAATTTTTAATATAAAAACAAATAGTTTTATGGTGAAAAATAATATTTTTGAAATAAAAAATAATATGGTTCATGTGTTAAATATTTTTAACTCAAATCAATATATATTACACAATATTTCTTCATAACATAACTAATAAAATATGATATTTTTGTTGTGAAAAATATAGACATAAAATGTATAATTTCTTTAGGTCGGGTCAGAGATTCGTATAACAAAATTGATATGTGACACAGTATCACATGAGTTTTTGTATTATAATTATAATGACATGATTTTGAGTATATTACTTGTGAATAAAATTTCAAATTACCTATATATTTATGTTATGTTTTTAAGGCAGAAGTTAATGTGATATAGGACTATCTTTATCTCATTAAGCCACTATAGTGAAATGCAAATTAATAAAATCAAAGAGGACTAATCATAAAATTTGTGTGAGACGGTCTTATGATTCGTATTTTGTGATACTATCTTATTTGAGTTATTAATAAAAAAATATTAATTTTTATAGTAAGAGTGAACATATTACACTAAAATATAAATAGATCGTACCATATTATGAGAAATAAGGACAGACAAGTGTAAATGTCAAAATCAAGAGTATATTTAAAAAATTACAAACTAAAATGATGACTTCTGCACTTCTCTTCCACGACCTTATTCAGATTTTTAACGAGTTTCTTCCCCCCCTCAAGTTGTGTTGCACGAGGACAAGGAGTTTTGGTTTCTTTTTTACTAAACTTCTCCAGAGTTCCACCTTTTAAAATTCACCAAACGTCAGCCATATATATAGATAACAATTTAGTATAAATATCCTTATAATTCTTTATCTTAAATATTATTATACATATATATTAGGTTAATGCTTTGCATTAAATTATTGTATCCGCAACTAGAAAATAAAAAATTTACAAGGGCTGCCAACAAACACGCCTAATACTTCCAATCTTTTGTGACTTAGCCTGCAAAAAAGTATGGAAAATAATCAACGCATTTCCACTAAGAAGAATCCACACACACACACATGTGTGTGTGTATATATATGTATATATTACAGAAGTTCTTTGTAGGTTCATTAATTTGTCATCACGTAAATAATGCATGAGTATATCCCTTTGTTTACAATGACGTATTTTTCAAAATATTCCCACAAATTAATATAATAATTCGATTTGATTTTTTATTTTCTTGGGACAAAAATGCAGAGCGAGCTATAGTGAGTAGCAAGGGAAGACTGGGATTTGATTTGATGGTCTTGTAATGATAATGATACTCACGGGAAATCTAGGGTCCGATCCCAACGAGCGTCACTAGTTCAGACGTGGGCTTTAAGATGACCCTGAGCCTGAAATCAAGAAAAAGACCGTTAAGAGGGGGCCAGGAGGGTGTCCTGGCGTAGCCCCTCCGACGCTCAAGTCAGTGACTGAGGATATATGGGGGGAGCAGCTAAGGGTGCTGCTGAAAACAATATTGAATGAATGAACTGAACACTCAAACCTGGTATTTATAGGAAAATACCTGGGCCCCTGATGGGCCTGTCTTCCATTTGGGCTTGAGATGGGCCAGGGGCAGTGGGCCCATCCATGAGGTATCACCAGTCTCCCCCTCCCGAGTCGAACTGAATCGTAGGTTCGAAGTTCGATTAGTTGTGCTGTCCCCGAGTTACCGGGTGTGAGGTGTGTACTTCTCCTCTGCTACTCATTAGTCTCCACAAGTTGGGAAATAAATCAAATCGCTTTCCTGTTTTGAAGGGAAAGATTTGGTCCGGATACCAGCCTCACCCTCGCCTCGCCAAGTGAACACCCGAGCTCTTGCCTCACCGTGCGCTCGCACTTATCGTGTCATCCCTTCATCTCAGCCACTCGCCCTCATCGTCTCGCCGTAGCCCGCCTCGCCGCTCCCAGCTCTCGCCTCGCCGTCCTCGCTCTCGCCCCGCCTAGCCCACGCCCAGCTCTCGCCCATCGCCATCCCCGCCGAGCCCACGCCCAAATCTCGCCTCGCCCTCCTCGCTCTCGCCCCGCCTAGCCCACGCCCCACTCTCGTCTCGCCCCGCCCAACAACGCAGCCAGCGCCTCGCCACGCCTCGCCCAGCTCTCGCCCCGCCCTCCTCGCTCTCGCCTCGCCCCGCCTAGCCCACGTCCCAACGCCCCACTCTCGTCTCGCCCCTCCCAACAGCGCAGCCAGCGCCTCGCCCGACAGCGCGCCTCGTCCCGCAGCGCGCCTCGCCACGCCCAGCTCTCGCCTACAGCGCCTACCAGCGCCCAGGTGCTCTCGCCCTGCCACGCTCTCGCCCAGCCCGTGCTGCCGCACTCTCGCCCAAGCGCCACGCTCGCCCAAGCGCCTACGTCGAGTCCTCACCCGCCCAGCCCCGTGCCATGCTCGTCCTCTGTCACTGGCGACATATTGTCTAATTTCTGAAAAAATTATGGGGGCGTTGCCCCCACACCCCCACGACCTGACCGAGTAGGCTCTCATCGCCCCGTAATAGCAGCGGCAAACATCTTTCGTTGTCAACAAACGAAATAAATTTTTCTAACACAGTATGCTCTCATCGCCCCCATCTTCAAGGTCCTCCACTAAGCTTTTGAAGGAAAATAATTTTCACTTCCCCGTACCCTTGACTTCTCTGCTAAAACAGTTCTTAGTAGGAAAAATAAAATTTCAACCTCCTCACCCTCTGTCTCCTCTACTAGGCTCAGCCCAAGTAGGAAAATAAAACTACCACCTCATCATCTCGTAACTCCTCTGCTAGGAGATACCTCAGCAGGAAAATAAAATTCAACACCTTCACCCTCTAACTCCTCTGCTAGGTAATACCTCAGCAGGAAAATAGAAATCAACACCTTCACCCTCTAACTCCTCTGCTCGGTAATACCTCAGCAGGAAAATAAAAATCAACGTCACCACGCTCTAACTCCTCTGCTAGGTGACACCTGAGCAGGAATATAAAAATCAACACCTCCACCCTCTAACTCCTCTGCTAAGCCAGGTCTTAGCAGGAAAATAAAAATCAACACCTCCACCCTCTAACTCCTCTGCTAAGCCAGGTCTTAGCAGAAAAATAAAAATCACGTCACCACGCTCTAACTCCTCTGCTAGGTGACACCTGAGCAGGAAAATAAAAATCAACACCTCCACCCTCTAACTCCTCTGCTAAGCCAGGTCTTAGCAGGAATATAAAAATCAACACCTCCACCCTCTAACTCCTCTGCTAAGCCAGGTCTTAGCAGGAATATAAAAATCAACACCTCCACCCTCTAACTCCTATGCTAAGCCACACCTTAGCAGGAAGCCGGGCCTTAGGAGGAAAATAAAAATTCAACACCTCCATTCTCTAACTCCTCTGCTAGGCGATACCTTAGCAGGAAAATAAAAATCAACACATTCACCCTCTAACTCCTCTGCTAGGTAACACCTTAGCAGGAAAATAAAATTTCAACCCCACCACACTCTAACTCCTCTGCTAGGTAACACCTTAGCAGGAAAATAAAATTTCAACCCCACCACATTCTAACTCCTCTGCCAGGTAGCACCTTAGCAGGAAAATAAAAATTTTCTTCTACACGCTGCTCCTCTGCTAGGCGATGCCTTAGCAGGAAAATAAAATTTTTCTCCTCCACTCTGCTCCTCTGCTAGGCGATGCCTTAGCAGGAAAAATAAAATTTCAACACCTCCACCCTCTAACTCCTCTGCTAGGTGATACCTTAGCAGGAAAATAAAATTTTTCTCATCGCCGACTCTGCTTCTCTGCTAGACGATGTCTTAGCAGGAAAAATAAAATTTAATTCCCCCCCTACACTCTGCTCCTCTGCTAGGCAATGCCTTAGCAGGAAAAATATAATTTCATTCTTCTCCTCCACTCTGCTCCTCTGCTAGGTGATGCCTTAGCAGGAAAATAAAATTCTTCTCCTCCACTCTGCTCCTCTGCTAGGCGATGCCTTAGCAGGAAAATTTAATTCATTTCATCATCACCATACAACAACATCCACGAACTTAATATAAGAACTTGGCTTTATTAAATTTCAACTGATAACATAAGACAAATTCAGGAACGAAATACATCAAAAATGAAGTAAAGATATTCTCTAAGGTGGTAAGCGTTTTCAGGCCTCTTTTAGAGCTCTACCCAGAGTTTCCATCAGTAGCACCCCCCGAGATCATATGAATCATTCCTCTCGTAGGGTGGTTATCCTCATTCATTCCCCCCCTCGGTTCGACGGGTCCCTGAGGAACATCTTGACCTCGACCTTCCCCTCTCTACTCCCCGACCCTCTGATTTATCCATGGAGGGCCTTGACCACGTCTAGGAGACGAGCGAGACCTCTGTCGACTCCTGGATGAGGATCCTTCTCGTCTATCCCGCGAAGGCAATCTAGCACTGCTCTTAGCCCTTCGCGACTTCTCCCAGCTCTCCTCGGGCTCCCTCACCTCCGTCACCTCGTCACGACTCCTATCCAGAGGAACATGTGATGAGAATTGTCTTCTGTCCCTAGCTTTAATCTCCTCTCTTTCCCCTGCGCCCCTCTTCCTTCCTCCTCTCTCCGCTCCCTCAACTCCACTCCTCCCAGGTCGCTGCTCCATTCTCTTATGCCACTGGGCATCTTCAAGATTTATATATTTCTCAGCTCGAGCCAACAGATCATCATAGCTCGACGGAGGCTTCTTGACCAGCGACTTGAAAAACTCCCCTCCTCTAAGTCCCTGGGTAAAGGCACTTATCATGATGTCAGGAGTGACCGCTGGTATTTCCAACGCTACGCTGTTGAAGCGCTGGACAAACTCCCGTAAAGTTTCACCCTCTTGCTGTTTCATTACAAACAAACTCAAGTAGTTTTTTGGGTGCCTTTTGCTACTAGCGAATCGGTGCAAGAAAGCAGCTGAGAAATCCTCAAAAGAGCGTATGGAGTTGGGCGGCAAGGAATTAAACCATTGCTGGGCTGATCCTCACCAAAGTGCCCAGAAACACTCTGCACTTGACTCCATCTGAATACTGATGCAACAGAGCTGTGTTCTCAAACCTCCCCAAGTGTTCTTCGGGGTCCGTATGTCCATCATATTCTCCAACGTTTGACTGTCGGAAATTTGGAGGAAGCCCCTCTTCCAAAATGGCGAGGGAAAAAGAACTTCCTTTCTTGGGGGCTGCATCTCTGTTTTCCAATTGCTGCCTCAGCGTCCGTATTTCCTTCCACATCTCTTCCATCTCCGGATTCTCCTCACTTGGGCGGGGTCGCGTCTCCTCCACCCTACTCTGACTTCCCTCCACATTCTCCTCTCGCTCCTGGCGAGCGGTCTGATCTTCTGCAAACATAGACTCTTGATTCCTCTTCATGGCCTCATCCACTATTCGGGTGATAAATTGACCCAACTGTTCTAGGGTCAAGTTCCCCACATTCTCATTGGGACGGGGTTGCTCGACCCTTGTCTCGTGAAGGGGCTGCTCGGTTCTTGTCTCTTGACGAGGTTGTTCCTGTCTCGTCTCAAGATGCGTCTGTTCCTGTATTTTCTCAGCACGAGATGGTTCAGGTCCTCTCCGAGGACGTGATGATGCTGAGGTAGCTCTTCCACTCCCTCTCTTACCTACCATATCTACGTCTTAACTCAAACTTCCCACAGACGGCGCCAAGTGATACTCACGGGAAATCTAGGGTCCGATCCCAACGAGCGTCACTAGTTCAGACGTGGGCTTTAAGATGACCCTGAGCCTGAAATCAAGAAAAAGACCGTTAAGAGGGGGCCAGGAGGGTGTCCTGGCGTAGCCCCTCCGACGCTCAAGTCAGTGACTGAGGATATATGGGGGGAGCAGCTAAGGGTGCTGCTGAAAACAATATTGAATGAATGAACTGAACACTCAAACCTGGTATTTATAGGAAAATACCTGGGCCCCTGATGGGCCTGTCTTCTATTTGGGCTTGAGATGGGCCAGGGGCAGTGGGCCCATCCATGAGGTATCAGATAACTTACTCGAGTAATTTTACGAGTCAGCATCATCATTGGTTGTCTGTATTCTGATATAAAATAAAAAAATAAAAATCAAACTTCCACATTTTTTTGAGTTACGGGAATTTCATATAATTAAAAAATAAATTTTGGAGTGAATGTGTTTGAAAGTCAACTAACACTTCTCCTAATGCCCATAACTAGTCTTTTTTCCTACAAAATAAAATAATAATTATACATATATTTATATATTATCGCCATGGATTAAAGTAATTTGTATGTCGCTGCTCAAGATTCAATTTATTTATTTATGGTGCTGCCAAGGTACTAGTACTTGGAAGGATACAAAAAGTTTGTGAGCTGTAAGGAATCCATGATGAAACATGGGGTTAGCATATATGCTGTCTGTAAGCAACAAAGATTGAAAAAAGGATGACATCACCTCGTGTCCTTCGGATATTGTTTTATGTTATCTCCCTTATCCTTAACCCCAACCCCAGTACCCCACCTCCTCCAACAAAAAATTTAATGCCCCATCAAGCGAAAATGTATGAGCCATTTTTTCATGTGTAATTAATTATGGAACTCAGATTCCATTATTGTTTTTGGGTATTATGCATTGAAGGTTCTTCGCTCCGGCCCCGTAAATCTTGGTTGTGTGGATATCTTTTATGCTGATGATAAAAAAAAAATTTAAAAAAAGAAGAAGAAAGGAATGTCAGATAGTAGTGGGGTACAAGAAAAAAGCGAATGAGTTGTACTGCATTAGGAATTGGCAGCATTTCTCCTTTACACAAGCTTATGTTACCCATGTTGATTCTAAAGATTATCATCCAGTTCTTCACCAGTGAGCAACAAAAACAGCCACTTTCACACAGATTAATTGATCAGAAAGTATCGCTTTTAATTGTGCACCATGTTTTTTGAGCAAAAATAGATTTGAGTGTTGCAGCTTTCTTGAATATTTTGATGTGGAGTTGTCTGGTATTTATCCATCCTTCCACATCACAGGGGAAATGTTGCTTGAGAAGCTATCAGCAGCTCGATGTCTTTCTCTTTCGACTTTTTCGAGCTTGTTTATGATTTCGTTCTGCGGTAAGTAGAGAAGAAGAAGGGCTAGTTTCTATCCCGAGGGAGAAGCGGATGCTGGAATAGATGGCAGGTTCATTTGCGGCTATTGTTGGAGCGGTAGGAGGGGCATTAGCTGTTTTAGCCACTGTCATTTTGCTCTTGTGGATTCGCATGAAACAATACGGAAAATTTTCGAACAAGAATTCGGAAACTGGATCCTCCGACCCATCTGCTGTGGGTAATGTCTTCACATAAAAGAAAAAAAGTTGCCTTCAAGTTTCTCGAAACAAATTTTTTTCTATCACCTGTGGTTGCATTAAGTTTCATGCTCAGTTATCAACTTTTTTCCCTCAAGTATCTTGAAACTCTTGTTTCTGCCATCTGATACTTGCATTAACTCCATGATCAATTGTCAAGATTTTGCTTTCCATTTTCTTGAAACAATTCTTTTTCTGTCACCTGGTTATCTGCATTAAATTCCATGAGCAAATGTGAAGATTTTGACTTCAAGTTCCTTTTGTCACATAAAATTCCACTAATGGCAAACTCTATTGCCAAGATTTTGAATTTCAAGTTTCTTGAGACACTTTTTCATCACCGATTTTTCCTCTGAATTATCAAGATGTTGCGTTTAAGTTTGTTGAAACATTTCCTCTCACTAATACCACAATAAATTTCATGCACAATCCTCAAGATTTCGCCTTGAGGTTTTCGAAGGACTCTGTCTGAATCCTAATTTTCATGTTCGATTGTGTATAGTGGAGATGAAAAGAGGTGAAAGCAGTCCATTTTCAGCTCCATCAATAACTGGAATAAGGCAATTCAGAATGGAAGAATTGGAACAAGCCACAAGAAATTTCAATGAAACCAATCTCATAGGATGTGGTACATTTGGTTTAGTTTTCAAAGGACTGCTCAGCGATGGAACTGTCGTGGCCATCAAAAGACGTATGGGTGAACCTCGGCAGCAGTTCGTTGAAGAGGTATCAAAAAATGTTCGCCATCTTTGAATTTGAAATGAGGACATGATCAAACAAAACTGCAATAATAGAAGCCCTTTTTCAGATCAATCATTAAGATTCCTACTTGTTCATGGTTCATCTGGATTAAACATACGTAACAACATTTAATTATAGAGAGTATTCTATCAATAACTTCCTGATATTTGCAGTTATGATCCCAGGTGGCCTATTTGTCGACGATTTGCCACCGTAATTTAGTGGTACTTCTTGGATACTGTCAAGAAAGAGGATATCAGATGCTAGTTTCCGAGTACTTACCTAATGGTAGCATGTGTAGCCATTTGTACGGTACGAATTTCTAATGACAACGGTTTACATTCATGGGAAAGAAAATGATGGTTATTTTGTTGAATAGACACTGGAAAAAGTTCTACCACGAAGCTCGAATTTAAACAAAGGCTATCAGTAGCAATTGGTGCTGCTAAAGGTATATATCAGCAAAGATTTTCAAGAATTTTTTTCTTAAAAAAAATCAGTATTAAACATAGTTCCGTGTTCTTTTTCCTCTGTAGCAGGTTTATGTCATTTGCATGGCCTAAACCCAACGTTCGTGCACGGTAACTTTAAAACGGGGAGCGTCTTGGTTGATGAGAATTTCATCGCTAAAGTCGCGGATGCAGGGATGTCTAAACTTCTTGAAAAAATAGAAGATGGGGCTTCATCTGTATCAAGTTCCCTCAATGCTTTCAAAGATCCAGAGTAAATCAATTCCACCTCAACTTTTAATAAGGGCATCTGAAATTTGAGTCAAGAATTTCATTGAGTAAATAAATGTCCTACCTACATGTATAAAGTATTATAGATAGATTCTTGTAGCAAATTTTATGATTCTGCTCTGATCAAACCTTTCATTTGTTTGATTATTTAGGATGGAACAACTCGAGGTATTATATGAAACAAGTGATGTATACAGTTTTGGTGTATTTCTTTTAGAGCTCATATCTGGTAAGGAGGCGACGACATACGAAGAGGCCTTTGGATCAAATCACAGCTTAATTCAGTTGGTATGGAACAAAACTTTCTGTTCATACTCAAATTTAAATGAGACCAACTATACTCGAGTATCGTGTTAAACAATACTTGCACCCCACAAAAATAATAGGTGGAAGACCATTTGAGATCAAACGATCTAGTCGACCCTCGACTAGTCGGGAGCTTCACTGCCGAAGGGATGAGGGATCTTCTGTTGTTGATGCTCAAATGCATGAGTTTTCCAGGGAAGGGTAGGCCAAGAATGGAGAATGTAGTGGTGGAGATTGATCGAATACTCGAGACAGAGATCGAACGGACCATGGTCATGGGTGAGGGGACTGCAACCGTTACTCTGGGAAGCCAACTCTTTACAAGTTGAGCGAGACAAAATTGTAAGCATTTAAAGGTACAGAGTTTCTTTGTTTTCGGTACATTTTAGCTTAGGAAGGCTTGTTTTTACCTGCTGAATTTTGTGGCAGGCAGAAATACATGTTCTTTTGTTAACATTTTTGGGTCTGTCTTGATTTTGGTATTAGCCAGAGTTTGCTAGCTGGGAGGGGTCAAGAAATTGAAACATTTTCAACTCAATTGTAAAAACTGTTTCTTGATTATAATGAGGATTCACCACTCTTTTCTTTTTCTATATTTTGTGGAGGGGAGATCAAATTGGCATCTTGCGAGATCTCATCCGTTTATTGGGAAGCTGGTGTTACTGGGCCAAAGGCGCGTCTTTTGAACTTACAATGGCAAGATTTAAATATTTGATTATGTTGAATATACACTTACGAATTTCAATTTCATAATAATAAATTCATTAGTTTGTCGAGCAGATTTACTTTACAATAGATTTCAAATTAAAAATGGTAATTTTTTGAGTCATGAGATGTATTTCAAATTCATCCAAACATCGAGTCGTTATAAATATCTTCTCAAATACGTCCTCCAATCCAAATCCTTCGATCCAAAGGCAACAACCTTTTAGATGATTTTTTAAATATAAAATTTTTAATCGCATTGTTATAAAAGACAATTAATAGATATCTTTCTAATTTGTTACCGCAACCAAACACCGTGAAACTGTTTTTCCCATTATTCGTTTTCCTTAATTTTTTTCTTAAAAAAAAAACCCCATGGTCCATAGTTCCATCGTGAAGGAACATTTTGGAAAGAGTTGTTTTTGTTCATAGAAATAAAAATATCGAACATTAGTGGTCATCCCTTCATATTATAATATAATATAGATAAACAAAGTAAATATTTTTAAATATTATATCTAACTCAAGCCTAAAAGTAGTTCAAAAGCATGATTGTTCAAGTTTATGTACCCAAAGATTTTATCCAACCAATGTGAGACAACTAACACACTCTTTTATGCTTAGAAATGAACATCTG
Source organism: Primulina eburnea (assembly GCF_022965805.1). Taxonomy (NCBI): domain Eukaryota; kingdom Viridiplantae; phylum Streptophyta; class Magnoliopsida; order Lamiales; family Gesneriaceae; genus Primulina; species Primulina eburnea. The sequence continues at coordinate 29,207,812 of NC_133114.1, forward strand.
GAAGTGGAACGTGGAGGTTACAAGTGGCTCAAGTATGGATAGAACGGGTTCGAGGATTGTCCAAATACATGTATATAATTCCCAAGTATTTAATCTTGCCCAGAAATTTAACACACTTCTTTCACGTACATGAATGTTTTGGAGATTTAATAAAATAAATATATAAATAATGTGATTAAATCCATACATCACAACACACCAGGAATTCATGTCGAATTATCAGAAAATATAATAATAGAAAAAAACATATCAGAATCCACTGATTGATATAACGTCGGAGTTATGGATCTTCCAAGACATCAGAGAATCGACCACCTTATTCTTGTTTTAGATGGAAGAAGGAGACAAATCTAGAATATATATGTTGTATATATTATGTGTTATTTTATGTGCCTTGGAAACCATAAACTTATATAATCTTAGAAGTCTTCGACCCATCATAGAAAACCTAATTGGGCTGTGTTTCTAAAACATAAGATGGATCATATCAATTCATTTAATACTTTGGAAACTCATAATTAATTAGATCACTTTATTGAGTCATTTATTAGATAGCTTGTTCATGTACAATTAATTGAATTATGTAAGCCCACAAAATGATTCCAACAATCTCCCACTTGGGCCACATAAGTTATCCGGATATTGTACATGTAAAAACTAGATTGAGCTCTTGCTATCTAAACCAAAATATTCTTTAACATTATGGTCTATCAATATTCAGTTATACTAACATTGATCCAAAGCAGTCATCGCTACATTTAAAATCACTAAACACATCAATGATCACAACATTAGCATAATCAATAACATAGTTCAAGTATAGATGCGTAGCATGTTAATACATAAATGTGATCCAAGAAGAAGACCTGCATTTCCAACTGGTCCTCCTAATAACTTGAAGAGTCCAATAACAAACTTTCAAGCAAATGCTAAAGTGCAATGAAAGTTATCATTTTATTTCGAAGTAATTCAAACAAACTTTATTCTGTACAAAAAATTAAATCATGTCAAATGAGTGAATACTTAAACCGGACAAAAACTCCCATTGTACATAAATATCATCTGTATAGACAATACCAATGTGTGTCGCATGCCCGTAAACATTTTGGATGGCCAACCCATGACAAACGAATCCGCAATTATAGAGTTTGCAATAATATGCTCAATTGACACACAAAGTTCACTAAATGCACGACCATGTCTTCCGAAATTTCCAACTTGAATGCTTTTAGTCTAGTCACAAGATTTGACATTTCTAATATGTAATCCATTATATTCTTTTCTCTTTGTACCGCATTGAGGCAAGTTTAGTTAAAATAGTACTTGTCTCGAATTTTTCATTTGCAGCGAAACAATCTCCTATTCGAGTAGGAACTTTTTGGCATCATTTTCTTCAGGAAATTGCACCCCTTATAGTAACCGGAATGAAATGTTTCATAATCATCAGACTCATGCGATTTGATCGCTCCCACTTTTCCAAAGAACCATTTTGATCAACAGTTCTTGAATTGGTCAAAGGTGGGGGTGATCTTCCTTTAGCGCACAGTCTAAATCCATGCAGCCGAGCACTATCATAACATGCACTTTCCATTTCTTGACATTTGAGCCATTAAGTACTGGAATGTTGCTCAGATTCACAGATATAAAAGATGTTATAACCAAATAAAACAAAAACTAACAATAAATGCATGCATATATTTAAATTAAATAAATCACAAAGATATATGCAAACAGGTTGTGGGCCCATACAAAAAATATCTAGCACAACATTGATATTTAGTATTTGAAAAAAAATAACAATTTGTAAGTGGTACATTCAAATATCATGGTTATTAAATATTGATAATAAATTCGACTAACAATATGTTTTTTCTTGGACCGATAATTGCATGCATTGATATATTCAAAATTATCAAATATTTAGTACCACATAAATAACCTTCCTTTGGGCCTGTCATTTTTTTTTGCATAAATTCAACACAATTTAATATCATATAATGTGTCTACAATCTGGCAAGAAAATAATCTTCTTTTTGGTCGATTAATTTCTAAATAGTTTTTACACGTTTTAAAACCACATAATAGTTTTGACCTTTCTTTGGGCCTATTATTTTCTGCATAGATATAAAAACAATTTTTGTTTCACTTATTAAGTCTACAGTATGTCAAAAAAAAAAAAAAATCTTTCTTTGAGCCGACTATTTTTCGCATAAGTATAAATACACTTGAAGTAGATATATTGTACCTAAAATCTGGCCAGAAAATAATCTTCTTTTGGGCCAATTATTTTTCATATAGATCTAGACGAACTTTAAAATTATTTATTGTGTTTGCAATTTATCAAAAAAAAAAATAGTCTTCCTTTGGGCCGGTTATTCTTTAGCATAAATTGAAACACAATTTATTTTGAATTTTAACAATATCTACATATCTCAAAAATCACTTTATTAACGCGTGATGTAAATTTAACCAAACTTGAGATATAAGATATTAATTTAACTTAAAATTTCACAAAAAAATTAATATATCTTAATTGGGCCAAATAAAATATAGATACCAAATATGCAAGAAATGAAATATTTATCCCTTATAATCATTCATCCATAAATGTTTTATCGAAATAAACAAAGACGATAAAATAATGAATAATTCCATATTAATTTTATTTCATACAATTAAATCTTGAAATGGTCGAATTTAATTTCATAAATCATAATTGCAGAAGTCAAAATTTAATAAATGGTCAAAATTTTAGATTTTCAAAATCAGGTTCAAAATTAAATAACCAAACAAGGCCTTAAATTCCCCCAAATTCGAAAATAACCTAACTCTACCATAAAATCCGCTGCTAGACGCAACGGCAGTCGTCGAAACTCCGATTTACTGTCGAAAAAGGAAGCCCATAAGGCAGAGACCACCAACGCACCGTCATCGGTCCATATTAGGCCGGAAAATCGGTCGGATATAGTCCAGATATAAAACATGCATAAGATCTCGATTCATGAAGAAAAATAGACCAAATTCAATTGATACAGAAACTTTTCGGCTAATTAATGGAGGGTTATGGAGCGCCAGATTGTGAAGAATAAAACGCTTAAGAATTTTTTTGCCGGAAAGTCGCCGGAGGACGTCTGATTTTCCCTGAATCCGGCGACATATCCCAGAATCCGAAAATTCGAATTTTCAATTTTTGTTTTTTTTTTTAAATTCGAAAATAAATCTGAATTTTGGATGTAAAATTCGAAAATACTATATCAAAGAGCATGAATTTATTCAGATCCAAATTCAGGAAACATAAAAAATCAAATCCGAATTTAAAAAATTTATAGACAAGAAAATCGCCTCAGATCTGAGAATAAAACATAATTTTCTGTTTCGATCCATCAATAAACAAAATTATCATATTTCAACATGAACGTGTCTATGATACCACTTGTTGAAGATTTAATAAAATAAATCTATAAATCATGTGATTAAATCCATATATCACAACACGCTAGGAATTCATGACGAATTATCAGAAAACATAAATAACAGAAAAAAAACGTGTCAAAATCCATTGATTGATCTAGCGTGGGAGTTATGGATCTTCCAAGACAACAGAAAATCGACCACTTTATTCTTACCTTAGATGTGAAAAGGAGATAGATCTAAAATATATGTGCAATATATATTTTGTGTTATTCTTTGTGCATTGAGGACCATAACCTTATATAACCTTAACAGTCTTTAACCTATAATAGAAGACCTAATTGGGCTGAGTTTTTATACATAAGGTGGACCATACCAATTTATTTAATACTTTAGAAACTCATAATTAATTAGATCAATTTATTGAGTCATTTATTAGATATCTTGTCCATATAAAATTAATTAAATTATGTGAGCCCACAAAATGATTCCAACATAATGAACATTTGAAATGAAATTTACAATACAAAAGATGACCAAACTATGAACAGTCCAACAAAAAAATATAATCTAAGCTCTAATATAATTTTAAAATTGAAATTTAGACACAACTCAATGTCGAAAATTACCAATAATTACTTAACATCATGCTTCATGTATAAAAAAAAAAAACAATTGTCAATATTTTTATATTAAAAGAATAAAATAAGGGACGAAGTTGAAAGTACTTTTATATCCCCACGTCCAGAACTTGACAGTCCTCGTAATCTTTGACCCCACTCTCAGAGATTCGCTTCTACTGCTCATTATTCTGATTTTTACCGACACCGTAATCCAAAATACACAGATTAATCCTCGTAGTAGTCATATTATTATATGCTCCTCGATTCACGTGTTTACCGTACGTGCCAACCAGTCCCCCGCCTAATGCACACAGTACAATCCTGGCAGTTGCAGCTTTACTGACGTGGCGTCCAAGGTGCTCCTCGAAGGTCGACACGTCACCGCGTAGGGGCCCACCCCACTGCGTAGGAACACTTACACGTTTCACTACGTTGGATTATGTGGCAGTCCAACCAGAATCTGGAGAGACCACCTTTTTTTTTTGCCCGTGTTTGCAGTTTGTGCTTCTTTATTAGTCATATGCAACTTATAGTTTCAAGTACCCTATAAGCAGAAAATTATAGATATGATTTAATGAATAAATCCATATAATTTTTTTTTAAGAACAAGTTATGAAATTATTACTAGTTATATGTTGATACTTGTATATATATTAATTATTTATTTGAAAATTTCGTTAGTGGAACATCTATTTAAAGAAACGACCATGTCAATACGACTACATCATATATATATTATGATATATTTCAAGTTCACTCAATAATAGAGATATTTGAAATTTATTCTATTCTGTACAATTAATGTATAAATAAGCAATGTATGGATTTGAGATTTCATCTAGTGTTTCATTTTTAACACTAAAATTATAATCGAAATCCATATATTTCAAATCTATTACGTAAAAGAAATAGATTTCGTTTACTTTGTGTTTCAGTTATGAGATCTGAAATGGTTTTAAATTTAGAGCATATGTATACTTCTATTTTTTATATTTGTTTCGATACTTACTCAGTGTTTATTATATGTTAAAAGTTTTTTAATCAAATTCAAAAGTTGTGTAATCGGTCAAAGACATGAAGTCAAAGTCCAGTTCTTTTGGTCCTCGCTCTCATATCCTCGTTCTCTTTTTTCCCTGAATTAAGGATAGCCTTAAAGATATATTTTCATAAGGAAAAAAGATTGCATTTTTTTGGAGATTGTGCAAAATTCCAATCTGACCAAACCAGTTTTCTTGTCAGATTTGCAGGATTTCATTCAAAGTCATATACACAAAGTTGTCTTTAAATAGTTATTTAACTGATTATTTTAAGAATACGAATTTAGCTTGGCTAGAGTAGTTTATATATTAATCAATAAGTTTTTAATATATTAATCTTATAAAAACTATGTTGTTCTCTCGAGATGTAATGATTTTTCTTGTTGGGTGAAACAATTGAAATGTGATGTTTGAATTGTTTTACGATTTAAATTAAATATTTAAAATATATTTAATGTACATTGACTATTAATTCGAAACTAAAATTTATAGTCGGAAGAGGAAATTGATGTCTTGGTGTCTTTTTTATTTCTTAAATTGTGGGAAATGTTTAGTGGAAGAGTCAAGGCTCCTATATCTTGTGTATATGTCACACTAAAAACATAGGAAATCATATATATATATATATATATATATATATATATATATATATATATATATATATATATATATATATGTGTGTGTGTGTGTTATTAAACAGTTCCAAATCATTAATGTGAGGTATTTTATTATTAATATATGATATTATGTTGTTCCCAATGCCATTAGGCACGTGCAAAAGCGCAATAATAAAAAATGGTATAAAGTTAAAAGCTCCATATTTAGAGCTGCTTATTACCTTGATTTTATAATTATATAGATATAAAAAAATGGTGTGTGAATTGTCACTAGAAAATATAATTGGAAAATTCATAATATTTATCAATTGGTTTTTTTTTAAAAAAAATAGATGCTAATTATACTTGGCCTCATTGGTTAACTATTGAAATTTAACAGAATAAATTTAAATTTTATTTTGATTGGATCATTTTAACTGGATTGTGCTTCGCATGTGATTTTCTAAGCTTTTGCAATGCCCTTTTGACTAGACAGGGCTTAATGAATCCCCAAATTACTTTGCTTTTCAATACTTGGTTGCCAAGATTTCTTGAAAAATGTACACATATATAAAATCATTATTGATTAATTCATTCATCTACTTAGTTTTACTCAGATTTGTATAGCCACCTGCACAAGGTAGTCGCTCCCTAATATTTTAATATATCATTTTGTACTCTACGATACTGTTTGATCGGAAGATCTAATGAAATGAATATGTAATACGAGTGATGAAAAATCGATAGATATAGATAATTTATGTAGTATGATTCATTATATAGTGTTTGATACCTTTTTTTTAATGACAATGGGCCGTAGCCTGGCCCAACATGATACTCAGTTCATACACATGTATCACTACTAGTCACAGATCGTATGTTGATCCAGCATGAGTCGTAGGTCATGTTCATAGATCGTCGCTCAAAAAATATCTCACCCATAGAAAATGTTTTTTTTTCGCATCTCCAACACTTGAACCCAGGTTCTTAAAGTGTTGGTACCAATTGAGCTCTAGGTACTTAAGTTTGGAGGTCATGAGTTCAACTTCTGGAGGAAGCGAAAGAAACCAATTTCCAAAGGTGAGATATTCTATAAATGATGGTACATGGACATGAACTATGACACATGATGGACCAACCTACTACTCATGATCCTTACAGTATCTTAAAAACTAGGGGTGGGTACGGTACGGTATACCGTACCGAACTACGGTACCGTATACCGTACCGAAAATATCGGTATGAAATTTTTTCATACCGATACCGATACCGAAAATTCGGTATACCGTATGTGCGGTATGCCGAATTTTCGGTATGAAAAAAACTCATACCGATACCGTACCGACATCGAAAATTTTGTCGGTATACCGAAAAAATGTCGGTATACCGAAAAAAATGTCGGTATACCGAAAATATTTTCGGTATACCGACATTTTTTCGGTATACCGAACTTAAATTTAAAAAAATAATAATAAAAAATTATTTTCGGTATTTCGGTATATACCGAAATACCGAAAAAAATATTATTTCATACCGTACCGAAATTTTCGGTATACCGATTTTTTCGGTAAGTTCGGTATTTTTTTCGGCACGGTTTTTCGGTATTTCGGTATTTCGGTATTTTTTCCCACCCCTATTAAAAACCACACCAAACATTAAATAAACAACATGCTTGTTTTTACATGGCATATTATATATTTCATAAATAATTTAATAACTTATTCAAACAATAACGCCATGCTATTAGTTCACAACCATCATGTTTAAACAAACATACTGTCTTTAATTCAAATTCAAATTATGACAAGAATATTCACCTAATCCATTTATGATATTTTTTAAAAAATTAAGAAAAAATGGAATTATATATGTATTATTGCATAACGTGGGGGAGCTTTTATATAAGTGTCAAATTACTATATATATTTGACTTAAAGCTTTCTCAAGTAGTATCTCTTTTTCTGAACCCTCAAAAGAGCTAGCTAGCTATTTTATTAGTAATTAAATTGTATTAATTTTAATTTAATTAATATTTCAAAAATTATCTTATGGCAATTCCCTAACTGCTCCCTTTGAAAAATATGAACAAAGACACTATCTTTGAAACATTTAATTTGTTTAAATTTGCATTAAATCCGGATTAAACACGTGCATGCATGCAATCCATGATGGGAGATTTCAAATGCTCGAGTCTCTCAAGAAATGCGATTAGAGATAGGGATACTATAGTAAATAAGTATTCATAGTCTTTAAGAAATGTTTTATGCATATACTTTTGTGAAATTTTGAATTGGTTTTAATATGAGGGTTTATACTATGTTTTACGATAGGATCGAGTAGGTTTACTGTGAGACGGTCTCACGAATCTTTATCTGTGAGACGGGTCAACCCTACCGATATTCACAATAAAAAGTAATATTTGTAGCATAAAAAATAATAGTTTTTCATGAATAACTCAAATAAGAGATCCGTCTCACAAAATATGACAAGTTTCTGTCGACATAAGTGAGTTTAATATGCAATTTATTAGTTATACTTCAATTTATATTAGGTCATTAGTAATTAAAGATTGATAAAAATTCTAAACAAATTATTATTAATATTTTCAAATAAAATAAATCATCCACCAAAATCAAAGTTAGTGGAGGTGCAAGGGGTACTAATAAAGAAAAATAAAAAAAAATCGAGATAGATATAAATTATTATTATTTCAAAGAATGACATTTTGCAGTGTCCTCTAACACACTGCTACTGATGACTGCCTTTAAAAAGCCCCTCCATGCACACGCTCTTTCACCAATCCAACTTAAAAGAATCAGCCCTTTTTCAAACACTTGAAAACTTTTCCCATATTTCATCCAACTTTTCTCCTCGACTCGCCAAGAACAACATTCTGCAAAGAAGAAAGAAAACAGTGTAGTTTGTTTGATTTTCATCTCTTGCAAGAATCACAATCATGTCACAACCAAAACCCTCCCCAGAAGCTATACCCTTCCCTCTCTTTGAACCCATTCTCACTAACACGGGCTTCACATTGCTCCAACGCAACACAGCCGCGCTGTCTCAGCCGAATGAGCGTCGGGGCCGGAAGAAGCCTGCAGAACCGGGGCGGTACCTTGGAGTCAGGCGGCGTCCCTGGGGCCGATTTGCGGCGGAGATAAGGGACCCCACTACCAAGGAAAGACACTGGTTAGGGACCTTTGATACTGCACAGGAAGCGGCATTGGCTTATGATAGGGCGGCCCTTTCGATGAGAGGCACTCAAGCAAGAACAAATTTCATATACTCCGATCAAACAAATTATTTCCACTCCCTAAATGCGAGCCCTTTTGATCATAATCTTCAAAACATTTTTCACCAATCATCATCCCGGAACAGACGATCTGAAGCCAACGCAAACAATTCCACCCCCTGTACTCAGCCTGATGCCTGCAGCATGGTCAATCATACAATCCAACCGGAAGCAGACGCGTGTCATTCCCATGAATCTTCTTCACCACGTAATGATCATGATGAATACAGCACTGTCTTTAACCTCTCCACATCGGACTCAAATTCTGGATATCTAGATTGCATTGTTCCCAACAAGTACTTGAATCCTTCCAGCTCGTCCGAGGGACAGATAACATTCAGCCCGAACTTGAGTTTTTCATCTGGCAAGTCCAACATTAATCACCCGTGTAATGAAAGCTACAGCAATGCACTTCTTTCTGATGAATCCAGGATTGGAGATATTGAAACGATGGGATACTGGAATCTTGAAAACCCTGAAAACTTTTCAAACTGTGATGATCACATGGGTTATGGATTCTTGGACTGTGATCAAATACAGTCATGGGAGGGGTTGGGTTCCAACTGTGAGCTTTCAGCCATGATAAATAACCCTTTGTCAAATATGGGAGCTGATCACATGAATAATCCAGTTATTGATTATGAAAATAATCCAGTTTTTCCGATGACGAACATTCCAACCAGTACAAGTGCTGGTACTGAATCTGATGCGCCAAGTGGTTGCTCGTCTATGTTTCCTTCTTTTGTGGACTTGGGCTACCCACTCTTTTGAGATTTGAAGGTATCGAGGGTTAATTAGTGAACGAGATTTTACATGTATAAGTTCTTGAAGTTGATATAATTTTCTCATCTTCTCATGTTATTACCATTGTATTTGTTAATCACTTTATTGTGTCAAAATGAAGTAGGGTTTTATCAATCAAGCGTGCTATAATATTATCATATGTGACATATCCTACCCTTGCAACCAGTTAAATAACAACATTTTCTTAGGTATATGCTATACTAATTTGTAGAATTAAGATCGTACAATTAATCTATGATCGTCAACACATTTACAAGTCTCCCGGATCGATATATCATGCACATAATAAAATTTTAAAATGTATTAACTTATTAAATTGAGCAACTTGTAGTCATCATATTAAATATTAACCATGAAATGTCGAATTTGATAGTATCTATTAACATAAATTTATATCTACGTAAATAACATTGAATAAGGCCTTTCTTAAAGGTTCCTAAGGGTATTCTAATGCAATGTATTGCATTATAATACGTACTTGTATCAGTAACATAATCCCATGGACAACTTAAGATGTAAATGAACAATAGTTGACAAATTCAAGATTTTCTATACAGTTTCATGTATTGGTCATAAATATATAGTCAGAAGTATTCAAGCAATTCAGACAATATAACTACATATCTTACATAAAGAGGCATTATAAATTTGCCTTGTCATTCTCCAAGTTAATCGCATCGCTTCCACTGCAAAGCCCCAGACCCAAGAGAACCAAAACAGACGCATGCCCATTCAATTTGGGATGATCTTTTAACGAAGAGATCAACGGACGAGAGAATAGCGAAGATGGTTAAATCAACGTGGAAGTGGTGAGGAATGTATCTTTTCCTTTCTGAAAAAGATATCATAAACAGACACGACAAGATTAAAAAATGGAGCAGTGCTGACAAATGCCTAAAAGGAGGATGTTTGTTTTATTTGTTATTGAAAAGACTTGGTGAAAAGGATAAATATGGTCTTGCAAGATCTTTTGGGGGGTGTGATGACTTTATTTTCTAACGGAAATTGTAGTCCGGTGATCATATTATGAACACGGATGGATGTTGAAGTGGATTTGCACCAATAAATCACATCTGCTTTGTGACAGAGAAGATCGGATGAGTCGGCCCTTCTGTTTATCTTGATGTGCGAATCTCACCTCCCTGACTTGTGCTACCACTTGAAGAGATAGAACTCGTTCCAGATTGACGAACACTTGGTTGAGAAACATGCTCGGTTTTTGAGAACATTGAACCAACTGAGGCACTTGAACTGTTCATAGATGACATCTGTGCTGAGAAGGCATCTTGACTGAAACCAGAAAGTAATTCGGGCCTCAGGTCTGATGACGAAGATGATGGAGCCAGAGTTGCACTTGTTGATCCCACAGGGTAAGGTGCAACAGGCATATCAGTTAGAGAGGAAGCAGATGGACTATAACTCAAGGTTCTCATCGAGTGATCGAATTTGCACGAGGGGCCAAATTTGCAGACTCCATTTTGTGCGTAATGCAGACATGGTGGTGCTCCCTGAAAATGATGAGAGTAATACGGAAGGTGAGGTACAAGTCTCAGTAACGACCATACAACAGAATGGATCACAAGTCCAAAATCGTAACCAAAGTCGAAGAAAATCAATGGACAGAGGGGTACCCCACAACTCCAAGCTACGAAAAGCTATCAGAATATGCCTACTCAATCTCTGACGTTTGATAGAAAAATATCTAGAAGACAAATACAACCCTTCTAATTCTGGCACAAACTCATGCATCACCCAATCAAACTGTCCCACACAAATTTTACTCACCCGATTATTTGAATGCTGACAGTTAATAGCAGTAAAAATATTTTCACCACTACAGTTGTAATCACTGTAATTCAATGACACCCACTTTTTCCCCCACAAGTAACAGTTACAGTTTTGTAAGCCAATACTTTCAATCAAGCAATAATTCATTCCACAGAGCCAGAAGAGGTCACAATTAACAGGTACTTACAAGCTTCAAATTACTAGCAGCAAAAATTTTGTTATTTTATCCAGTATAATAACCAAAGGAAATATACAAATGTTTCATTCCTCAAAGTTTCTGTTCTATATCAAGATACTTAAGTACTGATCTGTCAAGTTCTAAGGAATCAAGGAGAATTTAATGTTCTCGCTGGAAAAGGCAAAATTCGATCTAAAAAAGCATAAAGAATCACGATGAATATATAATTATTTGCCAATTTAGAACTGAGGATGCACTTATAGTATGTTATAATTGCACTCATAGCATGTTATACTTCGTTTAGAGCAGGTACTAGGTCAAAAAGAAGATGCCCATTTAAGGCTGTATGCAATAGAAAATTAAGAACACCTTCATATATAATTATTGGTAAATTAGATTGACAATAACAGATTCAAAATAGAGCTACATGCTTACTGGGCGTAGTGGTAGACCCATTGGACTTAGCATAAAACTTGTTTTTTGTGCACTCCACTCAGGTGGGTGATGATATTTACAAGTAGATCCAAATTTACAGTCCCCTGTCCTCAAATAGTACTGGCATTCTGGTTGACCGGGCCTTTCTGGAAATGCATTTTCCTTTTGACTGCTACTTGAGGGACCAGCAGACGAAGTAACAGGAAGGTATGGTCCGGTGTATGAGGTTGCCTGAGGAGATAAATGGGCGATCCTATACATTGTGCCTGTACTGCCAGGGGGTTGGGTACTTGGGAAGCCCGCAGGGCTAATTGGCGCCTGTCCAATGCACTTCTACTAGTTAGCATGAAACATAAGCATTTAAAACCGTCGTAGTTAGAATAGAATAAAAGCATTTAAAACGGTCCTGAAGATAGGTAAACATGTGCTCAATAAGGAAAAAATAAGAGGCAAAAAGTTTCATCTACACTCACGGGGTAAGGTGTCCAACCAGGGACAGGAACAACTCCTGGAGGAAGGAGCACGTGACCATAACTTCCAGGAACATAAGAACCAGGAAGTATGGGTGGCCTGGCTACTGGCCAGTTGCCTGAAATTACCCCATATTGTTGAGAAGAATGAATAGGAGGCTGCAACGTTGGATAAACTGCAGGCGTGGGCACAGCTGCTGGAGCAGCCAAAGCTCCTGGACCAGGAGTTCGCTCTGGCACTTGGATACCAACTGGTTGAGGATGATGATATTTACAGGTAACACCAAACTTGCAATGCCCTGTTTTAACATAATATGAACATTCCTTTTCTCCCTGCAGCAAAAACTCAACGAGACACCTGGATAGTTAGTGAAACATTATCTAAAATGAAATCATAAAAGACAGAACAAAAATATGCAAAAGCTAATATATTTCAAGGTGCCTAACCGGTCGCAAGGGATATCCAAAAAAATTCAGTGTCACTGGACCTGAAGAACCAACTCCATGCCTTGGATGGTGATACTTGCAGGATGCACCAAATTTGCACATTCCTGTCCTCATGTAGTACTACAAATTTGGTGCAAATAGTGTTGGTATAAACTTCAGTACAAGTAGAATAATTATAATAAAATTCGTATGAAGGCGATCAACTTCTTTATTTGTTTTTAACAACTACAAATAAAATAACAAAAACAGAAAAATCTTAGGATGGAAACTTTTACATTACGAATCTGAAATAAATAACAAAGGAATATGGCAGGTCATGCAGCCATAAAAAAGTAACAAGAAATCCTCATTTTCATCAATAAAAATAAGGGCCAACTCTAAATAATAGCTGATGGACCTTAGTCACGACAAGTTTCATTGACAGATTCTAGTTTGATCCAGCATGGTAAGGCCATAATAAATGTATGACGGCAACAAACTGATGAAATACGAGAGAAATGTAGCAGGTATTTGTTGTTTATTCTGGCATATATTACGACAACGAAATCAATTTACAGGACAGGAAAGAGTAAACTTTTAAATTAAAAATAAGTAAAGAACAAGAGTAACTTATGGACTTGCAAATAGGATCAAACGAAACAAGAGGATGATAATAGATAGCAAGAAGACGAAGCACCATAGATCAATAAAGAAAACTGTCAACCAACAAAAGACAGGAACAGGATAACGATCTAAGCAACTGATATGTTTCCAACATAAAAAATATGATGTCGTGCCGACGTGCAGCATCCATAAATATAAAAATGACACAATGGACACAACCATGTGGTTACTAATTTGATACACCACAATTACCATCAAACCAAAAAAAGACGAATGCCCAACCAACCAGTAGAAACTCACCTTTCCAGAACCAACAAGAAGACAAATTTATAGTTAGGCAGCACAATAAAAGAAACTGAAATTCCCAAAACATCAAGTAACCATTAAAAACATCAAGTACAAAATGTAATACAGAGCACTTACATGTATGTTCTATATTATTTAGCAGTTTACATATCATAAACATGGTGATTTCAAAGAAGAAAACCAAAGGCAAACAATCGTAGACCTGACAGACAGGTTGCCCAAAGCGTTCTGGATGTTCACTTCCGCCAGCCCTCGTAGTTCCCATTGCCTATAATTAGTAAAAAAAACACACATTTTATCGATTCATTTCCTCGGTAGAATCTTATAATAAGTCAAAATCATCACAACCTCACTTAAACAAGAAATACTCCACTTTTACTAAAATTACTACAAATTCCATACGAAATTCCACTATTCTACTCAATGAACGTGCACCAGAATAGAGTGATCAATATGATTTAAATGTTTTTTCTCGATCTCATCTACTTCTGTTTCATCAAAATCAAAACAATATAAACACCTCTGAAACAAGAAAGACCGGTTGTGTACCTTCATTGCCATGAATATTTCATTGGACACCATCCATTAAAATCAATGCATGATTTCATTCCAAAAGAAGATATCATTCCAATCTATTTCAAGACTACAACTATAATCAAAGCAACACAGAAAAGACAACATTTTTACTCAAATTATCAATAAATCGGCACAAAACATCAATAAATTTCAATCTTAGACACAATGATCACACAAACAGTGCATCAAAAAGTCAAAACAGAATCCTACTGCTCAAAAAAAAAAAAAACTGAGGATTTTACCACGCCACGATCACGGGGATGATTGAACCGACACCTATTGCCGTATCCACAGAATCCAGTCCTCAAGTAATAAATACAATCGGGATCATCAGGCCTCTCAGGGTACGAAAGGGGCCCACCGCCAAGCCTCAATTGCCATACAGGTTCTGCATTAAAATATCAACCTCAACTCGTCAACATTACCAAAAAAAAATGCTCCATTTAGTAAAATGGAACTCAAATTCATGTGAAATTAAAATGAAATGCAAATGGAACCCGCCTTCAAGCCCAGTTTCTCCTCCCGGCGCCACCCATTCCCCCACCGACTCCCCCGGTACCCCTTCCATTGCCTGGATTCCACTGTACCTCTCCATACGCAAACACACACTACCTCTAAAATATACACACACACAAAAAAAAGTATAAATACACAAGTACAACACAAATATTTCACAATGAAAGGAAGGAATTCACTGAGATAATGCAAGAACTTGGGTATATACACGAGTGTATAGATACAAATCACACAGAAGTGCGTGTGATTGTGTGAGAGAGAGGCGGTTTGATCGAATGGAATTCGATAGTTTTAGAGAGAGAAGGGGCTTTGGAAGTGATATTTTGGGCACTCACTTCCCTCTTATATATCTCACACACTGCAGTGTGTGGTGTGTGTGTGTGTGATTTTTGTGCACTTTTTGTGTGTGTCCCCCTTTTTTTTTAAATAAAATTAAAAAAAAATTCCGTTTTCTTAAAAAATACTTTTCTTTTTTCTTTGTTTGTTTGGTCAGTTTTATGACGCGCCAAATATGTGTACCTAACAGTAATCTCACGCATGATGGGTGTCACTTACTGAATGGTGCGAAAAGACCGATTCGTCCTCCCCTGTTGTAATTTTGACCCATATATCTTATAATCCACATTTATTTTTATCATTTTTAACCCACATACAAGAATAAATTAAAACTATAATATCTATATTTTTCAATTGGACTTTATCTTAATTATATACTTAGTATTCTTTTACATTGCATAAATACATGACAAATACTTGTGTTAGACGGTCTTACGGGTCGTATTTTGTGAGACTGATCTTTTATTTGGATCATCCATGAAAAAATATTATTTTTTTATTATGAATCTCGGTAATGTTGATATTTGTGAGACCATCCCACAAGAGACCTACTCTAAATACTTTTTCCAAAAAAATAAAAATTTAAATTTGATTACTCAAATACAAGAAATAGAAGTTGGAGTTTATCTCGAAAGAACATGTTTAGACGCGAGCTTCGAATGATTGTCCTACGCAGGCTATGGATTTCTCGTGAAATGTGATTCAATGACTGCTTGTGTGAGTTAAAGTCAATATTTTTGAAGGAATTTTTGATATAAAGCGTTTGATATCTGTACTGAATCCTATGCTTTTGAAGTAAATCATTTGCTTTGGTATCACTCTCTTGTTGCTTTATTGGCGGAGGAAATGAATAAAAGATTTTTACATCCCATTCGAAATTTAGAAGATTCAATTGTACAACAAATTCTTGTGTGGCCCCAATAAAAAAAGGTTATATTCCATGGTTTCATCTACATCGAATCTTATATATATATATATATATATATATATATATATATATATATATATATATATATATATATATATATATATATGCATGTGATGATAATTCCTCATGTTACAAATTTGTGGGAAATTTGATTTTTTTATGGTCTTATATAAAATGCGTTTTTATGAGTATAATATTTTACGTTGTCAAATTTCAGTATTAATATGTTATATTTTTTTATTTATAATTTTAGTTATTTTTCTAACATGATTTTAATATAACGTATATGATGATACATCAGGAATTGTAATGAAAATGAAATTTAATTACCAAAAATTGAAACATATGACTAAAAATGAATTTTGATATTTTAAAAGATCAAAATGATAAAGAAGCAAAAATAAAAATAAAAAATAAATCAAGAGTCTTAAATTAAATTAAAATATTTTCTTCTTTCGTTTGAATTTTTGAAACGCTTTTGAAATTATAAAATTGGAATGAAACATAAACATTTATTATAATAAAAATTATTTTTCAGGAAATATATTATTATTTTAAAAAAATGATTTAGAACGTGAGACATGATATTTCATTTGATTACGATGTATGTGATTAAGTAATCTTAATAATTTTACCTGAATAATATAAACTATGTTTATTAATATTAGTAATATAATTACGCAACGTTAAATTTTACTGCCTATCATTATGATATAATACTTGTTAATATTTGTAAAAAGATTCACAGATTAATTCATAATATATATATATATATATATATATTATTGGGTAAATCGAAGTAAAATACATATGTCAATTGTAAAATAACACAATAAATAATAATAATAATAATGAAGCATAATTTAATCATCCTCCTCATTGAATGCGAGCAGCGGCACATTGCCTTCTCTCTCTCCAAAAACCATGCATGCGTCGGCGCCTTGTATATTTTGTCATTATTGCTAGCATATCTTCGGGTCTTTCCTCCATTAATGCTTTAATTTAATTTAATATAATTTAACATACATACATTGTATGCGTGTGTGTATGTATTGTAATAACAACTATGATTTTTATTTCGACAACAAATTTGAATTTACTACACGATAGGAATTCAATAAGACGAATGATACTTTATTAGAGTCCGGGTCATGGATAACCCATGATATTATATGGATAGCCCAAATCATTGTCAATCTACAGGATGATTCTTCATAAGTCGGACAGGTAGATGCCCGAGACATCTTCTCCCCAGGCTACCAGAAGTTCGGGCTTTCATACAAACTTCCAGATGATTTCTACCCGGGCTATCTCGAAAATAGCATTTTACTCGAGTGCAGCAGTATGTGCTATCTTATATAAACTTGACAATCATTACTGTCAGAATCACACGAGTTTACCGTGTCCGAGAAGTTATCAGAGATAGAGTATAGATAGCCACATTACCCTAATTAGCAGGTGTACATTGAAAGCAAGGTAATCATGTGATTTCTTCTTATAACCAGCAGGTATGTTTTACATTAGAGAGATCTGATTATTTGGCTTCTAAGTTCTTGGCATTCACGTATATTCACACATATACATAGTCATTTTTTACTTCATCCTTCACCTACTGACTTAGGCATTGGAGTTAGGGATGACATTTTTCCCCATGAGAAAACCCGAAACAGGGATCGGGTTCCTCGATTTTTTCGGGTTTGGTTTCGGGGATTTTTTAAAATCCCCGATGTAGTTCGAAGCGGGTATATGATTACTATCCTCATCCCCGAACCCTCCCGAAAATAACATCAATAATAAAATAATAATATTATTAGTATCAATAATATAATAATAATACTATTTTTTAGAATATTAATAATAATATTATTATTATTATTGATATTAATTTTAATATTAATATTAATATTAATATTATCACTAATAATAATATATAATAATAAGTTTTGATATGAGAAAAATCTCCAAATCCGTCATCGTCTTGTCATATTAATATTTTTGAAATGGAGATGAGGGCAGTGATAAGAAGTTGATCTCCGAAGTTTCGGGTTTAGAGATTCCTCGAACCCGAAAAAGCGGGGATCAGGATTGATATGTGGGTGAGGATGGAATTCGGGAACGGGGATGGCAAACCTGCTCCGTCCTATTGCCATCCTTATTTGGAGTGACGATGTCGGACACCTCTCCGACGTCCATTCACTAGTTTATTTCTTTGTTTTAGGTTACGGTTGGGGCTATATCACAAAAATATACATTCACCATATGACATATCTTCTTGCTCATTTTTTCTAAACAAACTCTTATCAGATCCAGTGAATTACCCCGAATCTACTCACACAATTCACTTGAATCACATCAACAAACGATATATTGTTATTACACCACATAGACATGTTTAAGTTATAAGGTGACTTCTTTATCATTTTGAAATATTTATTTGGTAGTCTTTTAATACTTCAGATTTTGTTTATGGCAAAAACTTGTGTGAGACGGTCTCACGGGTCGTATCTGTGAGACGGATCTCTTATTTGGGTCACTCATGAAAAAGTATTACTTTTTATGCTAAGAGTATTACTTTTTTTGTGAATATGAATAGGGTTGACCCGTCTCACAGATTTTGATCCGTGAGACGGTCTCACATGAGACCCACTCTTTGTTTATTACTTCTTATACATTTTTCTTTCTTTCTTTTTTTTTTATTTATACAAAACTATTCTTATAGTACACTATTTATCACTACAACAAAAAAGGGACAAAATCATAATTGAACTTGACATAGCTCATATTTCAATATATTCTTAAAAAACTTCTAGTATTATGTTCTACATTATTACACTAAAATAATAATTATTGATTTTTAGAAAGTTACGTTAACTAATATGCAAGTTTTTTGGAATGATATATTTCTTGAGTTATAATTTAATATTTATGTTCTAGTTGAGAGTCGGCGTAGTAGAAAAAACGACCTAAAAAAGAGCTATAATTGGAAAAAGTGAGGTAAATTCGTTTAGAGTAGGTCTCCATAAACTTTGGCTTGTCATTTAAAAACCATTATGTATTAAACTAATAAAAAATTACTTATAAGCTCTAGAAGTTTACATTATGATAAACTTGAGGGTGAATTCAAACAATTAATGAATTTTAAATTTCAACTAGTTATTTTTTGAGGTATTCAAATAATTCATTTAAATATTTTATCAAATCCAAATTTATGATTCAAATAGACCTGATTGATATGAAGTTTGCTCTATATTAGTACAAAATAAATGCTTAATCTCATAATCATATTGTCATCGTCTTCATAAAACTCGTATAATAATTATGGGTAGCATAATTAATCATATTGTTCTTGTTACAACACGTTTGGTTCAAATAATTAAACAAAAGTGATTCATGCACTAAATAATTAAGGTTAACATGTAACGATTTCAAATCCATGTATTTCAATTCTAATATTTATCGTAAACAATCAAATCTTGAATCCATGTACTACTTATTTACACATTAATTATATAAAATACAATAGATTTCCAATGACACCATTATTAAGTTAATTTTGAAATACACCGCTAATTAAAATAAATACTATATAAACATGAAATAGATGAATTTGAAGTTTATGATATCGCTGATTTGAAAAATATATTTGAACATATTTGAAATCTATCGTCACATCCAAATACGAAACCTAAAAGCTTTTTCTCCTTGAACATACAAAGAATAATGACTAATTAAATTCTACTCTGGTTTTTTATTTTCTTCCAAATTAAAAGCACGATGGGTCCAGCCGTCCAGTTTATCTCGTCGGTGCTGCTTTGACTTTTCACTCGTGCTGGTGTGGTCTGGGCAGACGTTTTGTAAACGCATTTAATATTATGCTTCTTAAATTTATTAAAATTTAAGGCAATGCCTTGTGCATGTTTGAGTTTTCCAAAAGATTTTCATTATTCCAAAACATATATAAATGAACACACATCCCGCGTTATTTGATCATGTCATTTTCTGAAATTTTGTCTTCTTTTTACATGTTTTGAAATTTGCAAGACGTTCGGTGTTCTCTGCTGTCAAAGTTCAATCTTAGTAGAAGTGATGTTGACGTGGTGTCAATGTGACGTTCACATGTGCAATATCACATCAATGTTTTTGATAAAAACCATTAAAATTGTCAACAATTGAAAGATATATGACAAAGATCCGCATTTGACAATTTACAAAGAAGACCAAAACTGTAAAATAAGAAACATACTAGATGAAAATTTTCAATTTTCCCAACCTTTGTTTAAATTTTTGTGGTTGTTTTCACACAAATATTTAATTCTAGTTATATTGCACATATCAAATATATAGTTAATAACCTAAATATAAGTATTTAAAGTGGTATCACCGACTCAACAATTTTTTTTTGCTATGTTGTTTATAGCACTAAACTAATACCTCATTTAATAAATAGTCAAAAACAATATCCCAAAAAATATTTTCTTAGAATATATTCCAAAATATATTTTCTTATAATATTGTCCGAAACATTCAAAAACAGTACTAACACAGTAACACTGACTATATATATATTTTTGGTTTACGATTGAGCTACAACTACTAAAAAACATACAAATTTATTTTTTAACTTAATTTTTTCTTAAAAAATATATTTATTCAAATATTGACACATCTCATATAATTAAATTATAATGCGATATTTTTTATTATTATCCCAAAATATTTCATTCTCACATATGACAAACAAAAATATATCATTTTCATCTTCTTCTTTTTTTAAAAAATATTTTTCAGTTCAATCACTCCACAAAATGCTGTATTATTATATTTTAATTCAATATATTTACTCTAAAATCTTAAAATATCTCATGTTTGAGCTACTCTTAAAAAGTATTTGAACCTGTATAGATGAGTTTTGAAAGATTTAGCAATTAATTAGTGACCAGACTTGCCTTAAACGCAGCCCAGTCCAGCCCATAAGCCACTGATTTAAAATTCCATAGGAATATGGCTCTGGCCCAATGGGTTCTTTCTTTGTTTCATAATAATAATAATAAATAATAACAACCAACCACATCCCACCAGATGACCTCTGTAGACTGTACGCCAGTGGTTGGATCTTACATCTTAAAAAATCATTTTATCTCTTTTTTTCAGGATCCTTTGAAATTTTTATCCAGGTTTTTCATACTACCTAATTCTGAGTTGGCTAATGCATCCATCATTGATCATCCAGGCTCAAATTCCTTCAGAACTAATCACAAAATGTGTAGCAGCTTTGCTTATGATTTAGGTGAACTGTTGGAAGAATCCATGCATATCCCCACCCCAGAAAGTATCCTATTTATTTATTTTATTTCATTCTATTTCTGTGAGAGCCGTTTACCGTTGTCAATAAAATGCTGACCTTCGACGTATAACTGCGGAATTGCACAGAACGGCGCATCCCTCCATCAGAAAATTGCACAGATACTAGATTCTGTTATCACGTGCTTACATCCCGCAGTTCGCAAAAACCTTACTATTTATACTGAAAGACAGTGGTGCTTGGGTATCATCAAGAACCAAATGATGGCACTAATACCTGCGTAGTTTCATTAGTGAAATTGGGCTTCTGTTAATTCTTGAATCTTTATAAATAATTAAGTTGGTCTTCCTTATGTTGATTTTCCTTTAATTTTGAAGCAAGTAATTTATCACTGTAACTTTTATCGTAAGTTTCGAGTAGTTAAATTTAGAGATGTGAAAACATATGAGTTTTGGCTTGATGGTATCGCTGATCGAGATCTCACTAGTTGCTTTGAAATTGTTCAGATAAGAGGGTGTCGACCTTTACTCGACTCGTACCATGACTAGGCAAAGTGCATTTATATCAACATCAAGTAAATAAAGGTTATAATTGAGGTTGGCACTTCCACAACTGCACTTTTACATGTCAACCAAGTTACCTAGAAAGTATCAATCACTACATGAACATTGTAGAACCAAAGCAATGATAATACCAGAAATAAAACATTAAAGAAAGATTCCAATAATTCAATCATCCCTCTTTTTTCCTTATTTTTTTTTTCTTTCTCACTAAATTCTGTGCTGCTGATGATAATGTAAAGCAGACCACTCATATCGAGAAAACCCCAATTTCGAATGACATTACTCGTTTTTCCAGCTGATTTAACTTAAAACCAGGCGATGAAAGACGAGGCATCCAATTGTATATATACGAACAATGCCATCAATGAAATTATTGTTGCTGACTTTGTTTAACCACCACCCACAAGAAACCGAAAAATATCACCAAGGGAAATGATACCTTCCACACGCTTACTTCCAGCTTCCACAATAACAAGACGTCTAACGCCTGAACATGAAGAATTAACAGTAAAACAAGAAGCTAAGTGCTTAGGGTAATCTATAAATGCATAATAAAATAAAGGAATGCTCCATGAAAATATTTAGCAAGAGACGACAAGCAACCTGGCACCGATAATCTCTCCATCACCTTATGGAGAGGATCAGACCGCAAACACATGTGACACCTTTGGTTGGTGTACCCATACGTCGAAAAGGGATCGTCTCTGTACTGCAATGCCTGAAATTCGAGAACCGGAAGGTGATCATAATACCAAAGATCACCTGAATTATGCTACTAAAATATAGGGCAGTGATAAGCTTTATACGTGGAATTTCTAACTAAAAAAACTCATTCAACACTATCCAGATCTAAAAGACAATTCAAGTGAAACAAAAGTTTGGAGATCTGGCTTCATGTCTTCGGCATTATCTGCGAACAAGCATTTTTTATGCAGTGCATCGAGGAGCAAATCTAGCATCATATTAAAAAGGGAATATGTGGCCGCTTGCAACAGTATGCATGTACTTGAGATAAGAAGTTCAACAAAGGTAAAAAACTACTCAGTGCATTATTATTTTTGAATCCTCTTAGTGTAATTAATTTTTTTTCTAAATCCTCTCAGTGCAATTAATTTAATGTTATTTGTCGCAATTAATTTAATGTAAGTGTTGATAATCACCCTACCACGGCAAAAAATTTAAATTCTGTTGCCAGGTAGCTTTTTTCAATGAAGATCTAATTCAAATCCCATATATAGTTGAATATAAGGCTTCTAACATGGCAAAAGCAGAAAGGCGCCTACGTAATAGATGTGCTCACCTGATGAATAGTTGTTTCTTCAAGATTAATATGCGTGTAAATTTTGTCCTTCGCCAAGGTAGTTATATCACTGGAGGAAAACGAGATACAAATAGATAGACAATTCATTAATGTTTTAAAAAATAAAATAAGCACGGATAACAGTTTTGCATTACTAACCTTCTAGAATATACATCCAATAACGAGTCACTATCATCCACAATTGGTATCGAACTAACTTGGGCTGCGCAAGACAGGGACAGGGTGAACCGGTGGAGTCAGAGATATATAACTGGAATCTTCCACTAGTATATCACATAATAATAGATCACAAGGGATACTTTTTGTCATTCTCCGTACTTCACAAAATCACATACATACACCCTAAAGAAGTTATAATTTTTCTCAGCAAAAGCTTTATGGAGAACCCACGAATTCGGTGACTAAATCATCTATAGCCAAGGGATATCATGTTTAGTTTAGAGTTATAGATTAAATGAATCTTCTAGAACACCAGTTTGGAGCATTCAAAGTTGAATGCTCGCTGTTATAAAACCTCATAAAATTCGACTTAATTTTCAAGGCTAAGTGTTCTGCCACAAGAAAATATTGAAAATTTTCCCACTAAGGTTGTGAAGGAACATATTGTACATGGCTAGAAATTTATCATACTGTTGAACACAAAGGTTAAAGGACACTACTTATAATCAGAAGAGGCACATGCTAGTAAAACGTAAATTTTATTATAAATTATTCTTTAGATTTAAAGCAATAAGCGCGATAAAGAAATATTGTATAAACTAATTTCGTATGTGATAAGAACATGAAATTTTTCAGAAAAATGTCAGATAGCTACCTTGAATTAATAAATTCAGTGCCGCACTAAGTGAAGCACTTGGTCTCAAGATAGCCAATGGCCGGCCATGTGGCTCTCCAATCTTGGGAACCCAGGTGCCCACAGGGATGGCACAGATTGGCATTTGGAGAACTGGCAATGAACCAGGGGAATGTTTAAAAAATCGACAAATACCTGTAAAACACCCCATGTTAGTATTGACAGGAATTCTATCATTTCCTGAACAGTAATATTCATATATACACGAAAGTACAAAGGCATGATTCTATATCCTCACATTTTAGTATTCCAGAAAGAGAAGCAAGATGTAAAAGATGTGGGTGTGATGCATTCTCCGAAGGAGAATGAATAATGGGAATTGTGGCAACACCATTTTGCAAAATCTTCAAGGCAATTTCCTTCAAACTGTCATCTGGTCCAGCCTGAAAACTCTCATTAATTAAATTAGCATAGAAGAATGGGCTACATGCTAATTACAGGCTAAAGTATGTAACAAATGAATAAAATGCCGATGCTGGTTCAATGATTTACATGATCAGATAATCATGGCAATATCAGAACGACCACAAGCACGCCTGGACATGCTTTTAAGAATGATCAGATTAACTACCACAGGGATGAAAATGGCAAAAGTAGCATTTCTATTTATTCTTTATCGTAGGTATAATAAAATCCACAAAATCCATATACAACATAGATATCCAGACTTACTTGTATAAGTCGTCTTGAAACTGCACTCCCTTGCCCATTAAGTTGGCCATTCAGATATGACTTCGCATCTTTCCAAGCAGAAATAGTGTGTGTCTCAAGCTCTTCCTCAGTCAGGTTGGAACCGTGGTTGCCAAGCTGCCAACCACATCGAACACATCAAAGCAGCAAATGTAAAGGTTTGGAGCACATAACCAGCAAATATTATTCAAGTGAGCCTACCAATAAAGAAATTTGATAAAGCCAATTGAAAATGAGCCTCTTTATGCTTCAAGCAACTTAGAAAACAAGACAAGGGTAGCACAACTGCATCTTTAAGAGGTCCAAAAATGGATTTCAATGGAACATATTAACATCTAACCTTTTTAAATGCAAATTAAGAAAAGATTTATGCAAGAAATAAGTTCACCTCAACTGAAAAGCAAAAGGACTGGGTTAGGGAGTAAATTCAGGAATGGTAAGAGGATACAGAAGTGAGTAATAATAATTTATATTCCTTATAAAAACTGACTGAAGACGAGGCTTACACCTCTCTCATAATGAGAATAAAATCCAACGCACTGAGGACTCCAACAAATTTGCCTTTTGAGAAGTCCCATAAGGGCGCCATGGAGATTCCCTGGAAAGATATTGGTTGTTCAAAAGAGTTGTGTTTGCATCAAAATGAAAGTAACATAAAAAGCGTAATAAATAACAAAATACTAATACTGTATGGGAAGATTAAATGAAGTACTCTTGATTCTATAAGCATAAAGAAATGCATATGTGGAGCTACTTATTTTAGCAGACCTTGATAAGAAAACACAAACAGCCCCCATTCTTTGTCACAACTCATATTTCAAGTTGAATACTTAAGGAACTTGAACATATTACAAGCAGATATCCTCATTTCATCTACTTACAACATTACGCTGTCTCGTGTTCTTAAAAAAATGATGGCAAAAAAGCTGATGATGCTAGAAGTGGTGACCAAATTATTTTGCAGGTAAAACACAAATCCTAACAACTTCGTAGCAATTATTATTGTAAAAAATACCTGCTCGTGCAGAATATGAAATGCTTGCTTTACAGGCAGTTCAACATCCAATGCAATAACCTGCAAGCGTGTAAAACAAATCAATATAAAAATTTAATGAAAAAGAAATAAATGTAAAATAATAGCATTAGGAGAGAGAACGGTGGGGTCATCATGACCTTTCCAGATTCAGGAAGTAACTCATAAGCCAGGTGTGTCGACATGAACACAGCTATACGATGCCGAGAAATCTCCAAATCTGCATCTGATATGCTTGGAAAGGGCTCAGGTGAAGTACCATCTGACAGTCGAACCTGTTGATAGACATTTATTATGATGGGGCACTCTGTAACTTTCAGTATGAATTGATCATGAGCCACCAATACCATGCAAACTGTGCTACATATTTGGAGGAGGGGTAGGTGTCCTGGTTTTACTTAGATGCTATGCTTAGTATGCTATATTGTTGGAGATGGGTGTGGCTGATTTCACTAAGATGCCACACTGTAACATTCAAAATAGGAAGTGTTCAAACATTATTTGTTCACCAAAACCATCTGGTAAAATCTGCAGTAATGAATGATCAAAATATATCCCAGTTTGAAAAATGGAAACTAATAAAGAAACCATCATTCTCAAAAAATTTCCATGCTCACCCGACATGTAAAACTGAAAAAGGTAAGAACAATAGAAAAATCAGGAAGATATGCTCTTTATCAAATGAAAATGGGTATGAATAAATTACTTGGTCCAAGATATCCAAACAATATTACAAACCTATAGCTGCAAAAAATAGTATCTGGAAACAAGCATGAACGAAAGGAAAGATGTCAGCAGCAACTGCATACCACACGCTGAAAGGTCTCATTATCTACATCCATACTGGAACTGGGACCAGAGGGAGGTATTTGCGGGCTTAGAATTGCAGGAAGGTAATCAGATTCCCTAGCTAAGAGGACTGTATTCACGGTTCCAATGTTACTACTGACATAAGGCCGTTGCTCATCATGTCTCCATTCCCCATCAACCACGAATTTGTACTGGAAATAAGCAACAGTATATAATTTAAAATGCACAAGCAAACAAACAAATATGAAATCCATGGAAAATTGCAATTAATTAAAAAGCAATACGTGCAATCGCAATTTCAATGCAACGACTAGGTAAATATAAATTCTTCAAAGAAGTACACATCTTTTCTTGGTTTACCCACTGAAAAAAAATTTCACGTGCGATCGTGTAAATTGGCACAGCCCGAAGTACAGCACCAACCTGGTGAAAACCGGGCGGTAAGCTACAAACTGTCTGAAACACGGTTGGGCAACCCTCGACCGGAGTCATAGGC
This sequence comes from Primulina eburnea, assembly GCF_022965805.1. NCBI lineage: Eukaryota > Viridiplantae > Streptophyta > Magnoliopsida > Lamiales > Gesneriaceae > Primulina > Primulina eburnea. The sequence goes on from NC_133114.1 coordinate 29,235,226, forward strand.
CATTGTGTCCACCTTTTGCAAAAATTACCATAGATTACAGAAATAGATTAGCGCAGAACATCACAAATGATGAGAAACAAATTAAATAACAAGCATTCAAAAATTTTAAACGCTAAAAAAATCTCACCCAGTAAACGAGCCGCTGATACACACAATTCTCCCACCATAACGCCACACGAAACGCGTGGGTATCAACACCATTCCACTTTCAGGCGCAAAATCCATGTTAATAGGATACATTAACTCCTAATTACTTCTAAAATTTCCCCAAAAAACAGCATCGGAATTTCAACAGCGAATAACTTCAACAATTGATTGCAAATTCCAAGAGCACCGTTAAGCCAAATCCCTCAAATTTAACGACAATAACGAATTTCACCTTCAGAAGCACAATATGATGTAAAGCACCACATTTTTTGTTTTTAATCGACAAAGCCCCGACTGTACGGAAATAGGTCTAAAAACGAAATCAAGAACGATAAAATCTAAGAACACCAGAGGAGGAAACAGCTAGGGAATACAAGCACGAAGAATTAAAACGAGAATTTTATACATAAATCGAGAAGCATTTGATAAGTATAATTAGAGGATGAACCAGGGGGAATTTTTTTTTGGCAGAGAATCAATTTAGCCCTAACCCTAAAATCCCCGATTTTTTAAGGAAATTTTGTGTGTAAAAATTGTGAGTTGGGTCCCGCACCACATCAAGTATAAGATTCCCCGATGTGTTGCCAAGTCAGCATTCTCTTCCTTCAGATTATTAACAATTTAGCCCCTTAAATTATCATGGATTCTCATTCGTTCCCTTGTACTATCGTAAATTCTTACTTCCCCCCTCATAGTACCATGAATTCTTATTTTCCCCTATTATTGTCATGAATTCTCTTATTCACACTCCAAATGTACCATAATTAATTAGGAAAATATTTAGAAATCGAATAAATTCATTTTGGGAGAAAGTAGCTCCATTTTCCGGATATAATTTGACGGAAAAAACCCAATAATTTCACAAATTATCAATGTAATTGGAGATAATAATTTATAATTAAGTAACTTAATCATTTCTTCTTTCAAATGATGAGAAAGTAATTTTTATCATGTTATTAGATAAATATGATTTCTTTATTTTTTTGAATAAAATTTAATTACGTTGCTAATTTATTTATTTTCAAAGTACATCATGTCTTTTCATACATGCAATGTGTGTCGATAACAAATTTCATTGACCGATAGACTTGTGCCGTATGTTTCTATGGATGAGTAATTCTCTTGTGAGACGGTCTCACACATGTCTTTTCATACATGCAATGTGTGTCGATAACAAATTTCATTGACTGATAGACTTGTGCCGTATGTTTCTATGGATGAGTAATTCTCCTGTGAGACGGTCTCACGAATCTTTATCTATGAGACGGGCAACCCTACCGATATTCACAATAAAAAGTATATTTCTAGCATAAAAAATAATATTTTTTCATAGACGCAAATAAAAGATCTGTCTCACAAAATACGACCCGTGAGACCGTCTCACACAAGTTTTTGCCTCCATGGATGGACGACTATTAAATAAAGGTAACATTAGAGTAATTAATTTTGGTATGGTGATCCATTGAAGTTTTTTTCAAAATTTCATAAATATCCCTCATATGTTTTTAAGGCTAAATTTACTATAAATTTAATCATACCTTCAAACTTCTCATTCATTTTCCCTTACAAATTAAACTGCCAGAAAAAAAAATAATTACTTCCCTTAAATATCTAAACTCAAATTTATCTTTAATTTTTCAAAAGCAAGTATAAGAACTTGAGAGATTGGTGTTTACTTCTCTTTTTTGTCGTTTGTATTTGATCGACGAGATGCTACTTACTGTCCCAAACGAAATTGTCTCACCTCATATCCCTTTGAAATATTCTTTTAAGTGGGATGACTCTATTTTTTTTTTTTTCCTTTTTGGCTGCACTCGTTTTGAATTGAATGGCTGGTGGTATGGCACAGAGATGTCGAATAACTCACACCAAAAGCAATATTTTTGTTTGGCGTATATGGGATATGTGCAACAATAACTCGGCTCCTTTCAAAAACAAAAGATGTAATAATAAATGTCTACCGTCAGACGCATTTTGGGATAATGTTGACATGAAATTTTCACGCCCAAGTAATCTTTGGCTGTGAATGGAGGGACAACTTTTGCGACATAGTGTAGAAAGAAAACAGAGAGCACAACAATTCTGTATACTGGTACAAATTTGTGTTGATTCAGTATTTTATTAATATGTACTCGATCAATGTTGTGGAGTACTACATGTGGGAATGGAGTTCATGCATGTTCAAGAACATGGGTTCAGACTTGAGAACGTATGTGTAAAAGTAAAGAGCTGTTTATGAGAAAAAGACAAGAGCTTGTGCATGCTATTATCACATCTGTCTTGATATTATAATGTGAATGTCATTGTAGTAGATCTGTAAATCTTTTTCCTTTTTTTAACACATCCTATGTCTTTGATGGATGTTTGCAGCAATTCCGAGATTTGCATTATTGCTTAAGATTGTGATTTTGTAGCAATATTGTGTTTTAAGATCTCAAATATTGTGATTTTGATTATGTTAGATAATTACTGAGTCGATTTGGAGACATTAGAGCCATAGGAAAGACATTACGAGTCAAATACAGAGACAAAAAGCTTAATATAATTGGTGTCCACGATTTTCACTTGTCAAACAAAGAAGGATGTGGAATGGCTAAAAGATTCTCCAAATATTCTCCCAAATGGACAAATGTGGTCTGTTGACATGGAGACAGACATACTCGCCAATGGTAGAATTGGCCCTCACCAAGTACTTCTTGCTCTCAAATCACATGTGACAACTACATTTACTTGTAAAATATTTCATTTTCTTGAAATTAAACTAGATTCCTTCTCCTATATTGTTTCTCTACTTAGTTTTTACAATCAACCTATGCACCAACCTTTTGTGTGACTTGTCATGGAAATTCACTACCACACCAGAAATTTCTTTGTTCGAGCTTTGAATGGAAGTATGAAATCATATTTCTCTTTTGATGGGTTATTCTAAATTTACATTTATTTCTCTTTAGTATGGATTTCATTCGATCACATGGTACTGTTGAAATCCCAAGTTTGAAAAATGTATTGTATAATTATCAAATCACAACCTTTCTTATATAAAACAAGTTTCCAAAAATGAATCTTGAGTCCAACAGAATCCATCAAATCTCACTGTTTCGGTTTAAAGAAATTCAGTCAATTTGTTGATAATTATGGTAATTATTAAGTTTCCTAATCTTAACAAATGCCAAAGTTTGATCATAAGAATTACTGAGCAGTTTCTGCCAAATAACATGTATCACTAAACCTCAGAAAGTGCAATAATTTGGACACTCAATTTCTTTTATAAATAGACGCTGTCCAAACTGGATAAATCACAATTTAGACAACATATGATCACCTAACTTCGATACAACTCAAAATTTTCACGCAATCAGTGGCTGCAATGCCACTTTCCCATATTGATGATGTTCAAGAGTTGAGAAAGGCTAAATCTTCACAAATTCCTGAAAGATTCATTCGAGATTGGACCGAAAGGCCAAATTTAGATAAGGCCATTCCCCTCCACAAATAATAACATTCCTGTAGTCAATTTCTCAAAACTTTGCAGAAATATAGATGAACTTTGTAGCGAGATTTTGAAGATCAAAATTTCTTGTGAAAAGTGGGGCTTTTCCAAGTACTGGCCTCGAACACTTGAATCTGACTCCTTTAAAAAACGCCAATACAGAACTGTTTTGTATCTATTTCCCTGCTTTGTGTATGGAATATCATCTAATATTTAACCACCATTGATTTTCACTTCCCTTGCAGGCGATGAACCATGAAATTAAGCTAGATTTGCTGGAAATTTTTTTGAAAAAGTGGCTATGGAATTCTTCTTGATGACATTAGAGGAGAAACAGAAGTATCCAATGATTCCAGGGACTGTTCAGGGATATGGCCAGGCTTTTGTCTTCTCAGAAAACCAGAAACTAGATTGGTGCAACACGTTTGCTCTTGGGTTGGAGCCTCATTACCTAAGAAACCCAAAATTATGGCCTACTAAGCCATCAAGTTTCAGGTAAAAAACTATCCAGAATTCTATTTTCATCCCAAGACTTATAGGAGTCTGCTTGTATAGTTCAAAACTGTCTCACAAGAGATCTACTCAAAGTGATATAACATATTTATTAGTTATATGACATTCTTAGGACTTGTGAATGCAAGTTGTGTGATATGAAGTTTGATATGCAACTCAGATCGATTAATTAAAGCTTTTTTCTTCTTCTACCTACCAAGCACAGGGCTAGCCAGAGGCAAGAGCAAAATCTGGAGTTCGAACTCAAGCTTGCAAGCAAGAGTTGTGGGACTATAAATAAGTTACTGATAATATTTTCTACTATTAATATAATATCGGTATGAATCCTTTAAAGCATAAAACTAACTACTTTTTGCTAGCTTTCAAAAGATGCTCCACAAGTTTCTGAATTTCCCTGATTCACTTGAACTAGAGGGAGGATTGCAGTGGCAATCACTTCCCCTAAATTTTTCAAGTTTTAGTTTCGAATATGGTCTTTCGATAAACGAAAATATTAAGTTTTTTAACCAGAAAAATTGCATCAAGTTGGTTGTATAATGGGTGTACCTGATTTGAGGATCCTATGTAGGACTATAGCTTGTCAACATATGAGGGCCATCAGGCCACCAAAGTCGCTACTTTAATTAATGCCTTTGTGAGACTATAATATAAATGCAATTTTAACTGAATTTTCCATCTTTTTCCTCTTTGCTCTTCTCCCAAACTTTTTTTAAAAAGACTTTTGAAGTTTGCTGTTTTTGAAGTTTCTTGCTATAGGTCTCAGTCTCAAAAATTCTTTTTGACTTGAATATATTATAATTTTTTGGCTTACAATCGTTTTAACAACAATTATAAAGGATCCAAACATACATATCGGTTCAAATCAAACTTATTCCGTCCAAATGTAATCTTAAAAAAATTATATGATAAGATAGGAAAAAGCATTATTTAGTCCTGACATTATACTATTGAAACATTTTTTGTCCTAAATTTAGCACTACTTTTATCCCTACAAACTATAGGAATCATTAGGCAGTTAGTATTCTCTCTTAATTTGATGGTTAACATAACAATAATGAATAATTTCTTAATATCTTTCAAAGTTTTGACACCAAAAGTGTTGCGCTAAATGTTAGAAACTAAAAACATCACAGTAAGATGAAGATGATAAAATAAGCCTCAATTATAAGTTATTGTAATCGAATTTTTTAATAATTTATATCTATTTTATTATATTTTTACATTATTTGTATGAACTAGAATTTGTCATAATTTTTAAATATCTCCATTTCGAGGAATAATTTTTTTTCAAAAAGCAAACTAAATGTTTTTCCCCGTGTTGGTCAAGGTGGGTATTTCACTAAAACCGATTATTTTTAAAATTAACTTTTACTCGTATGCTTTGTGGGGCAAGAGGGACCCAATTTAATGACTTTCAAATCCGAAGGGAAAAGAATAAAAGAAAATAAATTAAAATTGTATAGAATTAGGCCAAGAAGGAGCTCGTACAAAAACCATCAATGGAAGAGAATTTATCTTGGGAATAAGTCAAATGCAACCTAAAGGCTACGCAAAATGGAACACAGCAGCAATGGTCGACAAAAAGCTGTGGCCTACATTCATTTCTCATCTTATGTTATATTAGACTAAAAGCTGAAAATGAGATATTAAGCATTCGAAAACAGATTTCATTGAATCATATAATACAACACAAAACATCAATAGACGTGGTTACTGAAATAAAGGTAAGAGGAAGGTAAAAAGGGTGGAGACATATTTTACTAAATCGCTATATTTATTGAAAAAAGCTAATGCACGATGAGGGAAAATATCGAGATGGACAACATACATTGAGAACCAAGTATGAAGAAAACGCAAGAAGCTGGATTTGTCTCACTGCTCAGAACAGTCAATTCGCCTTCTCAATGCAGACCAGTGTGTAATGATGGCCCGTGCCTCTGATTTAGGGTCTATTGTTCAAGTTTTCTCACGCCTCTTGAGTCAATCAAACTACATCACAAAGTCACAAAAAACATCAGCCGAGTTTTGCAGTTTGAGCTCGAAAGGTGTCCCCACTCTTTTGAACTGTTCTGCAGCAGCCATAGAGTTACAAATTCGATCACTAGCTAGCTTGAATCATGCCAAGTACTTGAACAAGTTGGGGTTTTCCCTGTCTCTTTCCAGATAGTCACGAGTGATCAAATCTTCGATCCTCTTCTTGATTGCTTTAACATCAGGCTGTGAAGTTACATTTCAGCTTCGTCAGCTTCTAAACAGGAACAAATAATATCTATCAGAAAATTAATGTACACTTCAAGGGCATGGGGTACCTTGAACATACGACCCAATTGCTCAACACATTCCATAACCAACTGCTGATATCCCAAAACTTTCCTACTCTTCATGATACGCACAATTGAGGCATCAATGGCATATCGTCTGTCCTTGTCAACATCCTCAATAACCTTCTTCTTCTCGTCAACTGGAGGGAGAGGGATCTGCATTCAAATGAAAGCAGTGAGAGAATCAGGTACAAATAAATACAGCTAAATTTTTTAAAACCTACTCAATCTAGCATAGGGATAGTGCGTGAGATAATTACCTTAATCCTTCTCATTTTGTCAGTGAACTTTGAATTAAACTCAAAAACATCAGTTGGAGAAATAGTTTTGGTGTTTGGCTCCTTGTTCAGAATCCTATATTTGGCACATGAAAGTGAATGAAGCAGCCTAACAACATCATCATCTGACAGGTTCAACTGATTCATGATTTCCTGGTAACTCAATCTATCTGAGGCATTGAACAGAAGCAAGGCAGCAGCCTAGGAAAAGGAACCACAGATTCCAATCATTACTGTATCCATTACAGAAATCATGAATAAATGTGATATGATCTTGGTGCTGGGACGAAACCTGATAGGTTGTCACGATCAGCTCTATAGTCTTTGGTTCAAACTTTCCATTGATGTTACAAGTACCCAGAGAATATATCCACGTAAGTTTTCGATGCTTCGTTTTTGTCTGGTAGAAATCTCTAAATACTTCCACGCACTTCACCTAACACAAGTTTTTCAAAGTAAAATGAAAAAAAGTGGTATACTAACTTTGAAAACAAATAAGATATAGCCTAATGCAATGTACCATCTCAGCTGGAAGGTTAAGATCAAAGGACTTGTAACTTGGCCAGAAACCTGTTGTGAGTACAGTCACTGTTAAGTCAATCCCTGGATTAACATTTACATTATTGCTGAGATATTCCTCAAAGCTGGCTTGATTTTCCCTTGCTAGTGTCAAATCCATGACCTGGTATGAAAGCAACAGAAGGAAATATAATCATGTCCTAAGTTGATTCACTATAGGCAACACCAGGCAACACGATAACAACAAGCAAGCTCACCATCCCCTCCATTTTTGAGGTAAATTGACCACCACATTGCTGTTTCAACTTTGTCAGTATACTTCTCTCATGTTCATCATTAGCACTTTTATCAAATAACAGCCTCCGAGCAAGCTTTTTCCTATTGACAGAAGCCAAAAAAGAATAAAGTATAATCACATAATGAGTGACTAAACACTAACCAGTTAGTTACAAAAATTACCTATAGAATTCAGCAAATAAATCCTTATCGCTGATATAAGCAAGCAGTTTCACAACCTGTAGGAAGATTAGATTCCCAATCATAGCCGAACAAATGTTAAAGTGCGAGTGTAATATACACAATACACACCTTCTCCAGCGTTTCTTCAATAGCTTCATCACTCAATTTTTCACTCCCACCCTTTTTGAGAATGTTATCACAGAATGTGGCAAGGAGTTCCGCGCTGGAACTTCCAGCAACTCCTTTGTTGCAAAAGACTTCAAAGGCCTCTTTAAGAGCCTAGAGAGAATAGAGAAAAGGGGAAGTTGTATAACACCTACAGCCTCTTCTTAAATGGTATATTAAAAAAATCATGAACTAGTTTCATAATCCTAACCTTATGGAAAAGTGTGTGGTTTAAGAAACAGTCATTCACATATGCCATGAATTTGTCGTGGAGCTCGATTACTCTTCTGACAAAAATCTGATATCCATACACTGGTTACAGTTAACATCTGAAATCATATTGAAAAATAAAAGTAACTAAGAAAAGCTTACATGTTCTTGTAATCCAACAACATCTTTCTTTTCTGCCTGTAAAAGACAATCCTTCAAGTCAGATAAGTTAAATATTAAACTATTACATAAAAGCTTTTGCATAATCATCCCACAGAAAAAGATGGCAGATTTTCCAGAAGACCTGCTCTGAAAATATTACCAGAACTGGAATAATGTGCTACCTAGTGTTCTAACGTCCAGTTGATATTATTTGGAAATCCAAAAAAGAAAAAAAGAACAATGTAATAATGATATTAAGAAATTATTTCTGTTTTACGAAAAAAATCAAGTTCATGTCATTAACACTTATATAAGACAAAAATGAAAGCTTTGACAGGAACCAGAGTTTCGGTTATAATTATGAGAAACCACGGAAAAGGTATGTGCACGTTATTATGGACTTCTCTGTAAAGTACAAAAATCTTTCAAACCACTTTTGTGCAGTTCTAATGTCTTCCATGACTTTCAGACAAATGAGTTGAATTGAACTAAAAACAGAAAAGATTCAGTTTTCCATGATAAGTTTTGGATGAACTAAGAACAGTACATGTAGTGGAAGAGTTTATGCATGCTGAATTGAGGGAATACAGACTTTCCATTTGCATCTGCCAATTTAAATGAAATTCTATAGCAATGGAAGTACTTTAGAGATGATGAAAATTTTCACTCGTACGATCTAGCAAGAGATGATTGTAGTTTTTATTTCATGAGCACAACTACACCCTTTGGGAATTATTTAATCTTATTTTCTTCTGTTACTCAAGGGTAGATGCGGAGTTTTCTCTCAGTTCGTTGAATTAAATAGGCAACCTCACAGCGTTCACTAATCTCATAAAAAAATTCAAGTGATCTTTAGAAAATTCTAACATCATAAGCATGGAACACCCATGCAAGAGAGGCACCATGGCGATCCCGGCCTGAACTTGTGATTGTTTTATTGAATAGCATTACTGCCATAATATATTCCATTTTTTCCCAAATGTAGTAATGATTTCTTACACCCTTAAAAATACCACATTCTGCAACTAAAAAGAAGATAGGAAACCGTAAGCTCTACATAGCAGTACTCGAGACACAAATTGGGAGAATAGTCAACACTTATATGTTTCGATGCAACAACAAGGCGTTATATTAACGAGCAGGAATCGTCGAGGGGTCGGGACGAATTAGAAAATCGAATAGGAATAAATCTAACTAAAAATGCAATAACACACTTAAAAAAAGACACCTTCTTGTTACTTGCTGCATCTTCTGCTTGTTTAACAAGAGCTGTGCCCTCAGCAATAACATGCTGCCATGGAAACATGACACATTAAACTTCAAATAATTTTGAAAAGGTATAGACAGCATGAATGAACAGATACTCATTCCATAACCTAAAATAAAAAAAGTATGCACCTGCTTAAATATGTTCGCAACAGGTTCTAAGCCACGAGGTACTTTGGAGAAGAGTCTATACATCCTTGACAGATCCTCAACCTAATAGATTAAAAAGGCTATGAGTTGTCATATCCAGCATCACAACAAATAAAACATCCAAACATGGAAACAAAGACTTCATTGTTAAGTACCTTGTCATCTCTAAGTAATGCATGACAACCAGAGTGCTCCTTCTCAAGCAGTTGGGCGGCATACACAGACAAGAGCTCGTTTTGTACTTTCTACCATTAAAAAATTCATGAATATTCAATTGAATCATAAGTTCCTATTAACATGACTCTTGACCATACAATCACATCACAACACTCAGAATGCTACATATCACCCACTTCCGGGAATCACTATCCTAGTGGAAGAACAAACCTCGAGCAACTTTGTTTCGCTGCTTGAATGAAGATAATGCGAAACTCTGTCCTTTTCCCTTTTTAAACACTCCTCTGCCTGCATTTTACGAACAAAAGTTTAGCAACCAAGTGCAGGATTAGGGACATCATGGCTCCCATATCCTCAATTATGTCAACGCATGCTGTGCATGTGTTTTTCTCCTCTAAAATCAAGAGGGATGGAGAATTCTAAGTCCAAGGGAAATTTTACTTTTTTCATGTAGTCTGGACACGAATCATCTAAGATCCAAGTGGAAGCCTTCCGAGAATAATAAGCTGCAGAGTCATTCAGCATTGCTGCTTCGAAATCATTCTCATACTCATTCATCTGACCCATTCCTATCTCAACAAAAATATCTAATACATTCTTCAACAAAGCTCGGTCAATTTGCTCTCCTTCGCGCTCTTGATCAATCTGTCAGAAAGAATCATACACAGGGTCCAAAAGCAAATAGAGATAGAAAGGCACCAAAGCAATAAGAAAATCATACCAGAGATATAACTGCATCTCTTACTTTCCCATCTACCTCTAAGTACACCTGCGATAACAATCCCAATACCAGCTCAAAAAACAAACAGGAAAAGGTAGGAAAAAAGATGAAAGGGAGAGCAAGGGAAAATGTATAAGAAACAAAGACGGAAAAATCCGCTCAAATTTGGAAGCTACAAGACGAATTTACATGTAAATGAGAGATAATAGAATAAAATATCAAGGAGTCATGCAAATAAAATCTAAAAAGAAGTTACCATGTCTCTAAAGCATGTCAAACCAACTTCTTTAAGTGCTGGGAGTGACCTTCTAGCTATGAAGTATCGATCAAGATAGTAAAAGAATCTTGACAACCATCGCACCATGATTTTATGATTTGACCACCGTTTTACGAGTTCCCTCAACATAAACTCATCATGCTTCTCTCTCAATGACGGTAATACCTGTATGAAAATCAGAAATGCCAACTTGTTGGAATGAAGGTACCTCAAATAAGATCAGCAAACAATAGGCACGAGATGGAGTAACTCCACATGTCATTTGCATATATTTATAAGAAATCAAATGAAGAATGGCAATGATGTGAATCAACTGAGGCATCTAAAGCAAGGTCAACAAAGTTTATATCATGAAAGAGTAAGACTGATCACATTTTAAGATTTGAAGACTGTCTGAGGAGGTAACTTGCAATGAAGGAGTTGTTACTTAGGAAAGTTGCATATTTAACAAAATGTAAAAGAAACCATCCCCAGAACATGGCAAATCTATGTGCATGAAATTATACAAATCTTCACAACAATATATCTGTCACTATAAAATCTGAATTCGCCGTTACCGTCGATGCAATGTACACTTCGAAAGCCTCCTTGTACTTTTCATACAATGGTTGAGAATAATCATGCGGGGGTTTTTGAGTACACATGTTATAAATGGTCCTGTAAATAGGAATTTGGAGACATGCATTAAGCAAGTTAAGTATGGTGTATGAAATCAAGAGAACTATACAAAGAACTAATTGATACGTGTAGAGCATCATGTAGTCTTCTGAGCTGAATTGTGGCTCTGGTAATCCTTCCAGAATATTTTTCAGTTTTGTAATCCCCTTTTGCATAATATCCCATCCCTGTTCTAAATCAATGATGTTCCGCTGGTTCATCGACATATTCTATATCTGGGCAAGATCAACAATCTAATTCTGATTCCGAACCTGACATCATTTGAACAGTAAAATAAAACTGATCAACCTACAATAAAATTATCACGGAAACTTAAATTTTTGAGACAATTCAATAGCATGAGCTCAATAGCATTTGCAAACATCTTCATCTTTACAAAGAATTTAGTGGTAGCTTAAATAATAAGTGTACTAAGGTTGTACATACTTAAAATAAAGTGATTATGGGCTTATCATTTATAAAGTTGACAGTTTTGTAAAGAAAAAGTTCATAAAATATTTGCAAATACTACCTAAGTACCCTTAACATGCTATCACTGAGAATAAAAAACAGCCAGCTGAATATATTAATCTATGGTAGTACAAAGCAACAAATGAAATTGGAAAATCAACATAAAATTACAAAAGAATGATTAATAACATGTAACACCACAGCAAAAAGACAAATTACCAAACGTGGCCAGCATTTATTTTGAAGAGAACCATGTCAAGGAAATCTACACTAATTCCAATCACAATATGTTACAATGCTAACCAATCTTATAAATCAGCAAGAAAGAAACTCACTTCAAGGAAACCATGAAACAAAAAATAGAAAACACTTAGATTTCACAAATAAAAATATCGCTTAAATCTTAATATGCACAAAAATTCCCCACAAAACTCTTTTCTAAAAGTCTTTCTTGCAGTCAAAATTCCCTATCAAAATTAATTACAACTTCATAAATAAAAACCATTGCAAGGTAAGGAAGAGCATTTATTGGTATCAATTATCAAATAAAGGAGAACTGAATTTCTACTGAGGCCAAGAATTATCACCAAGACAACATTAAACTCAAAGTAAAATCACAGCAGATATAGAAACACCATCAAAGATCCAACATAACCCGCCCGCCCATAATTATAACAGCGACAATTTGAAAAAAAAACCCTAACAAGCAGTAGAATGACTGCCAAACACGATCAAGGATCATAGTGATACCAAAAACACAAGACGATCGAACGAATCTCCAGCAAAATATACGAACACCCGCACCAGTACCAGCACACGATAGAAAAAACACACAGTACACATACATAGTGAATCTATAAGCAGATAGAGAATACCTGAAAGGAGAAAATCCGAGCGACAGGTGAGTGAATCTCTCTCGTCTATTTTTTTCCCGACTACATATATTTTTTTTTCTGCCATCACAACATTATATACAACATCATAAAATATATATTTCCCAAAATTCTAAAACGAAGACCGGAGATCGTTCGGGTTATTAAATTTTGATCCCTCAACTATAACTCGTGTTCATTTAAACCCTAGTGATTCCTTTTTTCCACAACTCGTAATCCAATTATATTATTATAATATATCATTAATTTAAGGATAAATTACCAATAAATCTCCGATACCAAACATAAGTTTATGCTCTGTCTCTATGTCAGAAAAATGTATTTAAATTGTTTTACATAAAAATAATTTTTACTTAAACTCTCTACGATTGTTTTATAAAAATCTTCATTATTGGTCGTTAATACAGTAATAATTTTCATAGTGCCGAATTTCTGGAGACTGGGTGATTGGTGTTCTCATATATAAAAACTCAATTTACTAATTGAAAGTGTTCGATTTCATCAAAATTGTAATCAGATATTGGTGATTCGATCGGTAAATGTCTTCGTTAGTGCCAAATTTCTGGAACTTAGATGGTTATTATCCTCACATTTAAAAGATCAATTTACTCATTAAAAGTACCCAATTTCATCCCACATTGTACTCATATGTTTGTGATTTGTAATCGTAAATTTTTTAGCTTGTACTTGGGATATAAATGAGCCAAGTCGAGTCGAATAATATCAGACTCGAGATTGACTAGTTTAAGATATATATAAGTTCGAGCTCAATTCAAGCTTTTATCATAAGGTTCGAGTTCACATTATTTAAAAATTATTAAGATCGCAAATAGCTCGAATTCGGCTTGTTAATAGCTTGTTTATCATATTTAACGAGTCTAACTCGAGCTAAACTTATTATACGGGTTCGTTTTCGAGGTTGTTAAACAATCTTGTTTTCAAGGATTCTTAGCCAAAATTCCTGACTAATAAGATATGAGAATTAAGGGGATAGACTTATCATTTTATAGCTTGTCAATCACTTCCCTTACATGCAATTTCAATATAAGACAATGCAAGTTATTGTTCACTCAAGACCCAACAAAATAGTCGAACTCGAGCCACATAAACGAGTCGAGTTTGAGTTCGCGAACAAGCTCGTGAACTTATAAGCCGAATATCTTTAAGTTCGATCTTGATTCGATAATTGCTGAGCTCGGCTCGATAAGCCAACGAACAATCTAGAACAAATTTTTTATCGATTCAAACTCCGAATAACTCACAAACTTCTTGATTCTTTTATATACCTAGTTGGTGCCTATTTTTTGAAGTTTGGGTGGTTAAAGTCTCAATTAACCAAGAATTACACTCCCAAAAAAGTGAAATCTCTAACTAGAATGCGTATCAAGATCATACGATTTTTCCTCCCCTCCATTTACACCTCTTACTCGATCCAATCAGTGACGAAAAATGATGGATACAAACAATCCAACTAAGAAATTTTACAGTGGTAAAATCCCAAAAATCTTGGTAAATCTTTACAAATCTTTGTTTTAGGAACAAATTTTTTCCACCGACACTAATTAAGCAATTTTATAGTTGAAATAATAAAATAAAATCATTTAAGCGATTACGATAATAGCATAGAGTGAATCAATCGTATGCATCACAACTTAAAAAAAAAAAAAACAGGTTCTCGTCCAATTTTTATCACAAGTTTTTATTCAGACAGAAGAAAGGGACATTCACAAAATTCACTATCACAAGCCCCAACTTGAAGATGGGGCCAAATTTTATTCGTATTAAAGGTGATTCCATTGCACAAAAAGGTCAAAATCAGCCTTGTAGCCTATTCAGGATCCGCGAAACCAATGGGAATGTGGGAAGTGGAACTACTCTGCCCCTCTTCTGTGCACGGTTAGGGTGTCATTTATAGCAAATGGAACACCGATGATACCTACACCTTCTCCAAACACCAAATTTACAATGCCACAACCAGTAAAACAAACTCAAGAAAACGTGCAACCAACGGAACCGATTATACGAAAATTTCACACCATATTCAACTTCAACCAAAAGATTCAAGCTGCCCTCAAACTTGATCATTGAAAACTGGTGAAACGAGACTCTCCACAAAGGTTCCTCCATCCAAAAACGTTGCTGGAACTCCATCAGCAATCATGTCCCTAAACGTCCCTGATTTCGGATCATAAACGACTAAACTCTCCTCTTCTGTTAGAAACACAACTTCTCCATCCCCAACATAGCACAAAGGCTTAACTACATCCCGTCCACGATCACTCTTTATACTGAATTTGGTCCAAGAATCTACCAGACCATACTCTTTCATAACCCAAACATCTATTTCATCGTTCCCCATACTATCGATCATACAAAGACACCCTCCAAGAACTACAAGTTTGTGGAACACGAATCTGTACACATCAACACCACTTGGAGCAGGAATTTCGTCAAACGCCTCACGGGCCAGGTCGAAAGCCGCAATGACTGATGGGTAACCGGATTCCTGGTCCCGACCACTAGCCAACCAATGAATGGCTCCATTCACAAAAGCCCCAGAGGCAAGGTCAGGGACAGCGTGATCATAAGGAGAACTATCAAGTCTTTTCCAAACACCAGTTTTCACAGAATACACATCCACAAACGTATCAGCACAATCTGGCTCATATTCATTATCAGTATCAAAATATGAAAGTGTAACAATCTTATAATCATCACTGGAACTATCATATCCAAATCCATGCATGCTAAAGCTCCCTGGTTTATACAAAGCCAAGGGAGAATCCTGTACATGCACCTTCTGCAGAGTAACGGGATTCACCAAAAACTTACCATCTTCTTCGTTTGTTAAGAATACCAAACCATCGGAAGAACCCACGATCACATCCCAAGTATCTGGTAACAAGTCGAGGTTTCTTGAAAAGCCATCCATTTGGGTTGTGGATATGGTATGGAGGGAGCGAGAAGAGGAGATGAGAATGAGATTCTCTTGGTGGGTTTTGGAAATGAATAGCGGGCTCGAAAGTAGATTGTTCCATGGTTTTGATACACACCTGCACTTGCCTACGGATTTTGCAGGAAGTCTGGAGAGGATTTCGATCAAGATTTCTTGGGGCAACTGGGAAGTCATCGTACAAGTTCAAGGTCGAAGAATTGGAGAGAGGACCAATAAATCTTTCACACAAAAGATTGCAGCTGGATGATGTGTTGGCTGGTGTAGGTCAGAATTCATAACTCTTGTCGGCAGCTAATCGTGACAGATGGAGCATAAACATATATACATACATAATTATTACTTGTTCAAATAATAAATGAAAATTTCGAAGGGATGTGTGCGTCGATCAGTACAAGTGTATGTCGGGTAATACGTAATTTAAACAGCACCATCATTTCAACTACTTTTTTAAAATTCATCAATAGCAGTAATGTTATTAACAATTTTGTTCATTAGCTATAGCATTATGCGATGAAATAAGCGTTGTGTAAAACTGAAGATTTTAAAAAGTGTACGTGTATACATCTGTGCAACTTCCTAAGGCATCGTGGATGATGGATACTCGGTCCGCTGTTTTGTAATAAATACCAGTGTTTTTATAACCGGACCGTTAATCGAACCGGTCAAGCCTTAAAAAATGGTTCGACCGGTTTGACTGGTTCGAGTCGAACCGGATCAATAAAATTAATATTTTCTTTATTTTATATAATAAATAAAATAATAAAATATTGATTATTTATGTTTTTATAGTTTTTACTTAATTTTTAAGATGAAAATTACAACAAATATCCAAATAAACATCATTTTTCAAATTCAAAAATCCAAATTACATCTAACATGTAACCAAATAGTGATGACCAAGTTTAAGTGCCCAAGAAAACATCAAGTTTAATTATAAAAAAAAGTAGCAAACATCAAGACCAGCCGGTTTCCGGTTCCTAAAGACCGGCCTGTTTCCGATTTTTCCGGTTTAACCGGGTTTTAAACGGTTTTTTCTGATTAAATCTGTTATCCGGGTTTTTACTTATCTCTGGACCGGTCTGGAGGCCGGTTCGTGGTTGAACCGGTCCGACCGGCCGGTCTGGTCCGGTTTGGAGAACATTGATAAATACTAACCACCCATAATGCATACAAATAGCGCAACAAATATAGTGTTTTTGTACAAATTTTTTGGACTGTGGAAACATAAATTATCGAACTTCTAAAAATTCAAACGACCTAAAAATCAAATTTAATAGTAAGTTCTAATCTAATAAGAAAATAAAACGCTGAAAATAAAGAAAATAGTTTGGAAATTGAAGAGATAAACTCCCAACATAATTTTTGTATCTACAATAATATGTAGGTATAACTCATGCTTTATGTTCCCTAGCTCCTGTTGTTAGGACGAATGAATGAACTAGTTAGAGTCTAGTTTCTAGAACCGAAAGGAAAGGTGAATTATGTATGACATCAGTAACAAATCTTTTTCCAAAGATTTCGGTTATTTATAATGCATAAAAATATATTAAAATTGCTGGAAAAGCTAGAAACTGGAATGGATATACAAGAAAAAAATATAATTTAAAATAATAAAAAAAAATCTTTTTAAAAAAATATTTTCAAAAAATAATAATAATAATAATAAAAAATTGAATTTGTTTGAACTAATGCTATGGAATTTTTGCAAGAGTTGTGATGTCGAATTGTCTTCTTTTTCTGTTGATGTTTTTCTCTTTCTTTTATCTGAATCTGGCGTAGACACAGCCTAACTCCCCACTATCTCTATCTTCCAGTCCATCATAACCACGATTTCTTATCACGTTTTGCTCTATCATCTTTTACCAATTGAGCTACGTCTTTTATTGTAATGGCCCGACACCACTCTCTTACGATCATTATTCATAGAACTTCTCCGGCTCAAGACTGAATCCAAAATCTCCTTGACATAGTCTTGCCAAAACAATCCTGATACAAGGTTGAAAAGATGCTGAGTTTTTTCCGAATCATCATGATTTCTAGGTATTGCCATCAAGATTTATTGAAAGAACTGTTGAAACAATGGACTAACCATAAAATCTTGGCTCTATGGCTCTCGAGATTCTTTTATTACCTTGAAAGATACTTTATAAGGAAGGGGGGATTACCATCATTTAAAGGAACCAGTCACTTGGCCTTTCATAAACTGGTTTGTGTTATTATCTTCTTGATTATGAATGCTGAATCATTACTGCTCTTTTGTTTCTTTTAATTTGATAATAGTTTCTCCTGTATTCTGTAGAGTTATGGTGAAATCAACGGGAAAATTACTCATGCAATTCTATCATTGGTGAGTCTTCTTCCAGTTTATCACCGCTGAATCCTCATTTAATGATGTCACATCCAAAAGAAGCTCCGGTATCTATATACTGTATAAGAATGAATTAAGAATGACGAATTTCTGAATCTATTATTAATTTTTATACTAAAACAGACATACATATCTTTATCTGTCTTGATACGCTAGTTTAAACTAAATCTGAGTTCATGATGAAGGTGGTGTGATGGCCACATTCTTTCAGATTGATAAAGAGCGTGAAGGGGAACAGATTGATCAAAATTTTGTCAAAGAAGTATTGGATATACATGTGGAGATAGGTGAGGATTCGTTGAAATACTATGAAAAAGACTTTGAAGAAGCAATGATTAATGCCACGGCTGAGTTCTATTCAAAAAAATCCTTGGACTGGATTCGACTATGTCCTAAGAGAATTACACGCTTAAGGTCAGTCTCAAGTTTATAGTTTTGCTATTGAAGAAGTTAGTGCTAACCTTAAGTAACATTTCATTCTACATCCTGCTATGCTCTGGATGAAACACAGGGCAAGCATACAGTTAGTGCAGAGGATATATAATCAGTGTGGTGGAGAATTTAGGCATAGTTTGATACATGAGATAAAGGGACAGATTGATAAATAATCCTCCTTATCTCATGTTTGGTACATTTTTAAAAAGCTCGTGATAATATCATGGGCCCTTAATAAATTATTTTTTAGTAGGATAAAATATCCTTTCTATTAGGTGTGATAATTTTTATTTAAGGATAAAATACACTACAAATGACTTAATTACCCTCAATTTATAAATGATTTTGCTTATGCTAGTAGGTAGAAATTAAAATCAAATAAATATTTTTATTTATTTGTATATAATATAATAATTATATAAATGAATTCGAGATAATTATATACATAATTTTTATAAATTTTAATAAAATTATTAGTATCATCCAATTAACATTAAAAATTGATATTTGACTTGACTCACAAAATCAAGGGCTCAATTATCATATTATATAATATATAAAATTAAGTAAAAATAAATAAATTATGCAAACACTATCGACGTATGAACAAATAAAAAATATGAACTCAAGCAACAACTTTGAAATTATAAAATTTATTATGATAAGGTTAATTTAGTCATTATAATCTAATATATAAATTTAATCACTCTTATTAAAATCATACCAAATATTAAATATAATATCCTACATCTTATTTATCCTTAACTTATCCTTATATTATATATCACATATTTATCATATAATATGTACCAAATTATGCCTTAATATAAAACATATCAGAAGATTCGAAATATGAAAACTGTGCAATGACTTGTGGATGCTTATTTTTGTTCGCAATATATGTGATGTAGGTTGAGGAGTGCTTAAAACAAGAGGAAAGTCAGGGATTCAAGCTATTTGAGGTACCGGACCAGACACGAACTATTCGAGGTTCGTTTGCTGTTCTTTCACCTGATATTCATTATGCCTAGCCAAATCAATGAAGTCCACAGATCATTTGGTGCCTTGAGACTTAGCAGTTCTGAGTTTGAGTCACCTTAGATGTATGTGTGTGCGTGTAAATCTTGATTCCCCTTTCTGCTGTTGGACATGCTTATATTTACCATAATCAAATTTGAAAAATTCATATCATTTTGGTTTGAGGGTAACAAAATAAGCACGTCCAACAGCAGAAATATAATATTTGACCTACTTGTCACAAATAAAAACTTCGATTTAAGATCATCTTGAAATTGACACTTGATCTAGGGTTCCCAATTCCATCCTCATTGGAGAGAATGGGTCTTAGTCGATAAGATCATCCATTCAAAGGTTTTTCAATAAAAATTTCGTTTAATACAATATTTTCTTCATTTTTTCGAAATATTTATTTGTTATAATATAATTGACCAAGAAATCGACTTTTTTCCTTCTAAATTATATGAACTTAAACAACATTGAAATATAAATCAAATTTTAAAAATTATCTTCACAACCAATTCACCTAAAGAATCAAGAGAAAAAATAAACACAAAACAAATCAAACAAGAATACTGCATTAGATGTAACTTCAGAAAAAAAAAATGGACACAGATCAACTTCTTGAAAACATCATATCTCGAAAACACAAGACTTGAACCTCTCCATTTTCTCCTTTTCCAGCCCCATCCACACATTAATTCCCATCCCATTTTCATCAGATAAAAGAAGAACAAAGTCATCATTCCCACTCACAATTGGACCACCATGTCTAGGCTTTCCAAATCCAAAGTCAAGCTCTTTAAATGGCAGTTTCCACCAAGCTGACACATAGAAACTTCCATCACAAGTTTCTGGAATTCCTTTATGAACTTCCAGCCAATCTATAGCTGATCGTATATACTCATCTGTCACTCTTTCCCTCCCTTTTTTCACTGTTTCTACCCCGAAAGATAATGGCTTTTCGATCAAATCCCGAGCTTTTGCAGTTGAAAATGCTGTGATTACAGCATTTCCCACGAATGAATCTGGTAGAGGCGGCGTCGTTCTATCCCTTATGTCCACAGCAAAGAGAACTGTTGAATCTTGATCGTGGGTTTTCTCATCAAATACTGCCTTTGTTCTTGCCCTCCAAATGTGTGCGGCAATGGCTTCGAAGGTTGAGCACTTCAAAATGGCTTTTTGTTTCAATAGTTTGAGCGTTTCGAAACTGAAAGAGAAGAGTTTGTGCGTGTACTTTGCTGAGAAAATCAGTGGAGATGGTGATGTTCTTTTCTGTGAGGTGAAAGATGATGCGAGGGATGCCGTCTTAGCAAGTTTTACGTATTCTTTATGTGGATAATGAATTTGTGGTGGATTTCTTGCTCTGATGCAAGTTCTATCATTTTTTATGAGTTGAGATTTTAGGCCTTCTCCTCTGCACACTGAAGCAAGATTATCAAACATTTCACTTGCTGATTTCCCATCAAGGATAGCATGGTTTGTCATGAACCCTATTGAAAATCCACCACATTTAAATCTTGTAACCTGAAAAAAACATCAGAGAATATGGAATTTCAAAGGAACACTTATGGTTGAGAGCAATAACTTACCCCGCTATCCGTGTGTGATTACCTATGTAAGGCACTCATAGAGACATGATGCTTGGAACGTTGTTTGGTTCAAAATATTTGAATTATACTACTATTATTTATAACCTTTTGTATAACAAAAATACTGGATCCTATGTTTTTTTTATCATGGATAAATGTTGGACATGTGTTTGTATCTATCATTCTACTCATGTTAAAAAGGCACATGTGCACATAAACACGCACAAAATGTTATAGAAGGTCCTGTGATATTACCTGGATAGTGAAAACAGCAGTTTCTGCTAGGCTTTTATACAGCCCAGGACGGTGAATCAAATTACTGAAAGTGGGATTCGGATAAGAAAGATTTCCCAGATCGTTAATTGAAAATATTGATTTTGCACTCACAAAAATGACTCCAGCATTATTGCAAATAAGTTCCATTCTCTTAGTCTCGTCATTGAAGTTTAGTCTTCCAGCCATGAAATAATAAGGCCTCAAAAGCACTTCACTCACTGCTTTTTTCACCTTATCTGCAACGTCAATTGTATCTGTTAAAGTCATGTTTGAAGGAACTTCGTAGAAAAAGACTGTTTCGACCGGAAAAGTTACTGCCTGATCGATGTTGGATAAAAACATGGTTTCTACAGGTGTAAGATTGCTTGGAGAGCACAGTAAAATTGGTTCCTCTTTCAGTAAATCTTGTGATGTTAAAGAGAGTGAGTGGGAAACCATGGTGAAAATGTTTTGATCTTAAAGTTTCTTGCAAGATATTGTGCACGTATTTATATGCGATGAAATGTTGAATTTTCAATTTCTTATATTATTTAGCCTGTGAAAAAGTGCGAGTAAGGTTTTTGTGGTGCAGTGTTAAACTTGATCGGTTAAATGGGATATTTTATTGTTGGAATTACTGTGCGCTTACAGTCCAAGGATCTGAAATATAGGCATGGAATTGTCATGTCTTGATGTGTATTGGAATCTCTAAGTTTTCGTATGTCTTTTAGGCGTTTCTTGAGGCAAAAAACTTGGGAGTTCACTACCATTCGAAAGGACTATATGACTTCGAGTGCTGAAAAGCTCCAAGGAATTTTTATTATGCTCGCCTACATTCTCGTACTTGTAATGAGATGTTAACTCAATGACCAAAAATTTTGGGAGTATTTGCAACCTTTACAATAAAGTGATTCTTAGAGTTTTATTGGGTGCAATAATAGTGTCCCCCCGAGAGCTTGCCAAAACATTCAGCGAAGTGTAACAGCTTCCCATTGTTCGCCCTTGACCTTTGCTTAACATCCATTTTGTTACCTGTGCTCCCATGTGCAGTAAGATCAAATGATGTCAATCAATGTATAGAGAGACACTAAAACGTGGATGTATATACCTGAATTATTCTCTTCCACTCCTCATTTTCAAGGCTTTTCCAAGCTTTCTTCACTGTAACCAAAGGGGATTCTAAATCCCATGCGATGCCGGAATCAAGAGCACCATTTACCTCCTCTTTGACATCTGATAACCCCTTAATCTACAATGATCCAATGGAAACAATCACATTTTTTTGTTCAAACTGCTGGCTGGCAAGAAAAAGAGAACTTACGATGTCATCAGAAAATCAAACATACTTGTTGCAAGCATTATATCTTACAAGGGAGGAAAAGTTAAAAACTCAACAAGCTTCAGGGACTTTGAAATGGTCCCTATTCTTGTTTTGGTTTTCCAGACACGAGGATACCTTGGTCGAGGACCCTCAGCACCGCATTGCCGAAAACTTTATCAGTACAGTGAGACATCTGCGATACGCAGGATTGTAGAGAAACTACCCTATCATTTCTAGATACAATTGTTATACCAGAGCTACAGAAATTCAATCGACATTCTTTTTTGTAGAAAAATTTTAATGGCACATCTTCAGATCCTTACTAGAAGCCCTTCAAACATGCTTTTTAGTTCCAAATTCAACACAAATTAACCTAAACGTTTTCTCAAAACCATTGCCATAAACTGAACCTTGCCGAATTTTGGCCATGTGCAGTTAATTATATCGTACGTTACAGTTATGGTTGGTCTTATTCTCTCATCCTAGTGAGAAATTCCTTCTTTCTACACGGTGAACTTAATAATCCCACAAACTGCGAGTGCACTTTCCAGTTAATCAGAGTATCCAATAAACTTCATAAAACTGCCCACTTAAATTTTTTCTGGAACTTGGGACTCATTTCATGGGATATGAGTACACAAAAAAAGAATACTCCAAAACAAACAAATAACATACCACAATCCGTGAACTAATGCAGTATCGGTTGCACGAAACATATTTGATTTCCAACAAAATAAAACTAAAAATACAGAGTACTGGAAAAGTGGGTGCTCGGAGTTTTCGGCTGCTGAATTTCATCTGCTGGAAATGATCAGCTGCTGAGTTTTGTTGGCTGCTGAAAAATATGCTAGCTGCTGCCGAAAAATATGCAAGCTGCTGGACAATGCCTGCTGCTGCTGATTTGTCACTGATATTGAAATTTTCGGGTTCTCACATTTTTGTTCTCTGTTAGGTCTCGAAGTCCTATACAGATGAAAAAAATGTCATTGGTAGATTATGTCTCATCTTTGAAGACCTTGGTTGGGATGAACATCCTTTTGAAAGCTATCAGGATCGGTATAAGAAAACAAGATCTCACAGGAATGGCCTTGGAACTTTCTAAGTCCAATCAGGTGATCCCTACGCGTATTGAGATTCCAACAGGAAAAGCTTGTTCTCTCACAACAACATAAATTATCAAGTTCTTGAGTGGAGATTGTTGTTTGAGCAAAACTCGATCAAATGATTTGTTTTGGGATGCAGTATGACCACGTTTGCTGGCTAGATGTTGGCATTCAGAGCAGCCTATGAATCAGGGGTATGTTGCTGGTTCCAAGCGTTTTTTGGTATTTGTTGTTCCTGGTATTAAGAAATCATCTAGACGTAAATGGGCCAAAGATGATCAATATTTTGATTCTATTAGTGTGAATTATATTTTTCATTGAAATATTGTGGTGAGAATGCTCTTAGAGTCTTTGTTTGTTGTGCTCTCCCTCGTTTCCCTACTTGTTCGTGCATATTCTTTCATTTATTTTTTCGTCTGAGTCAAGAGGCATCTGACTCATGTAAAGGGGCTTAATTCCACGTTAATTTTTTTTATTATTATATATATAAAAAAGACAAAGGGTCAAACAAATAGCCCATGGGCCTCTACACATTTGATCTTTCTAGACGGACGCCCGTTGGTAGTTGGCCCATGCCCATTAGACGGGGGGAAAAGAAATTTTTAGAAAATGAAGGGATGAAGTTGGAGAGAAGATTAATGGGTCAGACACTTCGTCGAGCAACTGGAAGGATAGGCAGCTCCAGAGTTGATACGACGCCTTCTCCTTCATCGCAGAGCAAACCCATTGAATGCCGGCCACAAGCTGCTCCCATTAACCAGGAACCCTTGAATTCAGGCGTAACTTCTGGCTCTGGTAATTCAATTGAGTAGCTAATTTATTCAAAATGTTCTGAAATTTATATTCGCCATAGCTTTCTGGTGTTTGAAAAATTGAAACTGTCCCCATTGATTGGCGTGTCGGGTGGAGAATAGGTTTGGTCGAGCTTTTCTAGTGATTTGGTTGTTTGATTGAAATTTGCAATTTTCAAATTTGGATCTGTTTTGAAGATGCATCGAGAGTGAATAGCGACAATGTGCTTGAAGATCGTGATCCACAGTACGATTCGATGCTTAGTCAAATGGGGGGAAGAATTCGACCCAAGCCTGGAGGGAAGCTTGAGATGGGGGAGGTGAGGTTCTAGAACTGTGTTCAACCATTTGCTGAGATACTCCTGATATTTTTTTTTTTTCGGTTCACCGATAGTTCTTTTCTTTTAGTGGTGCTTGAGAGATGGGAATCTTGGTTATACTAATTGCATGATTTCATGCTCGTCTGGTCGAACACACCAATTGGATAGATGTTTAGAGCATGAGAATTTCATAAAGATGCAAAAATTTGCAATCCCAAAGTCATTATTTCCAGTATGAGTTATTTCTTTGTTCCTTCAAGTCATTCGTTTGAACTTTCATTTGGTAGGATTGAGTGAAAGATTACAATTACTTTTAATTTCTCCTTTGTGTGATGTTGAGAATTGACATCTTAGAAGTCACCACTTCATGTTGTACCTCCTTTTTATTCATTTCTTTTGTGATTATCATCATGAAATATGCATTTAAACGTGATAAGGTTATTGCTAGAACCATTTGATTGGCTTTTTCCGGTTTAGGTGATAGTTCAGAAGGTCAATCTCCGAATACTCCCTATTGTACTGAGGTTTTGTGATGAGGAAGAATCTGCCATTTTGACTGGTACATAGATACACTCCCAGCTTCATTTTTGTGGAATTTCATTTATATTGTCCAATGATGCTTGCATGCAATGGACAAAGCAAATTTTCCTGAGCTCGGCCGGTGACAATCATTGCATTTATCAAATTCTAAGTGTTTTCCTGGGAAATTATGTGACCAAATTTCCACGGGGACAAAGCTATCATGAAACCTCAATCTTCAGCTTCTATTGTTTGTTGACAAGAACTCAAGAGCTTGTCTAGGATAGGGAACGTTTGGAAGTTTGTTTGTAGTGGTCTTACGAATAAAATGACCCTGGAATTATCTAGTAGCAGTTCCTGTTACCAATGCCATCTTGGTGGTTTTACCTAATGGCTCATTCTGTACCATTCTAGGAACAATAGCTAATGCATAATATACTCCTGTGCAGAATAGAAAGATGATGCATTAGACATTTAGCATGCGAATATTTTTTCCTTCGAAATATTTTAGCCTGTTTAATTTCAGTGACATAGTGATGCCTTTACTTTATTTCATTTCTTTGTCTTTATAGAGGAAATAAGGATTTTGCACGTCGTGGCAGGTCTATCAAACAGACTCACAATGGTGTCTAATTCTTTGTGGAAAACGTATAATTTATCGGATTTGTGATGTATTGCGATGGATTAAAAAACCTTTTGTTTCCGCTGAACATCACTTTACCCACAC
Source organism: Primulina eburnea (assembly GCF_022965805.1). Lineage (NCBI taxonomy): Eukaryota > Viridiplantae > Streptophyta > Magnoliopsida > Lamiales > Gesneriaceae > Primulina > Primulina eburnea. The sequence goes on from NC_133114.1 coordinate 29,261,506, forward strand.
AATCTCTCATTTCAACTGACTATATCACAAGAAACAACACCGGCACTAGCACTGGCATGGTATTTGGATTTTGTTTGGGTTCAAAGGCGGAGTCATTTGTCATAGTATTTTTTCAAATTAAATCCGTTTAACTAAGGGCAAGCCTAATTATAACCCGGTTTGTCTTTCACAGGCCTCTGTGGTGGAGAAATACAAAAGGCCTTTGCCAAAGTTAAGGAATACCACCCAAGATTCCAGCCGATATGAGGAGAGACCTGCTTCTCCCGGAACCCTGAATGTGTCACAGCTACGGCAAATCATCCTGCTGCATGAGGGCAAGGGCGAGGACCATGATGGCCCGATGGACATCTCTCAGATTGCCGAACGTTTTCATGTTGATGTTACTCAGGTTCAAAAGATTGTCCAGTATGTCGCCTCGCCTCCGGAGGTCGAAAATAAAAACAAAATGACCGAGAATGAATGACCATATCCATCGTATTTGTATTTTTGTTTTCCTAGAGTTTTTGTACGAGAAATAGATTTTGTAGAAATGAGAAATTGTTGGCTATACAAAGTGGAGAAGGGTAGTTAAATTTTGTTATACTTTTGTACATAGAAACTTCCAGTAGTCTGTTGCATGGTAGAGTAATGCATTGCTGCCTACTTGATCAGAAATGGTCATGCAATTTTAATAATAATTGCGGTTGATTTCAAATCATACTCAATTCAAACACAATATGAGATAATATGAAAGAGCAAAGAGCACGATGAGAACATGCTACGTACCCGAATGTTAGCTCTCACATGATTCATTTTGTACATAAGCTTGAGTAGTAATTTACAATCCATAGCATAATATTGGTTGTAAAACCTATACATACATGTATTATGTATATGTACTTTGTATATATTTTATTCATCAAAACCAATCAACTTACATATTTCTCACACAATTAATTTTCTCATTTTTTTTTAATATAACTGTATATTATCTGGACGTAATCTACACAGGAGGCGACATAGATTCACAAAGCAAGATTTATTATTGCTTTATTATCAGTCCGAGTCCACATATTATATGTATATATTCGTGCATGTATCATGCATTAGCAATGCGGGCCATATTTTCTGCTTTGATTTTGACACATATAAAATATCTCTTCTCCCAAAATATCTTGAGGCTTAACACTCCAAATTTTTCATCGACAGCTAAATAAACAATTATCACAACTTATAGCAGTACTTGCCTTTCTTTTATTTAAATTTTAAGTTTTTTTATTGGAAAAAACAGAATTATCGAACTTGTTATTTTAAAATAGATCAAGTGTTTGTCACTTTACGGATTAAATCTACGAACCCGAAGCCTGTAGAAATTTCAAAATATCTTAGGCGATGATACATGCATGGAACACACAAAGAATCAAAACTTGGCTTTTCCAAAGGGGTTCACATTCACATGCTCTTGTACAAATATTGTGCTGGGACATTTCCTCAACTCTTTCATATTTCCACTTTCACTCAACATAACAGCGAAGCATGTTGGATAAAGTGTTCAGGATTTTGATTAGAAAATATATAAATTTTCCCATTTGGATACATAAATTAATATAAAATTTTAACTTTATTATATAAAAAAATAAAGCAAACAGCTTGAATATAATGTAATATGACGTGACATCTAGTGGTCTATCAAGTGGGATACAGAGGACCAAAGAATCGCCGAGGTGGCTACGGGACATTATAGAAAAATATTTAGCTGATGCCAACTCAACATACAACCCACATAATTGTGTTCCATCCAATTTAAAATTTTCATGTATATTATAATATATATATAATTTTTTTATACTGCACACAAGTTGTACGTACTTTTATGTCCACCAATATATGATGACAATCACTTATTGAATATATAATTTTGATATTATTCATTAGAGTGAGTCTCATGTGAGATCGTCTTACGGATATTAATCTGTCAACCCTACTGATATTCACAATAAAAAGTAATACTCTTAGCATAAAAAGTAATATTTTTTCATGGTGGACCCAAATAAGAGACCATTCTCACAAATACCACATATCAGACCGTCTCACACAAGTTTTTGTCTATTCATTATATCCAACATGTGAATGTCATCTCATTGATTAATATAAATGTGGGCACGATTGGTAAAGACATATGCCAGCATTTTGCGATGATTTGGGACTTTTAGTTTGTTAGAAGTTGGGCAAATCAATGGGATCGAGAGTGCAGCAATTCCTCTTTAAAATTAAGAAAATCTTCTAAAAGAGTTAACGACTTTAAATTACAGTATCTTTAATTAATCTGTAAAATAAAAATATATGTGCTACAATGACAACTTATATACCGTCTTTTACTTTTGGTTTTGCGAAGCGAGGAATAAATTAAGTTGCTCATGTTTTTGTTTGAGGGCTGCTTCCTCACTGGTCTAGTGGGATGACTTATCCTTTCCCCTAATTTAATTTATTGTGTAATTTCTCTGATATGATTTAATAATATTATCATGCTTATAAAAAAAAAACACCCGACCATTATTATGTATTTAATAAAGAATTTTATAAAAGGTGTATGTAATTCTTTTGAAAAAGAGATATATACATACTTGACTTGTAGTATAAAATATGAGTCAAGCGCCTTGAGCCCCCAAATTTTGAGGACACCATTTTTTAAAAAAAAAATTGTTAGTAAAGTATATTAATATAGTTAATTCATGAGCTGATCTCATAAATATATAATGATTAATCGACAGTGGCTTTAATCTCATTCGTAAACATTCAGCAAGAACTGATAATCGATCCGAAATACTTCTCTCATGAGTTCCAACTAAAAAACAAGCCATCATCTATTCTATGACAATCAAGCTCGTTGTCGCTTGATTTATCTATCTATCGATCTGTTTAAGGCAATTTTCCGACATTTGTCTGCATAAATTTTGTTATCCAGCAAAAGTTTCATATGTTGAAATTAGTTTTTCAAGATGAAGTTGATCGAAACCTATCTTCCATCAACTTTGTTATGACAAAAACTAAATTGCTTGATTAGGTTATCGATCAAGAAAAACGTAGTTGAGAAAACTGATTATGCAAACTTAATCCATACTTTGCCTTCCAAAACTGCGAGGCGAGCAATATTCAAGTAACCTTGTACTGTTTCAAAACATGAATTTTATATTTTGTATGGATATTTTCTTATGACATATTGATTTGGATGATGTACTACGTTTATCTTTTATTTCTAGAATTTATGTTATTTATACTATGTTTTATCTCATACATTTTCTCCGAAATCCGCAACACATCATTTCGTAAATCAAACAATGTATCTTCTAATTCAACTATTTTATCAGCTTTCGGAGAGGCAGTTGAACTGGAATTAGCACATGAACTTTCTTCGCCACTAGCTTTAACTTGAAAGAAGCAGTTTTACATTGTTTCTCTACATATTCCTAAGAAGGTCTCATCGCTTCTGCCCTACTCGAGAACTTCTGGTATACAACACCTTTATATATATATATATATATATATATATATATATATACTTGAAACTGAATGAATCATTATTCAAGATGAATTGCACAAATTTAAAATAATAAATTCCATACTTCAAATCGTTGAAGCAATTTTACTGTCAAATTAAATAGTCTAATTCCTTGCTCGAACACTGCCAAAGTCACCAAAGATCGATATGTGCTCCTTGCGATAAAATCCCACCTAAAGTTAGACCCTTTTAACAATTTGTCAAAAAGTTGCTCTATAATTCCACGAATGTTTGTAAGTGGTCCAAAGAGTGAGTGGTTCAGAATTTTTTTATTTTTTTTTAGAAATTAAACTTCTCACTTTCAAATTTGAAACATTCGTCGTTTGATTTAGTATACAAAGAATCATAAAAGATAGAAGTTGTCACATTTATCCTGGAGGCGGAGTCGGAGTCGGAGTCGGAGGCGGAGATCTGCGCGGCATTTGGTGGTGGAAGGAAACAGCGGGTCACCGATATTTATCTGATCATAAATGAGGAAAACACCATGAACTTTAGACATCGTGTATCTATACATCTATATCCAGATTTATCCCTTGCTAGCTAGTTTTAAATCCGCAAACACAGCAGTGAATCTATTTAGATACCCTCCTTCAGCTATCCTTTCCAAGGCATCTGTACTAGTCTTAACGTTTGACCGCATCTGTCACTATACAAACAAAGCTTCATAGCATTATCAAATACGTGTGTATTCTTCATTTACACGTCAACTATTCCAATGGATTCGCCAACTATTCTATTGTGTTTGTATAGGTGGTCCTGCTCCTAATATCCCCATACGTACATGTACACACACCTATACATACGGATTTGGATCATATACTGTATTGAAAATACAATACTTGATGTTGTAAACTTTTTATACGAGATGATCACATGATAATCTCGATTATGATCATCTCGGTTAATCTGACAACTTTTTAAATTTATCTCATATAGTGTGATGTCCAGTATATATATATATATATATATATATATATATATATATATATATATATATATATATATATATATAAATAATTTGAAATCGGCATAAATTAAAATTTGAATTTATACTAATTATTAAGTTATAAGAATGACTCGAATTACAACCCAAATATTTCCCTAGCTAGGTACCATTCATGAACTTAATTAATTTACAGGTGAAGACGGTTAGATATTATGTGTTATAACAATAATTGTTATTATCATTATGTGATTGGGATGATTTGACGGGATGCGGTGGGTCCGAACCCAAAATCTTTGTCTTGACAAGAACAATGTTGGGCATCGGTCGGGTCAGGCCCGGTCACAGGACCATTGCTTCACGAGGCACTCTAGAAAAATTTTCTATTATTTGGGAAATTTGCATCCGATGAACCCTACAATACCTGCCATCACACTTCACATGTTTCGGGATAAAATCAAAAGCCAAGAATCTTGCGAGCAACCCCATATGTTTTCTAACTTTTGATATTTTTGTATTGTACGTGTCTATGCAATCGAAAAACTTAAATGAACAAGTTTTTATACTACATTTAAAGTAATTCTAACGACCACAATGTCATTAGATCATGTAAATCTTTAATATTTTGGCGAAAACTCAATAGTTTATGATTCATATGACAATGTTTCAACACATCATTGGAGAGAAACGCTCGTGATGTCGTAGAATAGAAAATTCATCTTCGATGAATCAAAAATGTAACAGTTGATTTTTTGTTAATTAAAATTCGAAAGATTATATATAACTCATTCTAAATTAATTGATCGGTCGATCGATCTATCCCTTGTAGAGCTGAATGTGACCATATATAATGATCAAAATTCACCATGAGGCAATCCCTTTTCTTCGGTCCTACCGATTTACCAATTCTTGAACTTGTACGTATTTGCCAATTCAATCTATTGTCTGAATCGAGCTATCTGGCCACGACACCATGTTTGGGTGTTACACCAACATCTATGTATATATATATATATATATATATATATATATATATATATATATATATATATATATATATATATATATATATATATATATATGTTGTGTGTGTGTGTGTGGGTGTGTTAATAAATAAAATATACTAGACATGTTGCTTCGCCGGACCTCACTAGAGTTTTGAGATACATACACTCAACATGAAGTAAGATAGTCGACAATCCCAAAACAAAGTTTTTAATTAGATTTCGTATTTAAGTTTTTCTGATTATCGACCATATCCTAATCAATTAATGTAATTGCTTCCCAAATCCGAGTCTTAAAATCATACTGATTATTGACTGGAAAAATTATATTTTTGGTCATGAACTTGTATGTTTTTTTTACATTTTTAATCATATGACATGACACCAAAAAATTTATATGTGTCACCAAAATTGCTGACGTAAATTCGTGCATTGTTGGCGTGTCCACGCTCCAACGAAATCTTTGGATCACAAACGTCAGCTGTTACGATCCTTAAGATATCCAATATTCTCAGATAAATTCTTGCACCGTAGACATTGTCTTTTTCTCTTGGCCTTTCTTTTAATATTGGAAATTTCCGACGAGGGTTTTCGAGTATTTTGAAAGATTCCTTCATCCTAATGGAGGGGCTCAATTTAAAAAGAATCGAATAAAGATGTCGGATTCTTCTCAATCCGATCACGATGTTGCTTCTTCCCAACAATTCTAGAGTAGTATAGAAGTGCTACCAGAAGTTCAAGAATTTTAATTGAAGTACTAAATTTATTTTACAGTGAAAACTTCTATTTAATTTGTTAAATAATAATCATACTATAAATTTTTTTATTACAACTCTTTCCATTTGGTTCGAATATATTAACTAGGCGAAACTTATCAGATTAATACTAAAAAAAATATTGCACAAATCGGAACAATCATTAATTCGAACCACACATTGAATTATTTTACTTGAAAGTTCGACCAATCTTTATTGAAGACATATTTGAACTATCCCACGGGTGATGCATCTTGACCTTGCCCATACCCTTTTCATGTGGGCCCGATCTATCCACAACTACAACCCGGCCCTCAACGTGCCAAATAGTCTCTCCATTCCTACCTAGCTATAATCAAGGAGGTGTAGAAGACGAGAAATAAATAAATAATATATATATATATATATATATGTATATATTAGATTTTAGCCGCCCTCTAATTTTTTTAGAAATTTAATTTAATTTTTGTTATATGTAATTTATTTCACTAATACTTGGTATTTGGCGCCATTCACCATGACAAAGTTGCTAGGTAGCTAGCATCTCCGATCCTATATAAACTCATGCACCCCATATCTTGAAATCCCATCTCCAAAAAGCCAAGAAAACATAACCAATGTCTGGTGTGTGGGTTTTCAAGAATGGTGTGGTCCGACTAGTCGAAAACTTCGGAGACTGCCCTCGCGGGAAAACCCTAGTTCATGTCCCCTCCGAAGAGGTCATTACGTCATACGGAGTCTTGGAAAGAAAACTGTTGTCACTCGGTTGGGAGAGGTACCACGGCGATCCGGAGTTGCTCCAGTTCCATAAAAGATCCACGATTCACCTCATATCACTCCCAAAGGACTTCAACAAGTTCAAATCTATGCATATGTACGATATTGTTGTCAAGAACCGCAACGAGTTCGAAGTTAGAGACGTGCTACAATCGCAGTGAGTTTGAATTTAGCTAGAGTTTAAGTGTAATAATACTGCGAAATTTCCGATTAAACTTTGTTCCAAGTTGACTGAAGGTGAAGTTTGCTGCATATATATATATATATATATATATATATATATATATATATATATATATATATATATATATATGTATTGATGTATTGTGAATTATATATTAATGTATTTCATCTAGCCAGACGTTTTGGGATGGATAGTATATATACGGCAGTGCGTAGCCAGCAAGATATTTTACTTTTCTTCTTTTTTTTCCTGTCTTTTTGTTTTTTTTCTTTCCGCTTAGCACTTTTCGAAATAATTAATACAGGATCGGATGAGGGTGTCCAAAAAAAAAATAAAATATCATATACTTGAATTTTATTTTTTATGAAATAGAAAATAAATTTCAGCGTAAAATTTGTATAATAGATCAAAACTAATTGATTGATAAAAAAAATAGTTTATGAAATCTAATTAATTTTTTTTTTGTCTCATTGTGATACTCTCAACTTCGTTGATGAACTCGATTTTTTTGTACTAAGATATGATTACGTAGTATATCTTACTCTTTTAAAAAAAAAAAATTTGTTCATAACACAAATTTCATTAAGATTGACCTACTTGCTAACGATACACTAAAAAACAATACTAGTCACAATATTATCTGATTTTAAATCTAAATTAATTTTCATGTTTAATCTTAAATCTCACTATTTAATTTGAAATATGTTTATTATGATATGGTCTCACAAATCTTTATTCATGATATTGGTTAACCTTGTACATATTTACAATAAAAAGTAATATTTTTTCACGAGTGACCTAAATAAAATATCTGTATCACAAAATTGACTCATAATATTGTCTCGTATTAATTTTTGTGTGAATGTTGTAAATAGGACGTGAAAAACAGAGGATATAAAGTAAAAACTTGAGCACTTTATAAATGTTGCATGTTCTCGTATGTTTTGTGAAGGGATGAACTTGTAAGAACATCGGACTCCAAAAACAATGCGGCGTGTCCACTAACCAATTGGCCCAAAGTCAGATACTCCAGTCTTTCATTATACAATGTTTTCGATTAATTTTATAACTATGGATCCGTTCTGTAGGACCGAGTGCTTATCGCTTTACCACAAGTTATAGCTAGTGATAATTGTGCAACTCAAATCTTTTAAACCGCACAACAGCTCAAGCACCACGGTTCGATTGCTCTATCAAGCAGGGACAATTATTGCACCCAACACGTTCGGACACACATTATTTCGCATTTGTGTTCCAATAAACCTATAAATCAAACTAAACTTAATTTTGTGATTCTCCGACGATATGAGAGCGAGTTTGCTTGTTTTCCATCGTTACTGCTCGTGAGGTTTTGTTTTCTTTAGGTTTAACATGCAGAACGATTTGGAAAAATGGTCTTTATTCGATCAACATGTATTTTCGGGTAGTTTCAAAGCCCAAGCCCAAGCCCAAGCCCAAGCCCAAAAGTATTTGCTTCAATTAACTTAAAATAATAGTTATATTTATCTAAAATATCTCATTATTAATTAAAGTTAATATCATAATCATATTTATATATGTCTCATTATTAATTAAAGGTAATATCATAATCATATTTATACATAATATAAGTTTTTAAATTATTATTCAAAATTAGACTTATATTGTTTAACATACCTATATCACTACACATTACCTCATTTTTCAAGTATAAGAATTTTTTTTTATATGTATTTTTACTTTTTTCAATAAATTACTTTTTATTGGTTGAATTAAATTAGTGAACAAGAAAAAACCTGAAATTTGTTTTTTCGGAATTTTGCATCTTACGTTTCAATTAAAATCTATGAAATGTTATTACTAATTCAAATTTATTTTTACCATGATCTATGGAAAAATGTTAAATTTTATAGTTATTTGCAACACGTCACTTTTTAAAATAGCTAAATTTTATCGTAACAAATAGTAATTTTTTAACATCAAATATAATAATAATTGATATATTTTAAATAAAGGACATATTAATTTTTAATGTACGTGGATGTTCAGCTTTAATGAGAAAGTTTAACCGAAACCCAAAAGCCCCGGAACAAGTTTCGTATAATGATCAAATAGAATTATTTCATATATGGCATTTTGTCCTCCCATTTTTCGGGAAATTGTTCAACAATCTCCGGTCGTCGATTTTTTTTTTTGTATTCAGTCCCTGGGTACTTTTTTAGTACCACATTTCCACATGAAGTGTACCACATTTCCACATGAAGTGTACCATATTTTGTATGACACAGTACCACAATTTTGTGGGTAGAGAACGAACCCAAAAAAATGTTTTGATTGGAGATTTTTCACCAATTTTCCCCCATTTTTTATCATTATTATTAATATTTTTTTCATAATGATGATTCGACAATTCTATGTCAATAAAAGCAGATGGTCCGAACACATGCATGAAAAATTAAAGTTTATGATAATTATTATTTCATTTATTTTATTTAAGTGAGATGACACTTTCGTTTACTCGGACTCCTGCCACTTTTGAAATTTTTTACTTAATTCTGAAAGGAAAATTGAATTGTACTTTAAAATTATTATTTTTAAAATGAAATTGTAAATCAAGAATTTTGTTTTTTTATAACACTGAATTTTATATTTGATTTCTAATATTTAAAAAAATTTGTTTCTTAATGAAGAAATATTTTTCTTTATCTCGTAATTAAGAATCCTATTAAGATAAAAAAATCCCTTTATATTGAAGAATAGTTGTTGATGACAAGATATGAGAAAACAACGATAAAGATCGGGAAAATTTTCTGAAGAACTCTCAAAAACAAAGCATCGTTGTTTCATTGTGTTGGTGTGAGTTGTTGAAGACACTAAAAAATAACACATGTACAAAGTGTTGATTCAAGAATTGTTTTTGTTACTCAAAATTTCATCCACGCATATTGCATTCGTATATTTTGGTTATTTTTGTTATTGATATTTTAGTGTGTAATTTATTTCCTTTCCTTGTTAAGAAAGATAGTTTTCATTTATTCACTATTATTGGTTTTGTAAACTCGATTTTTTTTCTAATAATTATTTTCATGAGACATCGCACAAGTACGTTCACTTATATTTAATTATCTCTTGTCATTTTTAATTAAATTATTTATTTGTGTGTTATATTATTCCGATGTATGTTATCACAATATATTACAACATTCGAGACAACATTTATATATGATACACACAATCTTTATTATAATATCAAACAAAGTTCTTTCCGATTCAACACAAGTTTTTAATAAATTTATGCAGAAAATATATTAAGTTTGACGATATCTCAAAATTAACACCCAATTTTCACAAACTCTTCTCCAACTCAAAATATATATACACATAAACTTCAGAATTTTTTTTTTTTTGAATACTTATACTATCAATAAGATGTGATCTATTTGGTAATACTGCCGGTGTGCATATTTCAAACGTCGGAAATAGTATAATAAGTAATTGGTCATTTTGATTTTTATATGGTCAGGACTCGAGGAGTTGTACGTTTTGGTGTTAGGTGTTGAGTTTTTTTCCCCATTTTCCTGATCAATCGTATATTTAAATTATATTAATTAATAATTAGGTTGGTAGAACATTTATCAATGATTATATAAAATAATTTTCAAATTATTTATTATTAGTTCATCTTTATTTGTAAATTTCACGTGCTACATTTTTCCTCGACTCAAATGCATTCGTCATTATTTTACCTTCTTTATTAGTTGCCAAAGTAATTCCAATTTTCAAGTATTTCTCCAGTGAGTATATCGAATCATTAAAAAAATTTGTTTTTTTAATTACCCCTTGATTTATTTCTAAAAGGAACATACTATGGAGAAAAACATATGTTAATTTTTATTACTATCAGATCATTACCATTGTTATTATTGTTGTTGTTTAATGATTAAGTCGTTGCTTGTTCCAACTGCCAATTAGATTTAATGCCAACTACCTGCAGAGTGTCGTCTGGTCTACCTTTAATCATGTATAAAAGTCGACCATGCAAATTAATATGGGAAATAGTTCAAAGATTAAATAGTATCGGATTTTTTTCAAATATCAAACAGAAATTAACTCTCATATACTTGCAGATATATTACAATAATACTAACAATAATAATTGTAATATTTTTTTAACATAAAACAATATGAAGTACTAGAGAGATCAAACATTACCATATGCAGTATTTTAAAAATATTTTTATCAAAATATTGTGTTTTCTCACAATTTATCAAATTATTGTGAAAAAAATGAAAAATAAAAAAATTTGACTCATGACTGCCTCGAACCGGTAAGAAGTGGGACATCGAAAAAATATTTGCGAGAGACTGCTATACACGCGCGCGCGCATTAGTTACATATACATAATAATTTAATATATAAATAAATAAGATATGATATAATTAAATTTATATAAAAATTTATATATTTCATAACATAAAAATATATATACATTTAACATAAAAGAAAAAATAAATCAAACATCTCTTTATATATACATGAATTCATGAGACATAATTTTTATTTAACCTCTAAAATTGATTAAAATTTCCAACAAATTTAACTAAAGTAATCCATAATATATGTTCAAAAAATATTTATAATCATTTATTATATTTATGTACATATATCAGAGAAATATGCCCTTTTTTATATTTTTCTGAATTAAATATATATCAAAATATGCTCTTACATTGTTTTTACAAACTGTACAATCTAAAGATCATAAAATGACAAGTTGACCAGCTTTGAAAAAAAAAACAAGTAGAACCCATCAAAGAAATGACAAGTGGAAATAATATATCATCTTCAGTTTAAACTAAAAGAAGGGTTCATGCAATTAGTTATTTTTTTTACTCAAATAAAAATCATTTGACATAGTCATAAATACGAATAGGTCTTTTGTGAGACGGTATCACGAATCTTTATCTGTGAGACAAGTCAACTCTACCGATATTCACAATAAAAAGTAATGCTCTTAGCATGAAAAATAATATTTTTCTATGGATGACTCAAATAAGAGATTTGTCTCACAAAATACGACCTGTGAAACTGTCTATCACAAGATTTTGTCTTTATATATTCATTATTTTGTATTATTATGATTATTACTTTGACAAAGTCGGCATCATTACGCATTAAGTCAAGGTACCTAAGTGGTCTAATATGACAACAATATTTTGAAGAAAATAACAAAATTCATCGGATAAATTAACTCTATAGATATAAACTTGAAAAGTCAAAGTCGAGCATAATTTTCGCACGCTGTCCATTCACAAATTTAAAATGAAAGAGGAATACCAAAAAAAATAAAAATCATTGAATGTTGAATTTATATATTGTACCGATAAAACTTAAAATATTTAATAAAAATTTATAATGAAATTTTCATTTAGAAAATGCCATCTCCTTTGTTCGTCTTTGAGACAATAATTAATCATTACCCATTAGGTAGATTAATCATATATAATTATAAATATATATACATATTAATGTATAATATAAAAAAATATTTTATCTCCCAAAATATCATTTTTAATCTTTTAAAAAAATATTATACACCGAGGCGATCGAACCCATTTTAACAATAAGGATATATCATAATTATAAATGGAAATTATTATTGATTCAAGACCATATAAAATGGACGACAACTTCACATTCATATACTTACTAATATCTGATTGGTACGCAAGGATCATTGCCATGTACTACTACAAAGTAGGTCTATACTAGTAGATTTTGTTAGAAAAATGAGTTTTGTACTCATTTAGAATCGATAAAATAATTCGAACGAGCTACGTAGCGAACGGAAATATTTCTCGATTACCAATAAGGGTGAATGAGAAATTAATTGAGTTCAAATTTTATCGAATGAAAAGATTGAATCGAAAGGATTATATATATACATATATATTATTATAATATATAATATATTATTATATTATAATATATTATTATATTGTAATATTATATAATATATATATATATATATATAATTTATTTTATAAAAATAAAAAATTGGAATCACACGGCCATATTTGGCCGTGTGATTCAGTGAATGTGGCGCCTCTTTTAAGAGGCGCCTATTTGGTCTTGGCCGAATGGCCAAGATTGGTTTTGATTCAATGATATGAAGTGGTGCATCACTTAATGGAGGCTTTTCATTTTCTATAAATAGCACATCTCTTATTTGCATTCATTGCTCATTTTCTCTTCTTCTCCTTCTCTCTCAAGTTTAATTCTTTATGCGAATTTTAAGCACTAGCGCTTAAAGTTCAAACTTTCAAGATATAAAATCTTGAGTTTGAATTTTCTAAGCTTATACGCTTAATTCGAACTTTGGGATTAAATTTGAGAGTTGTCTTCTAGTTTTGAGTTTTTTAAGCATTTGCGCTTAAATCCAAGTTTTGCAAGATATAAACTCTTGGAATTGGATTTTTAAGTTTAACGCTTAGAATTCGAAATTAGAAAGTTTGCATACCATCTTGATAGCGTTCTAAACATCTCAAGTTCGTGTGGCTTTGAAATTTGTAGTGCTACTATTTTAAAGCCGTAGTCGTTGTATCTTGGGAAACGAATTGCCAACAACCGTAAGCATCGGGGCGGGGCAATATCGTTTTAAGGAAAAAGAGTCAAACTCTTGCCTCGACTATTTTTCTACTAGCCATTTGGTTCACCCATTTCTATCCCGAGATTTCCCAAATCAAAAGAATATCATACCAACAATCTTAAAACGATATTTGAACTAAAATGGCCTCAACAAGTACAACGACTCCTCCAACTGTCCATCATGGAGAAAAACCTGAAAAGTTCCATGGTGTTGATTTCAAGCGGTGGCAACAAAAAATGCTCTTCTACTTGACCACCTTAGCTTTGGCGAAATTCCTCAAAGAAGATCCACCTACTGTTGATGAAGGAGAACAAGATACTCAAAAGAGGGCAGCCGTTGATGCATGGAATCATAGCGACTTCCTATGCAAAAACTATATTTTGAATGGACTAGACAATGCACTATACAACGTGTATTGTCAAGTGAAAACATCAAAAGAATTGTGGGAGTCACTTGACAAGAAGTATAGATCCGAGGATGCCGGCTTGAAGAAATTCATTGTCGGACGATTCTTGGATTTCAAGATGATTGATTCCAAATCAATTATGGCCCAAGTGCAAGAGTTACAAGTAATTCTGCAAGAAATTCATTCGGAAGGAATGACTCTTAGTGATTCATTCCAAGTGGCGGCCATGATTGAAAAGTTGCCTCCTATGTGGAAAGATTTTAAGAATTATCTCAAGCATAAACGCAAAGAGATGAATCTTGAAGACTTGATTGTGCGCCTAAGAATTGAGGAGGACAACAGGGCATCCGAAAGGAAGGCCGGAAAGAGCAACTTTGAGGCGAGAGCAAATTTGGTGGAACAAAATGCTAGCAAGAAAAGAAAGCACCAAGGAAATGGTCCAAAGAAAGGAAAGACCAAAAAGTTTAAAGGCAATTGTTACAATTGTGGCAAGCCTAACCATTTGGCACGAGATTGCCGAGGTAATCAAAAGAAGTCAAGGGACCAAGTGAACATCACCGAAGATGAGAAATTGTCAAATGACATGACGGATCTCATGCTTTCTGCTGTTGTGTTTGAATCCAATCTAGTGGACAATCCAAAAGAATGGTTCATTGATACAGGAGCAACAAGGCATGTTTGTGCCGAAAAGGAGATGTTCTCTACCTATACCCCGATTAGTGGACGACAACTCTTCATGGGTAACTCTACTACGTCAAAAATCGTGGGACTTGGAAAAGTGGTGCTCAAGATGACATCCGGCAAAGAACTAACTCTTATTGATGTGCTACATGTTCCGGATATTCGAAAGAATCTTGTGTCGGGATCAGCACTTGTCAAGGCTGGATTTAGACTAGTGTTTCATTCTAGCAAATTTGTACTATCTAAGAATGATATGTTTGTAGGAAAAGGCTATCTAGAAAAGAGCCTTTTCAAACTGAATGCGATGAATGTACTTCGTACCATTGAAAGCAATAAAAGTACCAATTTAATTTACTTGGTTGAGTCGTGTGATTTATGGCATGATCGTTTGGGTCATGTAAGTTATAATTCACTACGTAAGCTAGTAAATTTAAATTTATTGCCTTCAATTGACATAAACAAAAAACACAAATGTGAGATTTGTGTTGAGGCAAAATTTAAAAAGGCCTCGTTTCCATCCGTGGAAAGAAATACAACTCCTCTAGAGTTAATTCACACTGATTTATGTGATTTGAAGTTTGTGCAAACTAGAGGAGGAAAAAAGTATTTCATTACTTTCATTGATGATTGCACAAGGTATTGTTATGTCTATTTGCTACATAGCAAAGATGAGGCTCTCGAAGTGTTTAAACACTATAAGAATGAGGTTGAAAACCAATTGACTAAACGAATAAAAATTATTCGTAGTGATAGAGGTGGAGAATATGGAGCACCATTTGACGAATTTTGTTGCGAAAGTGGCATTATTCATCAAACTACTGCACCATATTCACCACAATCAAATGGTGTTGCTGAAAGGAAAAATCGCACTCTTAAAGAAATGATGAACGCAATGTTATTGAGTTCAGGATTACCCCAAAACTTGTGGGGGGAAGCAATCCTTTCAGCCAACTACATTCTTAATAAAATACCACACAAAGTTAAGGACGAAACTCCTTATGAATTATGGAAAGGCCACAAGCCTTCCTACAAATATTTAAAAGTGTGGGGGTGTTTGGCAAAAGTTGAAGTGCCAAAACCAAAACAAGTAAAAATTGGACCAAAGACAGTAGATTGCATATTTATTGGATACGCAAATAATAGTAGTGCATATCGATTTTTGGTACATAAATCTGAAATAAGCGATGTGCATGAAGGAACAATTATTGAATCAAGGAATGCTGTCTTCTTTGAAACAACATTTCCTTGTAAAGAAAATAAGGAAATAAGTTCTCGAAAAAGGACTTATGAAACTACGAGCGGTGGAGTTCAAGAAGAACAACAAGAACCACGACGTAGTAAGAGGGCTAAAACAGCAAAGACCTTTGGCCCTGATTTTCTAACTTATATGTTGGAAAATGAACCAAGGACAGTTAGTGAAGCACTATCAAGTCCTGAAGCCCCCTTTTGGAAGGAGGCAATGAACAGTGAGATAGAATCTATCTTGCAAAATCATACATGGGAATTGGTTGACCTTCCTCCGGGAAATAAACCATTAGGATGCAAGTGGATTCTTAAAAGAAAATACAAGACCGATGGATCTATTGAAAAATATAAGGCTAGATTAGTAGCCAAAGGATATAGACAAATGGAAGGTCTTGATTATTTTGATACATACTCGCCAGTGACGAGAATAACATCTATTCGTGTATTGATAGCAATTGCGGCATTACATAATCTAGAAATACATCAAATGGATGTGAAAACGGCATTCCTCAATGGGGAACTTGAGGAAGAAATATATATGGAACAACCCGAAGGGTATATAGTTCTTGGACAAGAGAAAAAAGTGTGTAGACTCGTTAAGTCATTATATGGGCTTAAACAAGCGCCAAAACAATGGCATGAAAAATTTGACAAAACTATGTTGTCAAATGGCTTCAAAATTAACGAGTGTGATAAATGTATTTACATCAAAGGCACACCTGAAGCATATGTGATGGTATGCTTGTACGTCGATGATATGTTAATTGTGGGAAGCAATATCAATATCATCAAGAATACTAAGAAGATGTTAACAAAAAACTTCGATATGAAAGATATGGGAGAAGTAGATGTCATTTTGGGAATAAAAGTCACCAAAACATCGGAAGGACGTGTTTTGTCGCAATCTCACTATATTGAGAAAATATTGGAAAAATATAATGCGAATGATATGTCCTTGATCAAAACACCTGTAGATCCAAGTTTGCATCTTTCCAAAAATAAAGGTGAACCCATATCTCAATTAGAGTATTCGAAGATCATAGGCAGTCTGATGTATCTCATGAACTGCACTCGTCCAGATATTGCTTATGCTGTAAACAAACTCAGCAGATTTACAAGTAATCCTAGCAATGATCATTGGAAGGCATTAATAAGGGTACTTAAATATTTAAGATACACCTTAAACTATGGATTACAATATACGAGATATCCCGCGGTCCTAGAAGGTTATAGTGACGCAAATTGGATATCTGACACAAATGATTCAAAATCCACAAGTGGTTACGTATTTACCATTGGTGGTGGGGCTATATCATGGAAGTCTTCTAAGCAAACATGCATTGCTCGATCCACAATGGAATCAGAATTTATAGCTTTAGACAAAGCTGGAGAAGAAGCCGAGTGGCTTCGAAATTTCTTAGAAGAAATCCCTTGTTGGAATAAGCCAGTGTCCTCAATAATAATCCATTGTGATAGTCAATCAGCAATTGGAAGGGCACAAAACACTATATATAATGGTAAGTCTAGACACATCCGTCGTAGACATAATACCATACGACAATTGATCTCTAATGGCATTATCTCCATTGATTATGTAAAATCAAAAGAGAATCTAGCGGATCCACTTACAAAAGGTATACCGAGAGATCAAATGAATTGTCTATCAAGAGGAATGGGATTAAAACCCCAAAATTAAATCTTGTAGTGGATACCCAACCTAGTTGACTGGAGATCCCAAGATCTAGGTTCAAAAGGGACAACTAAATTACAAGATTGGTAGAAACACCTTGGAGAAAACTCCTACCTATTCCTATGATAAGTGGTGTTACCCACAAAGGGGTATGAGGCTAGGTTTTACCTTTAATGATTCCTAAGATATACTAATACGTATGTTGGAGTATAGTGGGATACTCTCCTAGGAGATCACCGGCGTAAGTGCGAAGTGTGGCCGCTTCAAATATGGAAAGCACTCGCGTAACCAAGCGGTGTCAATGGCCGAAATGGACCCAACAGTGAGAACATAATGAAATG
The DNA here is from genome assembly GCF_022965805.1 of Primulina eburnea. NCBI lineage: Eukaryota > Viridiplantae > Streptophyta > Magnoliopsida > Lamiales > Gesneriaceae > Primulina > Primulina eburnea. Next base: position 29,279,699 of record NC_133114.1, read on the forward strand.
TTAGAAATGTTATTGTGTGAATATAATTGTCTTGGTTTACACAAAACGGCGAATAGTTCAAGGCATCACGTCCACTAATTGCCAAGTAAATCCGATTATATCTTACTAAGGAAGGTTCAAAGCCAAAAGCTACCTATCCTAATGCAATAATATTTTGCTAGAACGCTATTTGTCGAGTCAGCATAGTCACATGCATTAATTTTCATTCATGTGGGGGATTGTTAGAAAAATGAGTTTTGTACTCATTTAGAATCGATAAAATAATTCGAACGAGCTACGTAGCGAACGGAAATATTTCTCGATTACCAATAAGGGTGAATGAGAAATTAATTGAGTTCAAATTTTATCGAATGAAAAGATTGAATCGAAAGGATTATATATATACATATATATTATTATAATATATAATATATTATTATATTATAATATATTATTATATTGTAATATTATATAATATATATATATATATATATATAATTTATTTTATAAAAATAAAAAATTGGAATCACACGGCCATATTTGGCCGTGTGATTCAGTGAATGTGGCGCCTCTTTTAAGAGGCGCCTATTTGGTCTTGGCCGAATGGCCAAGATTGGTTTTGATTCAATGATATGAAGTGGTGCATCACTTAATGGAGGCTTTTCATTTTCTATAAATAGCACATCTCTTATTTGCATTCATTGCTCATTTTCTCTTCTTCTCCTTCTCTCTCAAGTTTAATTCTTTATGCGAATTTTAAGCACTAGCGCTTAAAGTTCAAACTTTCAAGATATAAAATCTTGAGTTTGAATTTTCTAAGCTTATACGCTTAATTCGAACTTTGGGATTAAATTTGAGAGTTGTCTTCTAGTTTTGAGTTTTTTAAGCATTTGCGCTTAAATCCAAGTTTTGCAAGATATAAACTCTTGGAATTGGATTTTTAAGTTTAACGCTTAGAATTCGAAATTAGAAAGTTTGCATACCATCTTGATAGCGTTCTAAACATCTCAAGTTCGTGTGGCTTTGAAATTTGTAGTGCTACTATTTTAAAGCCGTAGTCGTTGTATCTTGGGAAACGAATTGCCAACAACCGTAAGCATCGGGGCGGGGCAATATCGTTTTAAGGAAAAAGAGTCAAACTCTTGCCTCGACTATTTTTCTACTAGCCATTTGGTTCACCCATTTCTATCCCGAGATTTCCCAAATCAAAAGAATATCATACCAACAGATTTTACAAAAAAAAATTATTTAATGATACATTTTATACATATATATTTTCCATATGTATTCAGAAATTCAATAATATACACTACGTATTTTATTTAGGCAAAGTAAATTAATATAGACCATGCACCATCATTTTCACAAGAAATACAGGCTTTCAAAAATAAAAAAAGGAAAGCTAAACGCAACTTGTAACTAAATTGATTGTACAATTTTTTTCATTTTTGATTATATTGTTTGTCAATTCACGATCTTAGTTAACTAATTTGTCATAATTTTTGATGATATCATCATTTATTTTATTTTTTTAAGAAATGATAGGTAGCATAATGTTGAAAAATATTAATTATGGCAACAAGTTTAATTGGTTGATGTTGATGTGCAATATTTGTCTTTATTGAGTAGAACAATCGAACCATAACGTTTAAGATGCTGCGGGTTTAAATTATCTTTTAAATTAAATTAAATTCTTTTTATATGTAGTTTTTTTTCCATATTGCAGACATATTGTATGCTCAAGTACTAGTTATTCCATTAATATTATTGCTAAGAATTGAATATAATCAACATTTGGGTATAATATATGATGTGAATTTCTGATTTTAAATATGTTGATTAATATTTAACTTCATCATTTTGATATATCTCGAAGGAAGGGGACTCACATTGATATTAAAACGTATATCTCTACTTTACACAATGTAATTTTTTTTAATGAATTTGGTAATTAATTTATTTTATAAATTTTTTATTAGAAGCTACTAAACATTAATCATCTACCTTTTACGAAGTAAGATTTATCAATTTGAAGTAAATTATTGGGTTCCGTCATATTTTTGTGACGTGAGAACCGATATATACTATTTTCAATGCATATTAAATACATTTCAGAAACAATAAAAAAACTTACAAATCATGTTTATCAGATAAACTACACTAAGTGATCATACTTGCTACTCTACATCCATATAAAGGAAATTTTAAAACTGTTGTTCTTTTTTTGTTTTGTTTTCAACTATGCTAAAATATTCAAATAATTGTAGTTTAATAATAATAATGATAATAATGATAATAATAATAATAATAATACACTATTGCTCTAACATTAAATAATATTTTTTTAAAAAATACGCTCTCAATTTAATTTAAGTTCGATAAAATTCTGATTTTATGTAGAAATATATTGTTTTCTTGAATACAATTATTAATTTTATTTTGTACATTATTTTCGGACCATCCAAAACGAAAAGAAATTTGTTCAAAGAGAAAAAGAAAAAGAGAGGTTAAAAATAATAAAGAACATTACCAATCTGTAGTTGGAAAAGGACAGTCCCACGCCGTCATCAAGTCTTGACTGTGAATCTGTGTTATATATATGTATATATATGCGCGCGTGTACAGAGAGTAGAGAGAAGGAAACTTGCCGGCATTCATCGTTTCTCTCTAAATAAGATAGGATTTGTGTTCTAGAGTATCTTATTTTTGTTAATTTTTATTAAGCGTGTTGAATAGTCAATAGCACAGCTCATTAATTTTATTCAAGACCCAGTCTTTTTCATCATTCTTTGAAGAATTTTGTGGCAGGTAATCAACAATTCCTCAATCTGCGCAGACTGTTTCTGGGCTTGCTTCGTTTTTGTTAAAGATTTGAGTTTGTTCGAGAATCTGGTAATTGATTTTCTTTGATCCGGTTTTAAAGTTTGATTCTTTTTCAATATACTGTTGTGCGTGAAGCTATGGCGTAAATTATGGCTCCTTGGTTTGTGGTTTTGAATGGTCGAAGAAGCTGATTTTTCATTTCAAAGTCCGGTCGGGTGTTGCATGAGAGTATTCGATTTTGTATTGAATTGGTTCTTGATTTATGTGGTTGGATTCACCTTAATTATATGGTGGATGCCATTTTCTTCACGGGTTTCTGAAAACTGAGAAATTTTGAAGATATTATACAGTGGATTGACTGTTATTTACGAGTTTGGAAGAGGGGTGTGATTGTTATTGGTGAAAACTATGGGTTGTGTGTGTGGTAAAGCTTCTTCAGTAATCAAAGACAGTGAGGAGAGTCCTAAGCAGAGAGAATTGATTAGGAAAACATCAGAATTACGCGCGGCTCGAGCGATTTCCTCAAAAAGAGATGAGAGCTTCCGTCTGAAGGAGAACTTGGAGAATCGTAGTGTAAGAATTGGATTGATTGATAAAAAAGTAAACGGATCAAGAAGGGTGAGAGATGATTACTATGACAAGAAAAGAGAAGCCCCTGAAGCCGCGAACAATTTTCCTTTAGTGGCAAATATTCCTAAAGCTGTAGAAGGAGAACAGCTTGCAGCTGGATGGCCATCTTGGCTCGTTGCAGGGGCAGGTGAAGCTATTCGGGGATGGATACCCCGTAAAGCAGACACTTTTGAAAAGCTTGATAAGGTATTTTTTGGTCTTCTTGTTAAATTCATTACAAGATATGTACTTTCTATAGTGTGAAAGTATGATCTGAATGCCTTTTCTAAATCAAAGTAAAGCATGTAGTTTTCACAGAAATTCGAGAGTTGAAGGTTTTATCAACTAAATTGTTTCTGAAGTATGCTGGTCTTGTTCCTTTAGTTCAGGGTTACCTGGGATTTGCGGAGAAGCATATCCAATGGATGCATCCAAGAATGAAAGCCGTGTGCATATTCCAAAATTTGTCATTTTTTTGTAGTGAAAAATATCTCTTCCGTTCATATACATGCAAGGGACTGGCCAGGGATTTGTGTTCGGTGTTCCATTTTTATGTGATTTGTTTTGGGTTCTTTTGTGATAGCATTTTATAATTGCAGATAGGCCAGGGTACTTACAGTAGCGTGTACAAGGGTCGTGATCTCCTGCAAAACAAAGTTGTTGCTCTTAAAAAAGTTCGTTTTGATAATATGGATCCAGAAAGTGTCAAATTTATGGTCAGGGAGATTCTTATTTTGCGAAGCCTTGATCATCCAAATATAATCAAACTGGAAGGCTTGGTCACTTCAAGAACATCATCCAGTTTATATCTCGTTTTTGAATATATGGAACATGATCTCACTGGACTCGCTTCACTCCCTGGAGTCAAGTTTACAGAAGCGCAGGTAAATTTTTGTGATGAATTCTTCTATCTTGTTTCCTGTCTTAAATGCAACACTAATTGGAAAAATTGTATTTTTGGTTTCTGGTTTATTTTTTAGGTGAAGTGCTACATGCAGCAGCTGTTGTCTGGATTAGATTATTGTCATAATCGTGGTGTCCTGCATCGAGATATTAAGGGTTCAAATCTTTTAATTGATAATAATGGCATCTTGAAGATCGCCGATTTTGGCTTAGCATGTTGTTTTGATAGTCGTCAAAGTGTTCCATTAACAAGCCGTGTTGTGACTTTATGGTATCGGCCACCAGAACTTTTACTTGGAGCAACTCAGTACGGAGTCGCTGTGGATTTATGGAGTACTGGCTGTATCCTTGGAGAATTATGTGTCGGCAAGCCCATCATGCCTGGAAGGACAGAGGTATTATTTGGAACATGGCTTTTAGCATGCGAACCCATAATTTCTGGATACTTATCTAGTGAATTTTAGTCTATGTTTGTTCTTTTCTTGCATATACGGCTCATTCCTTTGGCAGTTCTTTTCATAAGGCTAGTCTTATAACTTTTTTAGGTTGAGCAATTGCATAAGATATTCAAGCTTTGTGGTTCTCCCTCCGAGGATTACTGGAGGAGGTCAAAATTACCTCATTCGACTGTGTTTAAGCCAGTTCAGCCATATAGACGACGAGTTGCTGAAACATTTAAGGATCTTCCTGCTGCTGCCGTGAGCCTCATGGAGACCTTACTCTCAATTGATCCTTCTGGTCGAAGTACTGCTGCTAGTGCTCTCAAAAGTGAGGTTAGTTCTGTCCATCTCTTCCTTTCTCTCTATATATATACATATATATGTATGTGTGCGTGCGCGCGTGTGTGGATACATTTGCCACCATCCTGGAATTATCTATGAGGGCTTAGATAGTAGTTGGCCGATGTCCCTTTGTCCAATTTAGGATAAGGTCTTGGCTTATGGATATCATATTGTGCTCTATGTTCTTTTGTTTATTATTTTTTTACAGTTCTTCTCAACAAAGCCATTTGCTTGCTCTCCATCAAGTTTACCGAAGTACCCTCCAAGCAAAGAAATAGATGCAAAACTACGGGAAGAGGAAGCAAGAAGGTATGTTCTGAGACGAGATTGTGATTTCTATTTTTGGGTACTTATTTGTGAAAAATAAGTTTCTTTAGTTTTGGTCTATTGCAAATTAAGCCTTCTAAAGATATATTGGCACTAAATGGGACCCTAAGTAAGGGACAAAGGGGTGAAAGGACATTGTTACTTAATTTTGCTTGCTGGCTTGTTAGCTTGTATTTTGAACTATATTTTTACAGGCTAGGAATCCATGGAGTTAAGGGACAAAGGGGTGCAAATGAATTCAAAAGAATGAAGGAATTTCAAGCTGCTCCAGTACCCGATACTAATGCCGAGTTAGCAAGATCGATGCAGGTATTTGATAGATTCAGTCTTAAACTCAAATAAACAAAACTTAATTCAATGTTCAAACCTAAAGGATTGTTTTAGATGTTAGTGCTTCTGCTTTAATTTTCCCTTCCCGAATCAATCTTCAAGCCGTGTTGTGGAGAATTCAAACTACAGCAGCTTCCTCCTGAACATATATTTAGTAATTACTACTGGTCCTCTTGGCACATAATTAGTGCGTATATATATATATATCTACATTAAATTTCAGTGTCCCGTCATATGTTGAATTTGATTATTTTTCTTTTTTCAATTTTCATAAAAAAAGGTAGCATGGGTATTTTTTGGGAAATTTTTTTTGGTAGTATTGGAAACCAAAAATAATTACTTTAATGGTCTGACCCTTAATAATACAGTGGATTAATAGGCTTTGGTATGGGGTTTTATCATATGTAAATCCTCCACCTTTATGATGAAAGCTCGATTCTTTTTCTAAGAAGCTTTTTAGTCCTCACTCTTAGATCTATCTGTTATCATGATATAGGAAACTTTGTAGTTTTTGGATGGCACGTACTGGAATTCAAATACATGTTTGTACTCGTTTCTTCCGGTCCATTCTTCCCCGATCCCATTTTTTCCCCTTTTTTTTCTGTGGCCTGATAAATTGGAATCTGGCATTTTTCTATGCCTTTTTTCCCCCAGAGGAGGCAAGGCCATCCTAATTCGAAGAGCCGGAGCGAAATGTTAAACTCTCAGGAGGAAGAAGCTGCTTCAGGTTTTCCAGTTGATACCGCGCAGCCTGTACAAGGTATGATAGAAATGAGCAAAGATCATCCCCAGAAACACCCGGAAAGATATTCTCATTCAGGGCCCCTTGCCCCAGGAGTGGGGTGGACGTACTCTGGCAGGAAAAACGACGATATTTCCGCTGGTTCTACTAGAAGTGATTTATCCTCACTGTCAGGTTTGGTAGCATCCAGGGCTTTTGCAACAGCTGAATCCCGAGACGAGTGGGCTTCACATGCAGAAGCTGCAAGTCAAGCAGGTAGACTTTCCGAATCATTTGGAGATCCATCGAGGAAGCAGGATCGAAAACATCCCAGGCGTATCTTTTCTGGCACCCGACAAATAGAAAATGGAAGAACCAGTACAAAAGAACCAGTTATAGTAAGCTTCAGCATTAAACTTGAAAAACACCTTGTTTTTGTCTCATAATTTCATCATCTTTCTACAGCTGCCCGAAATGATTGCCTAATCTCCTAGTAGCTTCCATTTTACGCATACTGTCTGGAGTAGTGGGAATATCCAGGGATTTGGGAGAGGGTTGATGTAATAGAATTTAGGGAGAAATATACTTTTCTAAAAAAATTGGATCGCCTCCTATCCCTGCGGGATCCACCTTTGTTGATTTGTTTGGCTTATATAAAAAGGCTTTCATGTTTTCTCTCCTCAGGATGGACATGGCAACAAAGAGAGAAAATATCATTTCTCAGGTCCAATACTTGTCCCTTCAAATAATATAGACCAGGTTCTTAAGGAGCATGATCGCCGGATCCAAGAAGTCGCGCGACGCATGAGGCACGAGAAAGCAAAAATTGGTAGAGCCCGGCCTCAGGAGGCGCGTGTTTAAGTTTCATCCCTACCATGTAAATAGATGGTTTTAGTGTATATTTATTCTGATCATTGAGAATTAATGTTTCTATATTTTCAATATCATGGTCAAATCTTTGCATGAAATGAAATTGCAAGATAATTGGTTGCTGTAATGCGATGTAGTGATGTTCGGTAAAAAATTTTGCATTTTTGGCGTCGTATTTATAGAATTTTCGATTTTAGTTCTATATCTATGGAGTTCTCCAATGTAGCCCCTTTCTCAATCCTATAATAAACGAATTTGGTCATATTCCCCGAAAATTCTTTACTTTGACATTTTAGTGGTCATAAGAAAAACATGTACCCGTGCAAATGACAAATTTCTTTTAAATATAAAAGAATATATACATGTATAAATAAATATATTGTCTGACGTCGGGACATGGGTGATCGTCGGTGTCATGAGGTTGCATGGACAATGAGCGGTTTTTAGCAGGTTTCTAAGCTAAAGGAATATGAATGAAGGGAATGAGAACATGAATGAACCGATTTATTATCGAAATGAACCGATCCAATACCTACCTAGTCACATCCTTCCTCCAAAGCCGAAGTATATAAATCTCAGGAATGGATGACACCTTGTTACGAATTAAAACTGTAACTGCATGCCCACATACAATTCCTCTAAACTCGAATATGACAACTACACACAGTGGTACACTCGTCTCTGTCAAATGTCGAGGGAAACACTATTTTTTTTTTTTTTTAAAAAAAATGAACTTATATATTTTAAGATTGACAATTGCACCCTTCAATTTTTTTAAGTTTGCGTATTGCACCCTCGAGAAAAATGGTTGGGAGGATTCAAAACGAGGGCCTGGTATAAGATGAAATGAGGGTAAGATGAAATGTGGGTTGGATCGGGGGTGATCGTTATTGGGCTTATGGCAGAAGAGTCCGAGAAATATATGTATATCATTTTGGACTGAAAAATAATAAAAAGTTAATTTCTTTGGCTAATTTTCGTACATTTTTTTTAAAAATCTTTCTTCACAACTTTGATTTAGTACTATTTTTAAATTAGCTAGATCCATCTTATAATTCCACATGGATGTCAGAAATCTGATTATAATAATGTAACTAACATTATAATTACTTGATATACATTATAATTTTAAAATATAAAATAAATAGCATAAGTTAACTAATAATTAACAACGTGATGGGATTAATGGGGCAGCAAATGCAGTATAAATTTGCGAGTCGCTTAAGTAGGCAGTTTCAAAGTTTTAAATTATTAGAAATAAATTTATTTTTCAAAAAAAAAAGTATAGTTAAATTTTAATGACTAAAATAATATTTTTGGTTCTCTAACTTTCAAAGTTTGATTTTGTTGCGGTAATTTTGATTTTTTTTTTTTTTGTCTTTTAGTTTTATTTCATTGGAGTGTTGGTAATGATTCGATTTCAGATTTTATATGTCAAAAACTGAACAGACCAAGAAAATCCAAATTTAATTAGTTTAATAATTTTATGTATATTTTTTAAAATTATATGTTTTATGAAATGATACTTAGTAAATTAAGAATCATTTCGATACAAAGTCGTTGATTGGTATTTATTAAAATCATCTAAACTTTACATTTAAATATTGTACGAAAAAATTAACTAAAACGATAATATATAAAATTTTAACATATATTTTAATTATTAGTCGTTAAACATAACATAAAACCAAAACAAAAAATATCGGATTATATATTTCTAAAACTGAAATAATTTGCGTAAAATCGAAAGGAACCGATCGATAGTTTTGTAACACTCGTTAAAGGTCAAATACCTTGCCCTGATAATAAGTAAACTATTTTTTTTTTTTTTGAATTTATAAAACGACATTAACTTGTCCAAAATTAATTATATTCTAGCTCCATCCATATGAATTTCTAGTTAAAAGCAAAAATCGAGAGCAAACAAGTAATTGATATAAAATAAATCCCATATAGGGGACCAGCCAGCTGGTGATATTCTTGAGAGACAGGTACTTGATTTACGGAGAGTCGAGCGCAGCGCTGTAGATTGATTCAAACGCGTATTCTATACATGATTTGAACTTATTTGGATCCATGAAATCTTTCTCCATCGTCATTGCAATTCTCAGCTTCCCCACATAACTCACCAGTGTCACCGACAAGCTCTGCGATACCAATAAATATAATTCATCCATACCATATCGTGTTGTGTCCATTGTCCAATAACAAATACGTAGATTATCGACTAAAGAAATGTATGTCGTCGTTTATATATTCTAGCTTATAATGAGATGATATTTGCGACTTTTACCTGAGGCGGCCCCGCCACGGCGAAGTACATTCCTTTAACTGGCTGGCCGACCAAGGCCATTTGTTCCACAGGCCCTATCACATTGGAAATTGCCATACTTGTGTTCTTTAACGTTCCATGGATGTATTCAGCTGTTGCCTGTTCAATTATTCATGTCACAAAAAATTAATCAATACATAAACTTGATTACAGAATTCCCATTAATCGCGAAACCGGGCAGTACCTCGGGGCCTCGGATCTTTCTGATGAGATTGAGCAACTGGCCAGTTAAATGAACCGCAGCAGAGTTCTTCTGTCTCTTGATCAATTGATGTGCTTTCTTGATGAATATTAGAGGGCTATCCGATTCGTCTTTTTTCGTCAATTTCGGTATGGAAACTAGCAAGAACGCGAAACGATTCCCCCAGGGCGTTTCTGATCCAGGCTTGATCATTTCGTTCACTGACTGGTAGCCCCCGATGGCCCTTGTGTTGAACAACACGAGTGATGTACATTTTGCTTCGCCGTATTCTTTACTTGTCTTTTGCATGTATAGACGGGTCCCATATGTGATTATTCCCGTAATCACATCATTCAGCGTCTGTAAGGATGAAAATAAAAATCTTACTACGAACTTTCATGTAATAAATGCGGTACTAATTTCGACGTTTACGGGCTGGAAAAAAAATCTAAGTTTATTGCATAATAAATCATTTTCTATGTCGATTTTATACCAATCAATTCTTGTCGTACCATTTCTGAATGCGTAAGCTAATAATAATGCATGGGCTCCACGTCACTTGATGGTTTTTACATGAAAAATATCCTTACATCTAGCTTTGTAATATAATTCAAAATAATGCATAGTATAAAATATGTTTTTAATAATTAAAATGTCTTCTATTCTGTAAGTCCAGCACAAGCTATATATGTTAAAGAGGCAAAAGGAAACATGTCTACATAGACCAGGGAAAATCAAATGTTTCAAAATTTTGGAGATCCACTTATACTAGCATAAATTAAGACTTACCACATTAAGTTTGGTCTTGATTTGTCTCATACGATCGATGGAAAAGGTCGTTGTACATGTCACAATAGGTCGGAATTCGACTCCATCGACACCGGATCTGATAGGAGATATTTCGTCTTGAATCAAATTACTCTTGAAGATGTTCCATCCAAAATCATAAACCGTGTATGTCAACCCCGAAAAGAACTTGGGGACACATCGTAAAAATCCGTAGCCTCGACCGGTACCGTGATCCTTCGAGTTCGATTTACGTGAAGGAAATGTTAATGGCAACAAAGGGTTGTCCACTCTTTGAAGACAAGATAAAAGGGCTCCCATTAAAGAGTAGCCGTCACCTAGTGAATGGTGAAGCTTGAAAATTACATTCCCAGCTGAGGTTTTGGTAGGGTATTTGAATATGTGAATTTCCCACAAGGGCCTGTTTGGTGGGAACTCTTCCATCGCTAGCTTTGACAGGTAATTGGTGAAGAATTCGTCGTAGAAATCAATTGACATATCACTCGGCAAAGTGGGCAGAGTTACGTGCTCTTCCAGATTGACATCAACTTTTTTCCATTTCTTCACTCCTTTATCTGTAACCTGTAGCATAAAATCAAGATTTATACATCAAGCACGCTCATTACACTATTTTCAAGCTTAATCACTCTTTACTATCGTTTTGGTCATACAATATTCTTGATTTAATTTGATTGAAAAAATAATCATGGTAGTAATATAATATTAAACAGATCGAAAAAACAATAAATAAGACAAGAAAATCATATATAACTAACCATGATCGAAGAAAACCTTGGATTAACAGGCAAAAACACATCTCTAAGAAGCTGCATGGTCATGGAGTCATCAATGGGCAACTCGAACTCCATAACCCCAAGAATCGACAGAGATAGCGCCGAGCTTTTCAAGTACTGCGCACTCGGGCTCATTGGTTCAAATGTTTCTTCCTCCTGAAAGCACTCCATGTTCTTCACCGACATCTCTCTTCAATCTACAATAACTTATTGACCAGTTCCCTTTTGTTACCAACAAACACTTTTGCTAGTGAAGTACTTGGAATTAATTTTCTTGCTGCATCGAGTGTCCTTTTTATAGTACTACAAACATGACACACAAAGAGGTGCTGCCACATATTGGCGAGGCGGGCTAGAAGTAGTCAACGGAAGTGGGTAGCATGGGGCAGAGAGACGTAATAAGTGACTGTAAAAACGAGTAGTACCGGTTCATGCTCATAATTAAAGCGGGCCTAGTTATTACGTTCCCCCGCGGATCGATCGACGTCGTAAATTGGATCGTCTTACGTTTCTGTTCATACTTAGCATCTGAATTAGTCTCATACGTGTTTGCGTATTAAATTCTCTGCCGCGAGCTGACCCCTTCAACGGGACAGGTTAGCTTTTCCTTAAAACATTCAGCTTTTTCTTCATTCTTGTTAACCGGTTTAGGTTGCCTATTTCATATTATGATTTGAACTATTTGAAATATAAGCTCAAAAATTAATTATTTGAGATTTGAAATTCATTACAAGTTATATTTGTTCAAACAAATTATGATATTTGAAATATAGAACTTCAAATAATCCCTAGCTTCATATAATCAAATCAATCAATCTAAATACACATTGAATGGTCTCTCTCTCTCTCCTTCTTCTTCTTCTTTTTTTTTAATAAAAAAATTGTTTCATTTTCATTTTCATTGGTTGACTAAACTATCGATGAGGTTGACATCGCCCATATTAGTTTACTAATTCTCGTCCATGTTTTCACATTTCATACGTCCCCACACTATATATTGCGAGTGTCTGAACAGTTTCACTAAGGTAATCATGTGGTTAATTCTTCATTTATTTAGATAAAATGGTTATTGATTTTTTTTAAAATTAGTTTATTCTTATTTATTCATTTTCCATATTTTTTAAAAGACAAAATTGAACATGCTAGATAGACGGAAGTATTCAATTTTTTTGCTATTCAATTTTTTTGTCTCCATATGCATATGCTATATTATTAGTGTAAAATTTATTGATTGTATAGATGACCTCTTCAAAAAAATTAAATTTGTTCATTAACTTACAAATGAGCTAATATACAATTGTTGACCCCAAACTAGAGATTTTTATTTCCCCAAACTTTGTATTAACGTCAAAAGTACATTTTTTAATCATATATATATATATAATTCAAAATTTCTTAAATTATAAGGAAAAAACCATTATATATTTAATAATGATTATGAAATGATTAACATAAAAAAGAATTATGAAATGATTATCTGGCCGTGTGCCAATATTTTCTTGCCAAAAATTGAACTGCATTTATTTTAAAAGATTTTTTGTTTGAAAACTTAAGTTATATCATTATCAATAGTTATATTAGTTAATTAATAAGAACTTGATCCTCCAGCTTCCTATCAAAGAATGGTAGTACACTTAGATTACCTGTATATGGTCATAAAATTATTTTCAAACAAACTTATAAAATATAAAATAATATTCTAAATGACATGCAAAGTTTTCTATATATTGTACAAACAAAAATGAATTGACAAAAACTTGTGTGAAACGGTTTTATGAGTCGTATTTTTTGATACAGATATCTTATTTAGGTCATCAATGAAAAAATATTACTTTTTATGTGAATATCGGTAGGATTGACCCGTCTAACAGATAAAGTATCGTGAGACTGTCTCACAAGAGACATATTCAAATGAAATTTGGTGGAACTGGTGATTACTTTCATATAAAACTTAGGTATTAAATAAGTGGAATTTATATGTTTTTCCAAAGTAGTTGAACATTTTGTAAACATGCAAGTTAATCAATTACCTATTTCGTAGTAATGCTTAAACCAACTATCACAAGTAAACCCTTTCTATTTGTTGTTTGCATTTCTTGCATGAACGATGAAGTGTAACATTGGCCAAAAGATATAGAAATCTGGGGTTACGTACCATGTAATTATTTAGACTACCACTTCCAAAATAATTGAATGCTCGTTCAGTGGCTCAAGACTTGATTCAAATTACTGCTGGCAAGCATTATTGACTTTGAGAGTTGAATTTCCTTTGTTAAACTCTAATAAGCGTATAATTAAAGTTGATAAACAAAGTTTGCATATTTTACATTTATATTTTAGAAATTTGAGAAATTATGTGATACAAACCAATTTCATAACATGTCAAAAATTTATGTCGCGTTTTCTAAGAAAAATAAATCAATAACAGTAACCACATGTGGGGAGTTATAGATTTTACAAAACTATAGAGAATCGACTATCTTATTATTGGTCGAGATGTGAGCAATTGAGAAGTCTAAGATATGTTATTGTGCTTGAGTGAGTCTCATGTGAGACCGTCTCACGGATCTTAATCTGTGAGACGGGTCAACCCTACACATATTCACAATAAAAAGTAATACTCTTAGCATAAAAAGTAATACTTTCTAATTAATGGATAACACAAATAAGAGATCTGTCTCACAAATACGACCCGTAAGACCGTCTCACACAAGTTGTACCTTGGGGGATATAGTTGCATGAAGAAAAATATGGAGACATATAGTGGGGGAGAGAGAAAATGTGTATTGTTGGACAAATTCAAGTCTAAACGAGTTGCTCATATTACATTAATGTTCTTTTCTAGATTTATCCATAAATAAAATGTAGGGTATTTAAGTCCACTCGTTAAAATGACCAAAGTAGTTTTTTCAATAGATTCATGCATTATTAAATAGTAGTATCATAGAAATTATGTTCGAAAAAAGTTTAAAATATAAGAACCTAAAAATTGAAAATATAAAATTCAAAAATAGAACCACGGAGGAAAAAAAAATAGAAATAAGAGAAATAGAAGTAGGACAAATTGAGATAAATTGGTTTAGGATTTACCTTGTATTTTTATTATTTTCTTTGTATGTATTATTATTCTTGTTTTTATATTACTAAACAAATTTCTTTTGACAAATTAGAGGGGCTGACCGCTGGCAGTTAAACTATCTAAATAAGGAAATTTCCAGTGAGGCCTAGATGGGGAAGGGATGTGGCGGCGGAATTTGGAGTACGGGGTTTGCGATTGTGAAAGAAATAAATTGTTATTGAATATTGTGGTGTGGGTGAGCGGGGTAGGGGTGGGGGTGCCGGGTGCCTGCATCCATCTTTGGACCATATGGTAAGGTAGGTTTAATATTTATATCTTATTGTATTAGTTCGAAGTTTATCTAATACGTACTGAAATATGACATTAAAATTATAAGTTAAAAAACTACTGGATCAGTTAGCACAAATTAATTAATTTTTTAAAATAATAAGAAACGCGATGATTAAACTTTTTCTTGAAGAATGATTGGTCAAATTTGTCAATTTAATTGGTTAACCATTTCAATCACTTCTAGATCGCTATATCGCATTGGCTGTGGAAGGTGTATAATCATTTAATCAAATCAAGAATATAGTGGGGAACATGGACTAGAAGGATGCATTTGGATAGGATCAACTTTAAAACTATTAAATTCGTGTTTCAAATCATTTTGAGTTGTGGATGTTTTTTATTGGGAATACAATCCAACATTACATTGAAAATATAAGAGGAAGATCGTGAATTAATAAGATAGAATGATATCTCCATTGATATAATGTCTTTTGGGTAAAGTACAAAAGTAAATACATGAGTATTTAAGTCTAAAGTGGACAATGTCATGCTTTTGTGAACATATGGAATTTTCATGACGCAACAAGTGCCTGTGGAAGCAGTCCAAAGGATGGGATCTATGAAATATGATATCGAGAAGTTCACCGGAAAGAATGATTTTTCATTCCGGAGAATCAAGAAGTGAGCTAGCTATCTTGATACAAGAGGGACTGGTAGAAGCTCTCAAGATAATGGAAAAAATGCCTGCCGCGATCAGGCACAAATATGACGTATTAGACAAAGCACACAGCTCCATAATACTCTGCTTAGGTGATAGACCAATCCCAGAAGTGGAAATAGGGGGTTTTCCGCTACATTTTTGCAAAATTGTAGGGTTTATTAGCTTATTAATTTTTATTAGGAAATTTTATGCCACTTAATATGTTTACAGGGGGTGAACGGTATTAGCCCTGTATTACATCTGCAAAAAATATTTTTTTTACCAAATATATTAAAACAAATCGAGACTTTTGAAACCATATATTATGCATATTAAAAAGAATAAAAATGAGATGAAGCTGCAATAATTTACATTAGTATAAACGAGATAAGAGCAAGAATTATTGGTGACGGCAAATGCAGCAATTTTAACAGGAGCATGCAAGATAAGCTACTTCCTCGTTTTAATTTTTAATTTTTTTTTCATATTTGAGTAAAACAACTATATGGATGCTAGTAGGAAATATAATATAATATAATACAATATAATATACCAATTAAATATTGTGTTTTTCTGCAGGTGCTATCTTCATATTGCTATAAATTGCTGTCAAATTAGATTGTGTTTGCCATTTTAACATTTTTTACTCCCATAATTGACTTTATAGATTTCGCGAATCTCTGAATCTAAAAAGAAAATTAAGCACACAAAAAATATAAATTAATTATACACCACTCGCACGTCTTCAATCATTTGGATTCTTTTAGCACAATTGTCTGATCATGTAAAATTTCTCAAAATGCTTTTGATTAGTTTCATCAAAGCATATTTAAAATATTGTCCAGGAAACTCATGCTCAGCGAACTCTATCTTTTATAAGTTTTTACCCTACAAATATGATCAACTCAAGTTATTAGCAGCAGTTATTGTGCCTATATGCTTATAAACTCACTCGTATTACCCCAACATTATAATTTCGGACAAGGTGATTAACCCAATTTTGTTGGAATAACCTTACAAGTTTATGGGAAAATTTGCACGGTACGTACGTACGCACGTAGCAGCAAATATAAACAAACAAAAACACAACAAAACCACATACATCATGTGGGATTCCACATGAATATATAACAGCACACCCTTAAAACAAAATATTAGATTTTTTTGTCGAACAAAATATATATTAGAATTTAAAATATGAATTGCAAGCAAATATTAATTAGCATATTCTTTGATATTACTATATATATAGTGTATGTATGCTAGCTTGCTAATGCATATAATATCACCAATTAGTAGTAAGTGATTCAATGGCACTGCCCGGTGAAGAAGAGTCCACTCATGAGCTTCTTATGGCTCACGCTCAAGTTTGGAATCACATCTTCAAATTCATGTTGCCCATGTCCCTAAAATGTGCGATTGAATTAAATATACCAGATATCATCAAAAATCATGGCAAGCCAATGACCCTTTCTGAATTAATCAGTGCTCTCCCCATCAACAAAGCCAAATCTCATTGCATTCATCGTATAATGCGTGTTTTGGTACATTCCAAGTTCTTCATCAAAGTTGATACCAAGAACGAAAACAAACAAAACGAGGGTTATTGGCTAACACCGTCGTCTAAACTCCTTCTGAAAGACTCGCCCTTGTGTGTTTCACCTTTTTTGCTACTCATACTCGACCCAATTCTGATGAAGCCATGCAATAGTATAAGTGAATGGTTGGCAGATGATCGTGTAACAGCGTTTGAAACGACGCATGGGTTGATGTTCTGGGAGCAAGCAAAGACAGTTAGCGGCATGAATGAGCTGTTTAATGAAGCTATGGCTGGTGATGCACGGTTCGTGAGCTGTGTAATGCTTAAAGAATTTGAGAGGTTGTTCGAAGGAGTGGACTCTTTGGTCGATGTAGGAGGTGGGACGGGGACGATGGCTAAAGCTATTTCTGATGCATTCCCTGAGATGAAGTGCACAGTTCTTGATCTCCCACATGTTGTTTCTGGCTTGGAGGGGGTCAGGAACTTGAACTATGTTGGGGGAGACATGTTCACGGAAATTCCTACAGCTGATGTTGTTTTACTAAAGGTATGTGCAATACTCTTATATTATACGTAAATATTAGATTTTTTTAGTCAAACCAATCCAATATCTGAGGACATCTCAATCAATAAATATGGCTAAAAATGAAAGTGACAGATGATTTAAAAGTCTAAAATTACAAACCTGATGAATTTTGTGCTGTTTTAATTGTAAAAATATAATCTTGTTTTTCACCCAATTAAGTACAATATGCGTCAACCTGGACAAAAAAAACATCATTTTCCCCTTCAATTTCCTTTTCTTTTTCAATATTTGACCGAATAGTCATATTGACAATACATATTCATGTGGTACAAACAATTAACAGTGGATACTACACGATTGGAACGACAAAGATTGCATCAAAATATTACAGAAATGCAAATATGCAATCCCCGGAAAGGAGAGGGGAGGAAAGGTCATAATCATCGATATAATTTTGGGGTATAACGAAGAAAACGATATAGTAAAAGAAGATCAACTCTTCTTCGATATCGCAATGATGGTTTACTTGAATGGAAAAGAAAGAAATGAGAAAGAATGGAAGAAGCTGTTTCTTGATGCTGGATTCAGTAGCTACAACATTACTCCAACATTAGGTGTGAGATCTATTATTGAAGTTTATCCTTGAATCTACCATGCATGTTTAATTTGGTGTCACTTATATATATGTCACATATATAAATAAGTAACAATTGTCGGCCCATTGTTCCATTTTAATATGTCGCCTGTCGTGAATCGTTGGATGGTTTAATTAATTTGTAAGATTCGGATGATCTTTCAATGTTGAACTGCACCGGCTTATTGGTAAAATGTGATAATATAATGTTTTGGTCTGTAATTTATTGTCCTCACTACAAGAAAAAAGGCCTACAACAACGACGAAAAACCGTTGTCGTAGGTATTTTAAAACCGTTGTAAAGCTCATGTGGTTAAAGATTGCGCTCAAAGACAACGGTTGTCGATTGTCCAAAAAAGTACGCTTATAGACAATGGTTGTCGATTGTCCAAAAAAACACGTTTATAGAACCGTTGTCATTGACCCTAAAAATCATTGTCTTTGACCTCCAAAAGACAACGATTTTTATAAAACCGCTGTCTTTTGCTTAAAAAAAGCCATACGACAACGGTTTTCACTAAAACCGTTGTTAAAATGTTTTTTAACAACAATTTTAGTGAAAATCGTTGTTGTATGTGTGTTGTTGATTAATGAATTTCTTGTAGTGCTCATAGCTCCTATTACGTCTTTGATAAACTTAGATAGTCATGTTGTCAATTTGGAACATTTCATGTTGTAATACAGAAAAAAATGGAAGTAATTATTGTGATGGAGACGCTCACAACATATATTGTGAAAAAAATCGGGAGAGAGCGATCCTTGTTTTTAAAAGATTTTAAGTGAAGTAGATTTGAAAACAAATGGTACTCACTGAACAAACATCTACTAAAATTGTTTAAAATTAAAGCAACGAGGGTCGACGACTTTTTTTATTGGTTTGATCAATTCCAAAATGGGAACCAAAATAGTGAACATGTGGTTAAGTTCTAGTTCTCAAAACTAAGAAACCTCGACCACATGAAACCGGAACTAGAATCATAATTTAATTTAAAATTTTAATATCTCTTAGTATATATATAGATACCTTAAATTATATTATTAAACTATTTAATCTTTATAAATTAAATTTTCGCCTCTTATTTTTATTTCTTGTGGAATAAAAACTAAATATTAAAATTATTTTATGACATCATTGTTAAATAATTAGTTTCATCGTCTCACATATTGTATTATTAATTTTTTTAAAAAATTTAAACGAATAAAATTTTTGTTCAAACTATAACAAAAAATATTAGAAATCGAAATCGGATCGAACCGTATCCAAGCGGTTTGATTTTGGTTCCATCTTTAATTAAAATGGAAACCATGGGTTTGGAATCGTGGTTAAGCCCTCTAGATATGGAGTCTCTAATTGAAAAAGTACAATTAATGTTTATAATAATGTATTTCTTAATAGATTGTTTCATAGTTTACATTGATTGTCCGACCATATTAAAAACCTTTTTATTGCTTAATTTAAATTTCAAATACTACAAAAAATAAAAGCTATGTTTATAAAAAATTTCATTGCAAGTAGATATTTTAAATTATCTTATTTAGCATACAAAAAACATATAATAATTTTAGATAATTACATTAATATATATTACTACTTCACAATACGTTCATGCAATCATGCTTGCATGAAGTTTTCAAGATTAATGAAGAGCATGACTCAAGGAAGCATGGAAATAATTTTTTTTCAAAACTAAAAAAATTATTGAAACTCGTAACAGAGTCTTAATTTTTATTAACGAAGGACTTTATGCTTTTTAATATTTTCTTTGACGCGACTTAATAAGATAGAATGATATCTCCAGAGTTTTGCGAAGTAATATTTTTACTTTTTAATATTCTCTTTGACGCGACTTTATTTTCTATGTGACTTAATTTTTCTTTGAATTTTTAGTCGAGTAATTTATATCTGTTTCATTATAAATGACAAAAGAACGTACTAGTTGTCTCGAACAGTTCTACTCATTCACATATCATATTATTATGTATAAGACTATCAATTAATCGAATTTAGCTGGATATGACAAAACAAAGTAAATCTTGAATTCGGTTCGAATTAGTTTTATTCGGGTTCGATTTCGAGTTCAAGCTCAAGTTTGGCTTGAAGTTTGAAAATTTTAAAAAAATTTATTTGTATTCGGTTCGAATTAAAGTTCGAGTTGAGTTCGGTTCGATGATTCGAACATGTTCGTGGACTATTCAAATCATTGTTCGAAAATAATTAATCGAAATTTATTTATTTAATATATAATTATATTATATTAATAAAATATTAAGATTCACCAACGGCTCGCGAACTATCAAATATATAATTTGGACTGCTCGAAAAAAGTTCGAACATGTTCGAGTACTTCAGCTCGAACTCGATTAGCTCGAGTACGAAACAAATATTTTTCAAGTCAGCTCGTAAACCTGCTCAATTCGTTTACATAATTAATTATGTATATATCAAGAAGATATTTTATGTGGGTCGTGAACCATATCATCCATAAACAACACAATTGTACAACCAAGTAATCTATAATATACCAAACAAAGAGATTTTTGTTTTAAAAATTATATATCATCATTAATTTTTAGTGGTGATAGGAAATTATTTTTGTCTAGGTTTACGTAAACATCTATATATTTTTTTATTAAATCAAATAACGTCTGTTTATCGTGGTATTTTCATATTGCTATAAGTCACTATCAATTCAGATTGTGCGTATCATTAATTTTAACATTGTTTACTCCCCTGATTGTGACTTGCATGTTTCACGAATCTCTTAAACCAAAAAGGAAATTAACACGGCTAAACCTAATAATACATAATGTAATCAATAATGTTCTCGATTTGAGAGAGAGCCATTCACATTTCTTCAACCATTTAGATTGTTATTTTCCCACAAATATGCCTCGTTACGTTCATGATAACGCGTTCGTGAGAATGAAATCTATTCATTCATTTAAAGAAGTTTAAATTTATCTCAAAATGCTTGCCAGTAGTTTCATCAAAGTGCATCATTTATATATATATAACCAGGGACGGAGCCACCCAAAGGTTGGGGTGGGCTCCAGTCTAGGCTAGATTTTTGGCCTACTAAAAAATATGGATGGATTAGCGACGGTTTTACTACATCCGTCGCTAAAATTTTTGAATTTATTAAAAAATTTAGCCCATAGCCCACACTAAAAAAAAGATGGATTAGCGACGGTTTTAATAAATCCGTCGCTAAAATTACGACAGTTTAGTTCTAAGCGTCGCTATATAGCGACGGTTGCGTACAAACCGTCGCCGATTTAGATCGGCGACGGTGTTTGAAAGAGCCGTCGCTAGTAGTAGTAGCATTCAGCCCAGTCTCAAATTATTTCCTGGCTACGTCGTCCCTGTATATAACGAATTCTATAAGCAGCAAACCCGTGTATCGATTTTAACCTTACAACAATTATTAACTCAAGTTAATAAAATCATTTATCGTGTGCATGCTTATAAACTGATCACTCATAATACCCCAACATTATAATTTCGGGCAAGGTGAGGATATGGACATTTTAACCAGTCGGTGGCCTCGTGAAACCACAGCAAATAGTCATAGGAGCAACACTTTAATAATTAAACAAAACCCGACAAAACCACACCCAACAGGTGGGATCCCACGATATTACACCCTTAAACAAAATAGTAGATATGAATTGTATGCAAATATTAATTAGCATATTCTTTGACATTACTATATATGGTGTATGTATGCTAGCTTCCTAATGCATACAAATATCACCAATTAGTAGTAAGTGATTCAATGGCACTGCCCGGTGAAGAAGAGTCCACTCATGAGCTTGTTATATTGCTCACGCTCAAGTATGGAATCACATCTACAAATTCATTCTGCCCATATCCCTAAAATGTGCCATTGAATTAAATATACCAGATATCATCAAAAATCATGGCAAGCCAATGACCCTTGCTGAATTAATCAGTGCTCTCCCCATCAACAAAGCCAAATCTCATTGCGTTCATCGTATAATGCGTGTTTTAGTCCATTCCAAGTTCTTCATCAAAGTTGATACCAAGGATGAAAACAAAAAAAACGAGGGTTATTGGCTAACACCGTCGTCTAATCTCCTTCTAAAAGACTCACCCTTATGTGTTGCACCTTTTTTGCTAGCCGTACTTGACCCAAATCTGATGGGGGCGTGCTATTATATAAGTGAATGGTTGGCAGATGATCATGCAACACCATTTGAAACGACGTATGGGTTTATGTTCTGGGAGAAAGCAAAGACAGCGAACAGCCTGAATGAGCTGTTCAACGAAGCCATGGCTTGTGATTCACGGTTCGTGAGCCATGTGATGCTTAAAGATTGTGGGAAATTGTTCGAGGGAGTGGAGTCTTTGGTCGATGTAGGAGGTGGAACGGGGACGATGGCTAAAGCTATTGCTGATGCATTCCCTGAGATGAAGTGCACAGTTCTTATTCTCCCACATGTTGTTTCTGGCTTGGAGGGGTTCGGTAACTTGAACTATGTTGGGGGAGACATGTTCGCGGAAATTCCTACAACTGATGTTGTTTTACTGAAGGTATGTGCAACTCTCTTATGTTATACGTAAATATGAGATTTTTTTAGTCAAACCAATCAAATATCCGAGGACATCTCAATCTATAAACATGACTAAAAAAGAAACTGACAGATGATTTAAAAGTCTAAAATTACAAACCCGATGAATTTTGCGTTGTTTTAATTGTAAAAATATATACAAAATATAATCTTGTTTTTTTACCCAAGTACAATATGTGACAACCTGGACCAAATAAAAACATCATTTTTCCTTTCAATTTCCTTTTCTTTTTTTAATATTTGACCGAACGAATAGTCATAATTGACAATATATATATTCATGTGGTACAAACAATTAACAGTGGATACTACACGATTGGAACGACAAAGATTGCATCAAAATATTACAGAAATGCAAAGATGCAATCCTCGGAAAGGAGAGGAGAGGAAAAGTGGTAATCATCGATATAGTTTTGGGGTATAACGAAGAAAACGATACAGTAAAAGAAGACCAACTCTTCTTCGACGTCGCAATCATGGTTGATCTAAATGGAAAAGAAAGAAGTGAGAGAGAATGGGAGAAGTTGTTTCTCGATGCTGGATTCAGTAGCTACAAGATCACTCCTGCCTTAGGTGTGAGATCTATCATTGAAGTTTATCCTTGAATCTACATCCATTTTTAAATATAAGTAATAATTTGTCGGTCCATTGTTCCATTTTAATATGTCGATTGGATGGTTTAATTAATTTGTACGATTCGGACGATCTTCCAATGTTGAACTGCACCGGTTTATTGGTAAAATGCGATAACAAAATGTTTTGGTCCGTAATTTATTATCCTTCTTGCTCCTATACAACAAATACATGCATCTTTGATAAACTAGATAGTCAAGTTTTCAATTTGGAATATATATATTATGTTATAATATAAAAAAAATTTATTGGAAGTAATTATTGTAATGGAAACGACCACAACATATATTGTGAAAAATAGCCTGGAGAGAAAGATCTTTATTTTTAAAATATTTTAAATGAAGAAAAATTGAAAACGAGTGGTATTTATTGAACAAATATCTATTAAGATTGTTTAAGATGAGCACTGAAGGTCAAAAGATAAGCCCGACTATAGTTTTCAATTACCGTGAAACTAAAATTAAACTAATTCATTTTCTTGGTTTTAATTCCAAAATCAGAACTAGAATAGGGGACATATGGTTCAGTTCCGGTTCCCAGAAATAAGGAACCTCAACCACATGAAACCGGTATTAGAATCATAAATTAATTTAAAATTTTAATATCTTTTATATATATAGATACTTTAAATTATATAATTAAACTATTTAATCTTTACATATTAAATTTTGACTTCTTATATTTATTTATTTTTAAATAAAACTAAGTATTAACATTATTTCATGATATCATTATTAAACAATTAGTTTCATCGTTTGTATTGTTAACTTTTTGCTTTAAATTTAAACGAATAAATTTTCGTTCAAACCATAACCGAAACTATTATAAATCTGAATCGGAACCCTATCTAAGTTGTTTGGTTTTGATTTCACTTTAACTAAAACTTCGGTCCAAAAATACAAATTCACCTTGGCTCATAAATGATCGATTGTATGAAATCATATTTGAATACATGAGAAAAGGTGTTACATCGAATGTTGATGGGAGTCATTTCTTTGACCCACGATAATCACTCTAGAAACCAGTATAATTACTCCAGTATTATTGATTTCACTTGAATGGTAGCAATTTATCATTTTTCCTCTCATGATACATCATATTGAATTATTATATTGTTACATTATGGTTCGGATTGTTATAAGAAGTAAGTTAAACTTATATCATCATTAAGTACTAAAAGAATTAACCTCTATTATTATTTCTTTTATTGTAAATGCCCAAATTTCGAAGTACCAGAGTCTGAACCATAAGAACTAGAAAAATGAAAAGTATTATAGAATGATCTTGTGTGTTTTCCTATATAATTTGAAATATGTACCTTACTATATCTAAAGTGATGGTTGTCATGTTAATATGTTAGCTGGTAATTATATAAAAAGTTCAAACGTTTCCGCTTCTCATAGTACTTATAAATATTTATAAGTCGGTGTCCACAACATTAAAAAAATGTAGAAACAAAGATGTTGAAAAGACTGTTTTATATCATGAAAAATAATAAATAAAAATAATAAAATATGAAATTATGAGTTATTAAGATAAATGAAAGAGAATTTAAAACAATTATATGTTTTAAAAAATGTTATGTATGTATGTATAAGAAAATTTAATTTATTAATGCACATGTGCAACTAACTATATTAATCATATTAACGTCAAAAAAAAAAAACATTACATTATTTCATTTCAATAGTTAATTTTAGCAAAACAATATGTTTTTAGGTGCAAAGCCCATCTTTTTTCCTATCATTATAAATAAGCAAAGAACAAGACTAATTCTCCAGCTACCTCTATATCAAGTACTAGTTGACTCGAACAGCGCCACTCATTTTCACGTATATATTATTATATAACAAGAAGATATTTTATGTGCGTCGTGAATCATATCATATATATACAATTATACATTATACCAATCAAACTTAAATATAGTTTTAAAAATTATATATCATCATTACATTTTTAGTTGGACAAGAAATCTAGAAATTTGACTTTGAGCATGATACACAACTTCCCTCGTTTTAATTATCTTTGGGTAAACATCTATTCTTTTTATTATTATTAGATCAGATAACGTATTTTTATGGTGGTATTTTCATATTGCTATAATTCGCTGTCAATTCAGATTTTGTGCCTCATTTTAACATTGTTTGATCACTACAACAAAAATGACTTTCCACAGCGCATATGGGCTTTCCGCAGCGCGCATTGTACGCTGCAAAGTTGTAAGCCGTTGAAAGTTCAAGATTATCCGCGGCGTACACGTACACTATGTTAATGCTATTATTCACGGCGTGCATATGTACGTTGTTAATACAACTATCTATTGCACGCCGTGAAAAGTAGTATTCGCGGCGTGCTTTTAATGCACGTTGTTGATAACGTGCTGCGGAAAATCATTTTTCTTGTAGTGTCGTGTATATATATATATATATATATAGTTTATGTTAGCTAATGTATTCCTTACCATTTAGTGTTAAATGATTAAATGGCACTGCCCGGTGAAATAATAGAGTCGACTCATGAGCTTCTTAATGCCCATGCTCAAGTTTGGAATCACATCTTCAAATTCATACTGCCCATGTCCCTAAAATGTGCGGTTCAATTAAATATACCAGATATCATCAAAAATCATGGCAAGCCAATCACCCTTTCTGAATTAATCAGTGCTCTCCCCATCAACAAAGCCAAATCCCAATATATTCATCGTATAATGCGAGTTTTGGTCCACTACAAATTCTTTATCAAAGTTGATATCAAGGACGAAAACGAACAAAACGAGAGTTATTGGCTAACACCGTCCTCTAATTTCCTTTTGAAAGACTCACCCTTATGTGTTACCCCTTATTTGCTACTTGTACTCGACCCAACTCTGATGAAGCCATGGAATAGTATGAGTGAATGGTTGGCAGATGATCGTGTAACAGCGACTGAAACGACGCATGGTTTGAAGTTCTGGGAGCTAGCAAAGACAATTACCAACCTGAATGAGCTGTTCAATGAAGCCATGGCGGGTGATACAAGGTTCGTGAGCCATGTGATGCTTAAAGATTGTGAGAAGTTGTTCGAGGGAGTGGAATCTTTGGTCGATGTAGGAGGTGGAACGGGGACGATGGCTAAAGCTATTGCTGATGCATTCCCTGAGATGAAGTGCACAGTTCTTGATCTCCCACATGTTGTTTCTGGCTTGGAGGGGGTCAGTAACTTGAACTATGTTGGGGGAGACATGTTCCAGGCGATTCCTACTGCTGATGTTGTTTTACTAAAGGTATCTCCAATACTCTTATATTATACATAATTATGAGGTTTTTAATGGGATCAAACCAATCAAATTATCTGTTGAGATTGGCATGTGACAAACAGGACCAAATGAAAACATAATTTTCCCAATTTCCTTTTTTTTGTTAAAAAATATTTGACCGAGAGAATATTCATATGTTTTAACAATATCCGTATGATACAAACAATTAACAGTGGATATTACACAACTGGAACGACGAAGGTTGCATCAAAATATTAAAGAAATGCAGAGATGCAATGCCCAGAAAGGAGAGGGGAGGAAAGGTAATAATAATCGACATAGTTTTGGGGTATAAGGAAGAAAACGATACAGTAAAAGAAGATCAACTCTTCTTTGACATCGGAATGATGGTTTATTTAAATGGAAAAGAAAGAAGTGAGAAAGAATGGGAGAAGTTGTTTCTTGACGCTGGATTCAGCAGCTACAAGATTACTCCTGCATTAGGTGTGAGATCTATTATTGAAGTTTATCCTTG
This sequence comes from Primulina eburnea, assembly GCF_022965805.1. Classification (NCBI taxonomy): domain Eukaryota; kingdom Viridiplantae; phylum Streptophyta; class Magnoliopsida; order Lamiales; family Gesneriaceae; genus Primulina; species Primulina eburnea. The sequence continues at coordinate 29,306,884 of NC_133114.1, forward strand.
AATCTAATACAGTGTATATTTGGTTCCGAATAATAAATGAATAATTCATATTTGTTTGTCCATAGTTTCCATTAATTCATTGGATGGTTGGTTCGATTTGCATAATTCAGTGTTCACAAATACATAAACGTTCATTTAACCTTGCCAAGAATCCTATAAAACCCACCTTAAATTCATCTAGAGTATTCCAACAACTTGATCACAAAACCTGAGTATTACCACAAAGACTAACATTCATCATAAAGTAGCGATAATGGGATTCCTGTCAAACGCCAGAATTGATTTGTTTTTCCTTTTTTTTTTTTTGCAGATTTCCTCCGACAAAACCTGCCTCATTTTAGTAACTAAATTACCAGTGAGCAAGAACCGGTCTTCATCATAATTTTCTCCCACCATTTTCGCATTAACCCTAAAACCCATCTAAATCACATCTCCGACAATTCCAATCAATCAAACCATTTCACCCAAGTACACACTTGGCCCCTTCTCAATTTACTACCATGAACACCAACTTTTTTTGTTGTAAGATGTTAATATTCCTTACAACGTTAACATTAGGCATGATCATGGTTGAGCCAATATCATCCAACATGCAAGGTCCTAAAACATACGGTACTCATGCACGGATACTACATAAATGTGATGAAGATGTTGGCGATTGTACTCACACATATGATGAAGAACTAGATGTGGGATTCGATGATAGCCGGCGAATTTTAGCACAATCGCGCTATATAAGCTATGGCGCGTTACAAAGGAACAATGTTCCTTGCAATGTTAGAGGAAATTCTTACTACAATTGCAACTCGCATCAACAGGCGAATCCGTATAACCGAGGTTGCACCCAGATCACGCACTGCGCTAGGAATAACCATTGAAGATACATGTGGATTCGATCAGATTTTTGTTTTTCAAATTTTGATTGTGAAAATGCATGGTTAGTTTATATGTATTTCGATTTTGTCTGAACATTAAGTGAAGGGATTAACTAGCTAATCTACCGTTTATTGTGAAGCTGCATGGTTTATTTTGGTCTATTTGCTTATATTGTCACGCCCCACCTTCACTCTGAGGTTCTCGATTTCCAAATATAAAATTTTTCTGGTCTTTATAGAATTTTTTTCAGAAAAAAATGGTACCGAGGAGTTATATTCATGATCAGGACTGAATAATAGAAAATTGTGCTTTTATGTTATTTGGTATGATAAAACCTTATTAAATTTTTCCCGAATTAATTTGCATATTTGTACTTGTCATAATTTAAATCTAGTTTCTATCTATTCATGTTATATTTGTATGTCAATAATTAATTTTTGCTGCATGTTGTGTCCTCGTTTTGACAACAACAGAGCACGACACTAACTTCTGATACACACAATATATTAATGTACGTTCATGATCAACCGGTCTTTCAACAATTAATAGTTAGTACTCTCACTTAATATTAATTATTAAGTTTCTAATGTAATTTAAATGTTTTGGTCATTTGATTTTCACGAAAAAGAAAGATGATTCATTTGATTGGTGACAATGGATAACAAAGAACAGTTCTATTAGCAGGACGAAATTGTTTCATTGATTAAGCTTTAAAAAAAACAACCAACAATAAGGTGGTAAATCAATTTAAAAAAAAAAACTTTGAACGGAAAACGGAGATCGAACTCCAATTGACAAACTGATGTAAATTCATCAAATTAAAAACATGGAAATTAATTACGGTAACCGCCGAACTGAAGAACCCTGGAGCAGAGAAAATTAAGCACTAGAATCTGATGCAGATATTGCGAGAGCATTGTTCGGAGGAGGGTTTGCATGCGGCGGTGCAGGGTGGTGTTTCTCCACTGCGGGCTCAGGAGCATCATTTTTATTCTTCGGAGATGGTGACGAAGGTGTTGGAGCTTTCTTAGATGAAGATGATGGTGGAGAATGAGACGGGGCTTTGGCAGATGGATTTTGTGAGTGGGTTGGAGCTGCAGCAGGAGCTTTCTTGGGTGAAGATGGTGATGGAGAATGAGGCGATGGAACAGCTGGCGGCGGAGCTTTCTTGGGCGCAGATGATGGTTGAGAACGAGACGGTGGTACCACTGGCTGTGCGTGTAATGGGGTCTTAGCTGGAGCCTGAGTAGGAGCTTTCTTGGGCGAAGAAGGTGGTTGAGAATGAGATGGAGGTACCGCTGACGGGGCGTGTGGGGATTTAGCTGAAGCTCCTGTTGGAGATTTAGCAGGAGCTTTATTGGGTGACGATGCTGTTTGGGGATGACAGGGTGATATCGCTGGCGGCTGGTGTGATGGGCTTATGGCAGATGGAGTTGGAGCTTTTTTGTCCGAGGATTGTGACGGGGAATGAGACGGTGGCACTATTGGTGGGGCGTGTGTTGGGACTTTGGCTGATGGAGTTGGAGCTTGGGCAGGAGCTTTCTTGGGTGAAGATGGCGTTTGAGAATGAGAGGGTGATGCCACTGGCGGTGCGCGGGATTTGGTTTTGGCTGATGGAGTTGGAGCTTGAGTAGGAGCTCTCTTGGGTGAAGATGATGGTTGAGAAAGCGAGGGTGATAACACTGGCGGCACGTGTGAGGGGGGTTTGGCTGATGAAGTTGGAGCTTGAGCAGGAGCTCCCTTGGGCGGGGAGTGTTTTGGGGTTTTGGCCGATGGAGATGGAGAAGGGGTCTTGGCTGCGGGGGCTTTGGAAGGTGCTGGCGAATGATGAGTTGGAGCCAGTGTAGGTGGTATCACCGTTGGCACATGAGTGGGAGGCTTCGCCGCAGGTGAAGGAGAGGGCAGAGGAAGCGGTGGAGCCGTGTGGTTCATGTTGCCTCGGCGATCCGAAAGGACTTGAACAATAAGCTTCTGACCTTTCTCACAGTGTTGTGCATGGCCACTAATAAAGAAGAACAACCCCGATCTTGTCAACTTGAACTTCGTGTTTCCATCCTTGAAAAGTTTAATGGGATCATCTTTGTTGCATCTTTTGTAATCTTTTTTGCTTACAACAAGGACCGAATCGCCTCCTTTCTTATATTTGAACACTGCATGCAAAAAAATTATATACATATTTAATTATGCACATATAGTGACGTCTAGCACGAATATAATTAAGACGATTACAAATATATACATACATATTTGCATGTGTATGTATTAGGAGCTACATACCGAGGATGTCATTGATTTGGAAACGATTTCTTTTAGCCCAATGGTTGTACGATTCATCGGACGGATCAATAACCCAACCTTCGTCTTCACCAACATAGAATGTACTAGCATGAGATGAACACAAAAACGCCATTGAAATTGCTACCCCAAAGCTCATCATCCAAAACGCCATTGATGATAATAATAATAATAATAATAATAATAATAATAATAATAATAATAATAATAATAATAATAATAATAATAATAATAATAATGTTATTAGAATATCCAAATTGCAATCGCAAAGAGAACGAACGCTAGCTTAAAGGGTTGCTGATGTGAAATGTGTTCTCTTGGCCTATTTATATTCATCGGATAGCGTATTTATTGCAAGACTTTTGGCCTTCTATTTTCGACGTTATTTTATGGGATTTAATTTAATTTATTTATGTTTAAAATAAATATTAAATAGCGGTTGTAAACTGGCAACATAATGTGATATAAATGTGCGTAATGTCAAATTTAAAATAAGTATAATCAAACTTTAATCAACTATTTTTTAAAGAAAATAATTATATCAGAAATACTTATTTTCTCAGATAAATTGTTGACCAAATTATAAACTCGAGGAGGTTTTTTTTAAAAAAAAAAAAATTGACCAAGACACCCACGGCTTAAAATCTAATAAAACCTGCGGTCTTCTTTTCTTTGAACCGATGGTCTTCTCTCTTTACTACTAATTAATAATACTTAATACATTGCTATGTGCTCCTTGAATAATCACTAATGTACGTGTGACTAGAAGTGGTCAAAGGATTGGGATGTTTTCTATATTCTCCCTGATTATTATATTTAGAATAATTATTTCTCTTAAAAATGATTATTTTCTTGAATGTCTAGTTAATTATCACAAAACTCTCGTAAGATACTTTTATGTACGGGTCAATTTCGTGTGAAATGGATATGTTATTAGACTTGATTCATGAAAAAATATTATTTTTATATATCAAAATATTATTTTTCTTTTTAAATATGGATCGGTTTGTTCTCACATGTATAAATTTATAAGACCGTCTATTCATTAATTATAATTTGACTTAGAGAGAGGAGGATATTATTTAGGTATATACCACAATACAACGGAAAATATTTATTGTAATTATTTTTCCAGTTAAATATCATAAATATTAAATATATCTGACTTACAATAAGAAAACCCTATCATTATATGTTTTACCTTAAACACTCATTCTTCTTCTTAAAATACGGAAAACCCTAAAATGTTCAGATGCATTACTTTGTTACTAATTAACTTAAATGCTAAATAAATAAAGTATTAATTATTTTCTTTTTCACATTTTAATCCTCTCTTTAAATAATTATATTTTGTCATACATTATTTATTTTCCTTTAACTTAACAGAATGCATAATATATATGACCAAAAGTTAATTGATGAAAACAATGAATCGAAACTATATTCTTTCTAAATCACGTTAACATATTGTTAACGTCAAGCGCTTACTATCAGATCAAAAGTTATAATGGTTAGTCAAGGTATAATTATATTTTTTTATACTTGTGGCAGTACAGAATGCATATATTTGGATGTTAATGAGTTGGACTGTTAGATTCATGAGTGTGAGGAAGGTGCATGTCTACATGCTGTATTGTCTCATTTCCATTAGATACCAGTCTTATAATTTCTCTATCATCAGGTCATATCTCCAGTAGAGACAATATTACTCGTTAATATCTGACGTCATTGTTTTACGGTTCATCTAGCCAACCAGATCAAACGACGCAATATCAACAACTCGATGCATGAAAACTTCCCAGAATGTCATTCATCTCAGTACTACTCTCACTCATTTTAACATTAACACAAATAAATATGACAAACATATTCAATTACTTCCATGAATTAATTACATAAATTTTTTATTTTAAAATACACCAATTTCTATGTTGATATAAAAAGATCAATTTAGTTTACATAAAATAATTATATAGATATTTTATTAATATTTATATCAAAAAAATCAGGATAATTAGACTAGACGTGTATATTCGCCGTGAACACTGAATACAAATTGGTATCCATTTCGAAAATATTAATTGTACTAAAATTCTTCGTACATATTTTCCATTTAACATAGTAAAAAAAGGTAATTCACATGTTTGACGTTTCATAGTTTGTATCAAAAGACGAGGAATGCCACACACTGTCAAATTATGAACTAATGAATATTTAACATAATAGCTTCAATAACATTATTTTTGTTTGATCACCACATTTGTATTGGAGTACCCTATCCTACCAATCATTATAGGATACTTTGAAATGGTTTACAAAATACACAACTTTACCAAGTACACTGGGTTAATTACTCGAGCAAACTGAGATACAGATTTGGGGTAATTACTCGAAATCTTTTGTTACTTCCGCTGAAGCTTAAACCTTGAAACGGGTTTGGAGGTCGGTGCACCAGCCAGATCTGCAGTTGAATTCGTTCTGATGTTATGAGTATGCTCTACAATTGAACCAGTAAAGGCCTGTACCAGAATAAAGAAACAAACATTATCAGTAGAGTAGCTTGCTTTGACAGTATGACTGTAATGGAGATGTGCTTGGATTAAACAATGGGCAGGATAGGAAGAAGCATTATGAAATAGATTCACAATGTCATGTCTTGTTTAAAACAAAACGCAAGTGCCGCTGACAAGAGGTAACAGATCATCAAGAATCATTCAATTGCAAGTGACAGAGAAGTAGTCAACCCAAGTTCTTAAGTTGACTTTCTAATTCAACACTAGATCAACTCCAAATATATAAGAAAAACAAGGTTTTGTTTCTCTCACTTAGCATGGAGATTGTCTCCACATTTCGTTTGCACGTTGATATAAACTAGTATAGTTGTAAAATTTACAATTGCCTCATGCTATATCTTGACGAAGGTTTTGACTGTCTCACAAGTCACGACCATCCAAAGCTATAGATGGTATGGGATAGGTTGTTAAACCACAAGTTCCAAAATGTTACAGAGGTTTGTAACAGAGGATCTCAGACCATGAAAAACACTTTTTTACGATCCTTATCCTGCAGACAACCACTTATAGAACTTAAAAGTTGCAGTTCCAGCGGAACCAAAGGTTGACAGAGCAGCAATCTCATTCACCAATACCATGTGACCCGTTGATCAAAAACACCAAGAAATTGATGGGAAACTCAATAAAGACCAGGATTTCATTGGTACAAAGATAATAAACAAAACATACCATGTTACTGGCAGTAAGAGGAACTTGAAATTTCTCCTTTACTTCAGGATCCTCTGAGGCCTTGCTCACCACACTGCTGTTGACAGATGGATAACTCCCACGCGAAGAGCCATCTAAGCCTACAGGAGCAGAGTAGAGTTCAAATAGCCAAAAAAACTAGTCAAGACAATCAATATGGGGCTGAAATACATATCTATTGTTAGAAAGGCCAACTGTTGTCCACATTTTATCTTGGTGACTTCACTTATGCCAGTAAAAAGGAAAACAATAGACTCAGCTTTGATCATTCTGAAGTTATCGTGGATCCAATCATCCAGATGCTTTTTAACATTTTTAAATACTCAATCTATCTAATAAATTTGACCCAGGTTTCCATGGCAAGCTACTGTTTTCTGGTCAGGGTGAGGGCAATCAAAAGGACAGCTATGAAAATAATGGAGTAAATGATTGTACTCATGATCCGGGTAGCAAGGTGAAAGTTACTTTAGAAGCCAAAAGAACGGGCTTAGCAATGCGTATTGATTAGGTATAAATATACCTTTAGACACCGGCGGTACCTCTGGAGTTTGAGCCTGAATAAAAAAAAACAATGAATGGAATCATACACTATTACACAAGGGCTTAGCAAGCATGTTGATTAGGTCACTAGTACAACCTAAGGCATCATTCACTTGTACCTGTGAACTTCTAACTTGGTCGATAGAAAATGGACTGATACTGTCATCTAGCACCTTTGGTATCTGCTCATCCTCCTCATATTCATTGGCTTTTTCCGCTTCTTCCTCTTCTTTTTCTAGTTCAGCAATTCGTGAGAATATGCGTGCATATTCTTCATCTTCAACTTCAGCTTTTGTATCATCCTCCTCGATGAAACCGGTAAAAGATTTATCCTCTGATATTTGAGAAACAACGAATCATGATCTATAACCTCCAAATCATCAAAATTAAAATGTGCCAATTCTCAGAAAAAGCACAGGATTGCAGCATAACAATGTGCATTTTTTGATACTTAAAACTCCGGTTCTTGAAAAAAAAATGCTTTTCTGTATTTTGAAAAAATATTACACCATGATTAAATATGCTTCTTCAGTTATATTTCCTACCAATCTCACCGCACAGGGTGTAGAAAAAAAATTGCTGCTTTTCACATCAATAGCTATTACTAAGAATACAGACCAGGCTACAACAATAATTGTTTCTGGCACCAACAACATAATAAGAATCAATACAAATAAGCAAGTTTGAATTTCCCATTTCCTTTCGCTGGATAAATACAAGGCAAAACAAAAGCTTCAGTTTAAAAGAAGGAGAGATGTGAAAATACATTGAACCTTACAAAAAAAAGTAACATGTGAACAATTGTAGTCACCCAGCTCAATAGCTTCATTGTAAAGCAAGAAAACAATTTTAGATAAAATAGAACCTGCCTGCTCTATGTAATGTCTCAGAAGAACCTTCTTCTTCATAATCTTCCCTTATATCTACTAGACCCTCCTATCAAACATTTCATCAAAAGAATAAGAATCTAAGGTAAGCAAACAAGGGGGAGAATAATGAATTCGTGAAACTCAAAATTAACATGTCCATAGACCATGAATGCACATTTACGATTAATAACTATGTACAGATTTGCAAGTAAATAATTAGTTAATGAAAGCATTTAAATTAAGAAACAAGTCAGGGTTAAAATTGAGTATGGTCTAATTAATATACATGTAGGCAAAAGCATTTGGATCAACTTCGACAAACTAGCTCAATAAAATTCATACAATAAAAGTTTATATTAAATGCAGTACATGTCAGGATCTTTCTTTGCAAAAAAAAACATCGTCAGTCATTTTTGAACCAATGATGATCCAGGTTAGGAAGTCCCCGCAGATGCTGATAGGTAATCGCAGATTTCAAACCCATCCTAACCTTCAAGCGAATTTTTGTTCATCATCATTCTATGAAACAAATAACAAATCTAGAGAGTAACCCAAGTGGAACTCAAAAAATTACATATCACTCACCATGAGAAAGGGTGAGAAGGCACAATGCGCCAACACCAATTACACAACATAATTTACAGATTGTTCTAGAGACTATTTAATCTTTGATTTATCATGCATCCATACGTAACTTTGCCTGTAGGAAGCAAACGTAAAGTAAAACTTAATCTTTCTTTAGCTTTTGGGACAATTTAACACTTTGTTTAAACGTGCACGAAAAACACTAATACTATCTATCTAATGATCCTTTCTCTGCAGTTTTCAGAACTACCAGAGGTCATATTCCCAAACCAGAGAACAAGAGAAGATGAAATTAAAAAAAATATTTGTGAACAAAGTTAACAGCTTACTGCTGACTCAGAAGCTGTAGCACCAAAGAATGAAGCCTCAGTCATTAGGTCCTCCATAATAGCCTTGAGAGACTCAACTTGAGTCTCCAAGGCCTTGCCTCGTCTTTTCAAAATCTCAGCTGTCTGCTTGGAAGTCCTATCAGCATAGTAACCTTCTCCTAAGAGAACCTGAGGACCGGACAAAAAGTATTTTACTTGCTTTTATTATGAAAAGTTCTGATGATCTTCTTGAATATTGATTTTTCAACATCCATCGGCTAAAGAATAGTGATATCAAGTTTTGTACATCAACGTAAGTGTTTTAACTCCAAAGAAACATAAATGCATCTCCAAGGAAAAAAATGCTTTGATTTAGTACAGAAGCAGAATAATTTTAAATGAATTTCAGTTTTTTATATAATGATGCAAAATTTGAACATAAAATCCACCAAGTTCATAACAAATCCAACAAAAGTCGTCGTCAAACACACACAAGGCTAAATACTGTTTGATGTCAGTGATTTTTTTCAAAAATCAATTTGCGTCACATTTAATAAAGTTACACAAAATGCTCCCAAAAATGACAGATCATGGTTAAATAAAAGTTCTCCAGTTTAATTCAAGCAAGAAGAGCATTAGATACTATGAATTTGGCAAAAATTTAGGTCAGAATTTCACCCTTCAATTAGTAGCTTTATCGATTAAATCACACTTTTATGTAAAGACAATTTAGCAGGTGAATAGCCCATGCCCTACAGAAGAATATGTGTTATAATCCCAAAAACTATAGTAGTTACGTTCAAATGTATTACCAAAAACTCATTGGTGTGAATCAATCGACCAGGAAAAAATGCTGCCTTTCCAAAAGGAACCTAAAAACCAAGACAGAAACACTGCTATGTCATACATGGGGCACATAAATTCATATAAAAAATCCAAAGATAAAACTTCATTCACCATGATATGGTGGCTGATTTCGTCTGGAAGTTTCTGTACAAGGTTTATGAGGTTCACGTTATCGTTGATGAAACCCTTGAGTTGGCTTAGCTGCTGTTTGCGTTCAGCAATCGTCTCCTCCACCAGTTTTGTGGCTTTCTGAGCTTCCTCCGCCGGGAAAAGGGACGATAGTGCCGTCACGATCCCCTTCCTCTCCGATGGTCTCGAGTCCATGTAACCTTTAAACAATGCCGCCGGTTTAGGGCCTATACAAACCTCAAGTAGAACTAACGATTTCAAGCTCGAATTTTTGGTAATTTTAATCGATTCTGAATGATTATACAATGGAGTAAAACAAAAACACTCCAACACTTCTAGAAATCAAAATCAACCGAAATTTGAGTTGGCAGTCAAACTGGGGTTTACGCTGGGAGAGAGCAGAGTGCTCATCAATAAAATACTACACAAGATTAAAGAAAAAATCATAGCTTAATGAAGCTATGATTAATGACTATGTACACAAAATTGACGTTTTTTGAAAAAACCATAGCTTAATGATGATTTTTAATCAACCTGTAAAGTAAATAAATTAATCAAAATACTACGCAAAATTTCATAAATAAAATATTACATAAAAAATTAAATATTAAATTTTCTGTAAAAAAAACTCTTTAAAAACCTGACGTGCACGAACATATGCAGATGCACTTCACGTTGGAAGATCACACCGATGAGCAAATCCACGAAATTAATACGAAAAAATGTTAGTACAAAGTAAAAAAACCGAAACTTTGAAAAAATTGATAGAGTTTCCTACTACCCGAGAAGAAAGGCGAAAATCGCTTAAGAAAATGCTCGCGAACCTCGGTATACATAGAATTATAGCGACAGTTTTTGAAAAACCCGTCGCTATTAGCAATCGGTTTTAAGTTTAACTGTCGCCAATTACGACGGTTTTGTGAAATAGGTCGCAGGTGGAATCGGCGACGGTTTACGCACAACCGTCGCTTAAAATTACTGTCGCTATATAAAAATAACAGGTCTATGGGCCGGAGTTTTCAAAGCTCGGTCCTCAAAAATTAAGGCCTGGGTTGTATGGACTATTATATGGGCTTCCATAGACAACCCCGATCCCTGAATTATATATACAAATAAATAAAGTTTGTTTTCAAAAATTAAAAATAAAGAACCATTTATTAAGTTTTCTCATGAGAGAAACAAAGATTTGGTGTCATTGACTATTTTCTTTGTCTATATATAAAGCAAGTTTTCAATACTTATAGCCCAATGGATAAAAAATTATTTACTAACCAGAAGGTCTTAAAATCAACTGAGTGTATTTTATATAACAACTCTCATTCCATCACTAGTAATATATAAGATAAAAACTTATGTAAGACGGTTTCACGGATCGTATTTTGTTAGACGGATTTTTTATTTAGGTTACCCATGAAAAAAGTACTATTTTTTATGCTAAGAATATTACTTTTTATTGTGAATATCCGTAAGGTTGACCTGTCTCACATATAAAAATTCGTGAGACCGTCTCACAAGATATTTACTCAATATATAATAGGCCGGTGTGTCAACCCCGGTCCCTCCAAAATATATAATCGAAAAGACCCTATGACCAAATACCAAATTTTGTAGGGGTGTCAAAATGCGACACGACCCGTCAACCCGACACGACTCAACACGAAAAAAATCAGGTTCGGGTTGGGGTTTTTCGGGTTCGGGTTGGGTTCGGGTTTTGTGGATTCGGGTTAGTGCCATGTTAGGCGGATTTCGGGTTGGTCGGGTTGGGTCGCGGGTTGACCTGCAAACTTTTTTTTTTGAAAATATTATCCTATATTTTTATATATTGTATGTTTGAACAAAATTAATTGTATATTTATATGATAAATTTTATCATTTAATATTTATTTTGCATATTTTATTTTTTAACAATTTTTTATTTGATTTAGTAAATATACTTTTAATTTTCTACAATTAAACTTTCAAATTTAAATCGAAAATTTTGTTAGTATGTGTTTAAATTAAAATATTATTATCATTTTTATTTTTTTGAATTTTTTTCATTAAATTTTTTAAAAAAATTTAAAAAAATTAAAAAAAATCGGGTTAGGTGCATTAGACGGGTTGAGTTGGGTTATACGGGTTCGTGTTCGGGTTGGGGGTTTTCGGGTTGCTTCGGGTTCGGGTTGGGTTCGGGTTGAAAAAAATAAAAATAATTTCACGAGTTGACCCGAAACCCGACCCAACCCACCCACCCGATTGACACCCGATATATATATATATAGTGCAATTGTTAATATTACAATAATATATAACCCTGAATATTCTCTCATGTTTATTGTTACATGCTATAAATAATACAATAAACATGAGAGAATATTCAGGATTATATATTATTATTGCACTATATATATATATATATATGCACTATATATATATATATATATATATATTCATTTCTTCAAAGAGTAGATATTTCATCTCCAATGACAAAATCAAATAATAGCATTTATTTTGTTCCCGTGCCAGATGATGTGTCCTCAACATGTGGTACGATATTCTATCAATTACAGCTCAATGTATACCGTTGATCACATTGACTAAAATGGACGACTTACTACTGTCCGTCGGATTATTGCTGCGACTTTATCATATTCTCCGCAGGGTGTAGGCATGACTTCCGTTTTGCCCAACAAAGACGCACGAAGTCCCCAACCAACGCTTCCACCGTTTCGAAGCTCCGAACTTCATATTTCTTAGTGAAATTCACACGTACTGAAGGTGCATGGACCATCAATTTCAGATGAAAAGAAAGAATCTTTTTTTATGATAACTATTGTGGAATGAGTGTTTTTTGGTTCAAGAATTGACCAGTGGAGGCTCAGTTGTTGAAGCCGAAAAGAGACGTTGGTCTCTGATATTATAATTCTTTTGGGTGGTTAAGCTCTCTTTTTCAAGGGAATTTGATCGGTGTGTTACTTCTTTTATTATTGGAGTTTGTCTGTTAAACATTGTTTGACTCAACTTTAAGCAAAAACCTACCCATCATTCGTCTCAAGAAAGTATTTTGATTTCATGGTAAAACGGGCTTCATTTCTTTATCTGGGTATTGCCGGAATCAGCTGAGGGGAAGAAGTGGAGCTGGTCTTGGTGATGGGTCCGATGATATGTTGGAAATTTTCAAGAACTTTGTTTCTAATTATTTTTTGGTGCTGGTTTTCTTTGCTGGTGATACGTCCTGCAAATAGTTTGAGGCCTTTGAGGCAGAGACCTCGATCCTGGGGAGATGAGGTTAGTATTAAATTGGTGAATGTTAAATTTGGCTGTTTTAGACTTGTCGACGTTGCTAGTTTTTTTATGCGTAAATTAGAATTGTGGTGTCTTTTGTAATCTAGGATTTAAATTGCTGATATGTTTTGCATCAGTAGTGATATTTTATTTTATCAAGTGTGGTTCTTTGGTAATATCCGATATTTATTTGCTGATATGTTTTGCATTAGTACTGAAATTGATTTTATCTAGTGTGGTTATGAGATGAATTCGAGTAAATTTATAATCATATTATGGTCGAACAGCTTGAATGCTGATTGGTGGCACTTGAAAGTGGCAATGTGGTTTGTATGTATGTTTTCTAAACAATATCGGGGTGTTAGTGTTTGATGGATTGAAAAACGAAGAAGATCATGCATAAGCAGAACGTTATGCTTGTTTGGGGATATTACTTATTTAAATAAGCATGTTTTTAATTTGTTGGAGAGAACAATTAATCTGATCATATAATGTGGGATGAGAGAGAATTCTTCACAAGGCTTGTCCTCCTCGGTAAAAAAAGTCCAGTAAGCACACTTTGGGGTTTACACCGTGCAACTCGCAAATTCAACAGGCCATAAAAATATCTAATATATTGCATTTATTTAGTTTACTTCCATTCTCTTGTAAGAATTCCAGAATGTGTAAAAAGAATCGAATTTGTTGAACCAGCTTAGTTGTAGACACTGTATTGTATTCTTAGTTGCTATTCCTCTGACCCCTTTCCAGGTCTTATTTCAGAACTCAAACTATTACGTACGGTTTTATCCTCTGTGTGTGTGTGTGTGTGTGTGTGTGTGTGTGTGTGGGTGGGTGCTTGTCTTCTTTCACTCTTTGCTCGAGTTTTTTAGATTCCTGTTTCAGGTAGAAGAAGAATGGTTCATTTCATTTAGTCAAGTAGTAGAGGACTTTTATCCCACCCCTCCCCTGCCTTTCCATCCCCCCTCCCCCAAATGAAAAGAAAAAGCAAAAATATGTGTTTTAATGTTTGTGGCCATTTGCTTCCATCAGTGGCTTCATGTAGGCAAGGAAGAGCGTGAATTGGCTCCGTTCACTTCTTGGAACATAACAGGAACTTATCGAGGTATGTTGTTACCTGCCTATGCAACGATTCGGTGGTTTTTCATGTTACAATTATTTTATCTTGAATAATTTGCACTTAGTTTTGCTTGTGGTGATTTTTTATGCCCATGAGTCCTCAATTCAATTGTTTGGTGATACTCTAAATAAAACATATATTTTATCATCCCTAATAGATTGTTGTTACCACGTTCCTTCTCAATCCCTGTCATGATGAGAAATCAGTTCTTTCTTTTCTTGATGTACGTTATCTTCAATTGCCTTGCCAGATGGTTATTACAATCCACATCTAATATGCTTGAAAAACTTGTGTGATTATTATTAAAAAAATTGAATCATGGAATCTTACTGTACAAATGTTTACTCGAACTTCACTGAGAAAAAGTTCGAGTGAAACAGTTACCTTGAGAAAACACTCTCTTGAGTTCAGTGCTTTTGTTTGTAGGTTGCAGTCATATGTATTATTTCAATTCTACTAAGTGATGAAGTTCTCTGTTTAGTTGAATTTTCTAAGCATCTTAGATGATTAGTGGTCAAGATCAGGTTGCAATCTCAACATAAAAGCAGTCAATCATATTTGCAGTACTGCTCTTCAGTTTCCTTCACAGCTACCTCAGCTGGAAGATTTAGGTGCTGATGATAGCGAAAAGAGATGTATCTTGCATAAAAGTATTTCTACTCACGTGGAATTACATATTCTCGTGAGGCTAAGCAATATTTTGCCTGTCATCACTACAGAATCAGGCTTCTTGCTAGTTTGCATTCGAAAGTGCTAGTTAATGATAATTTGGCAGAAATTCTTTCTGGTACAGTTCTTTGATCTGGTTTGCCTTAATGATCGCACAGGAGATTGGTAATTGGAAATGCTGAAGCAAACACTCTTCATCTCCTTGAATATTTACAGATTCACTTTCCTTTTGATATGCTTACTATAATTTTTTTATATATATGATACGTAGGGAATTGGAAGTTCCAAGATTCCATAAATAATTCTTCAAAGTTTCCTGATTTTGGGAAAGCAAATGGCAATGTAGTATTAGAGTTGATCAGTACTCCGACAAAACTAAATGGTGTACACTATGTTCAGGTAAGGGGGTTGTTCTTCAGCTTGATGGCAATATGTAACAGGAAAGTGATCAGTCATATGTTCTCTTCTTGCTTTTCTGTTGTTGTTCTAATTGCATAAATAATCATTTCTGACTAATTGACCGCTCATTGAATTTGGAAATCTTCTAGTCGCCCGGATTCTTATGACAACCTTGGAAAATAAGATTTGCATTAATTATTTTACGCTATGGGATCCTATCTCTTGTATGAAATGGATAAACACACACACACACACACTCTTTTGCACATACTTACAGCATGCTACACATAAGACTTGCTGAAGCCTATGATAAACCATGTTCTAAGTTATCCAAGTGCAAGAATGTGTAATGATTGCACCCGAAAAACTCAATCACTCTCTTGCAAATTTGAAATGTTCATGTGGATACAGGGTGCTGCTCTTTAGTTTCACAGCGAAATGCTAACTAAGATAGGCACAAGAGCACAAAATGCTACGACACGTTGTTGAAAGGTTCCTGGTGATAATTGGATGAAGTTGCTGCTTCTTCAGAAATATATTCTGTCATTATATGCTGCTGCACTTGTGTTGTTGCGTCTCCATCCTGCTTCCCCGGAGAAGCAATTTTTCTTAACTATGTGAACAAACACTATTAACTTCAATGAGTATGCCATATATGCATTGTGTCATCTGGTGATCCTGATGAAACTATTTCGTCATTCAATTCTTTCTGTTGTCACTAGCACTTTGAAACAGTATATTTTTGTTATTTCATCGAGTTGGATATAACTAATCGGGGAGGTTTTAACTAAAAAAATCGTGTTGATTCTCAAGTCTCTATTTTTCTAATTTCTAGAGAACTTTTTTCTCATTATATTTTCTAATTGTAATTATAACTTTCATGGTGGAATGGACCAGGGGGTTATAATTTTTCATGACGTGTTTGACAATGAACATGATGCTGGAGGTGCTCAACTTAGGGTAGAAGGTGTATATATATGGCCTTTCAGACAACTACGAATGGTAGCTAGCAGGTAGTTTCTATATTGCTTTATTCTAATCAATTAAGATTTTGTTATTTGATTATTAACTTCATAATCTTTTGGTCTTGTCTTATAACTTGTAAAACACATGATATGACGTAAAGATGCTCAAGGTAGTATGTAATTTTTTTTATACATGATATGGAGTGCTATGCGAGATGGTACCAGTAAATTTCTGTTTTCTCTACCTTTTAATTTACAACCATTATTTGAAGAGAAAAACCCAAAAATGATTCATTCATAAAAAGTAATTGCATATATTCTGTTCTTTCTGTTGTGCTAATGGTCCCTCTTTTGTTTAGTTTCAACTATTTTGTGTCTATTCTAATGCTATTTTTGGTACTTTGCAGTGGAAAACAGGGTGAGTTTGGGCAAGAAGATGATTACATACTATCGAATCCTTATCACTTGGTGATCGCAACTTTCTCTGTTGATTTTATCCCTTCTTTTTGTTGTGTAGTGATCTATTTTATGAATCAACTTAGTTATAACTTCTTATGCTGCTTTTATGCATAACTATTTCTTTTTGTGCATAAACTTTGCCATAACTTCTTCCGCCACGTGCACAGATTCTTTTCCATTTTGTTAATTTTTCTTTATTTAGTTCCTTCCGGGCCTGGATACTTTAGCGGTTTTTGTTAATATGGTACTAGTTTTGCTAAGCGATTGGCTTATAGAATATTTTCTGAAAACAATTGATGGCTTGTTGAGTTTTCCGTTACATTATTGATATAGGTTCAATAGGATGCCCGTGGAAATTATGTATTTATTATCTCATGAATTTTCCGTCCTTTTTTCTTTGGGAATCGCTTCTAAGTTATCTTTGTTAACGCCATAGATATTTACCATCACAATAGATCCGTGTCTTTAATTTTCATTCCAGACTGTCCGAGTTAGTAAATATTGGATAAATTACACAATTTATCTTTTGAGATACTTTTCTTTTTTATTTAACAATAAAGAACCATACTGCATTATGATTTCCTTCCTTTTGAGCTTCAATCTCTCTTCCTCAAAATTATTCAAGAATTCATTTAATCCAACAATGCCAGATTACTCCTTGTTTTTCGTGGTTTGGGCAATTTTTTTAATTGTACATGTTACCATCAATCTCTAAATTTGGTGTTTGCTATCCATCCAAACTCTGGAATAGGTTAAACTGGGTTTTGTAGTAGAAAGTTATGTCTTGAGATGTGGGGTTAAGAACAGGAATGAAGTCCAACTGAGCATATGCAACAGTCACACTGACGAAACTGGCGGAATATTTTCCTGTTGGTGTTAGTTTCCCAGAAGAAATGTTTCCTGCCCTTTTGCTCTGAGTATCTGAATGTTCTAATGTATGAGTCTGGGTGTAACCCCATTGTATTGTGTCTTGCTGGTGCCAAATTCTACCATTGAAAATGTTTTGTTCTCTGAAAAGCCACTGCTACGCAATGATTTTTATCTGGAGATTCTTTTATGTTCTCCTTCAACTAATTCAACATTTTTTGTGCCGGTGCAGCTTGGAGTGTTCTCCTCCCAGGTGTTTCAGGAGTCTCCTCGAGAAAAAATTTGGAAGAGAAAACACTGTAAAATTTTAAAATTATTTATTTCCTAATCCATAAGTTAAAGTTGATTATCTCCTTTTGAGCATTTCTGGTTGTCGTCCTATTGCAGCTCCCATCTATAAAATGGAGAAACATTGTAACATTGAAATTGCTGCCCAAGTTTCTGGTGTCTCTTCCAGCCAAGGTAATAAGCTTTTCAAAGCATGTGGATTATTGATTCTCTCTACAGATATTACCCTCAGTGGTATTTGTCAGAATTTCTTTATGATGCTGTTTTGTCTTTTCTTCCTCTGTTCATGCATTCATGAATGCAATTACATTTCTCAGTAAAAAGATGCCAATGTTTGAAGTTGTGGTCAATGGTGTTATTCATTTGCTTATGTATCATATATTTAATATCGACTAAGTGAATGGTCCCTTCGGAAAACTGAGTATCGTTTTGCCTTTTAACATTTTTTCTATACTTTTCGTATTCAACAATCATATTAGTTGATAGTTGAGAATGAATTAATTTCATAATAATCCTGAGAACCTGAAACTGTTTGCTATTTTGCATGTCTGCTTGTTCCTAAACCTCTTCACATGCAGAAGTTGGTATTTCCTCGTTAAAATGATAGTGGATACGCAATTTTCTTTGATTTAAAGCATCTGATTTGAAATGGAAAATATTACCTTGTTACTCTCATGTTCATGAGTCATCAATCTGCTCTAACATTTGATCACTCTGTTTAAACATATGATGAATAGCTGTGAAAAGAAAAATGGAAGGAGTATTATATATTGGGGCCAAGAAACTTGTATTTCTGGTAAACCAGTTTCTAGAATTTATGTTGATCCTTTTTTTTCTTTAATCTGATTTTACAATTCACATCTTTAAGATTTAAAAGGTTGATCCAAAATTTATTTTGTAATTGAGTCGATGTATTTAACTTGTGTTCTTATTTATATATTTCTTTTCACTGTATACTATACACTCAAGGGTCTATACGCATTCCTTATTATTTCTTCCTGTTGTTGCATATTAGAAATTTACTGGCGTCAAGTGATTATTAGATTTGATGCTGCCTACTTATCCTTTTACGAGGCATTGTGTTTTTTTTCCCTGTAAAAATGCACTATATCCTTTTGACTTCTGCCATTTTATTTTCCTAGATGGAGATCATCATAGATATCATCTTGGAGGATTAATGGAAAGCCCTTCAGTGGATGACGATGCTGATTGCTTCTCACCCATGCTCTTGAATGCGACTTCAGTCAATATTGAAGTCTATTACAATAAAGCAATTAACTATACGTTGATGGTCACCTTTGTATCCTTGTGGTGTTACCATATTTTTCTTAAATAACATATTACTGTTCTCCTGGGAAAAAGTAAAAAATGGTCATTATGTTTTCTGATTTTCTCCCTTCTTTGATTTATTCTTTAACCTTCTGATGAACTAGATCTCATTTCTCGAAGTTCTGTTGTTAATCCGGCAAATGGAACACAGTAACACTCAATCTGTAAGATTCCCTGTCAACATCTGTGAAACTGATTGCTTACAATCCAGAATTATGTCTTTTCTGATGAATGTTTCTTGAAGTGATTCCAAGCACTTGTCTCACAATCTTTTCCCAGGGTGCTGCGAAAGTTTCACTTCCGATGATTGCACATCAAGCTATAATGGATGCTTATCTTTGTCTTCTACATCTTACAGCAGGCATATTAGTAGGTATGTTGACATAGGAGCCATTTTTAAATGCTTAAAAATTGATTTGATGTGTGAAATGAATGTAAGTTTCTTTGAAAAAACCTAGGAATTTTTTTCCCAGATAAACGTGAAAACACAGTTTTGAAAAAACCATGCTTCAGTTTAAATTTACCTCACTCAATCTGTACAAACAGAGACATCTTTGTTTTGAAGGCACTGAAAACCTAAGTGAATTGATGTCAAAGTTGAAAAGCTTGGAAGCGTTCGAAGTAAAAGTAATTAGGTATAAGAAGTCACACTTTCCGACCTTAGGTCCTGATTCTAATCCTACTGGAGCTGGTTCATCCTCCTTTATCTCAATGGTGGCGGGGAAAAATAGTTAGCGTACTTGTATAATTTTACCATCAGAAAATTGGGTAACATTTGATGGTAGTTGGAGTTCTTTATTTTGTATGGGTCAACTTTTGATTGATATTATTCTATTATTGTACATTCAAAGAAATGTGACAGCATGTGACACTGGCAGTGTAGATTTTGGATTTGTCTAGTTGCAGATGAGTTTTAGTGCTTATCCTCATTATGTTGATGAATAGATGAAAGGTTTTTAAATGTATGTTTTGGTTCGTTCTTGCTTTTAATAGCTTTTACTTAGCCATTGCATCCTCTGTTACTCTTCTGTATTATTCTTTTGTTTATTATGTTGTTCTATATGCATGATATAAAAGCTGATTCTTCTTTGATAACAGAATCTCTTTTTAATGCTTTTGCCACGGCTGCATTTTTCAAGTTTGTCGTCTTCTCAATATTTGAAATGCGATACCTCCTTGCCATATGGAGGGCGAATAGACCACTGAATAATGGAGAGAATTGGGAAACAATGAGGCGTGAGCTTTCGGTTCTGTACAGCCGTTTTTGTACGTCTCCTCTTCTACTTTGCAGAGCTCTGTATCATTGGTTAAATTATTTGATTGGTTATGTAATCTCGAACATGTTTTGTGGTGGTTCTAGTGTTGATGATGCATCGAACACATGGCGTACAGAACTAAAAAGAATATGACAAGTCATTTATTTGTGTTGATATTTTACATGATAATTAAATGTTTATCATCCTTTTTTATCTATCAAACCAGATGAAAGAAAACTGCTGTTATCAGATCGTAGAATAAGAGAATAAAATCTCTTTCGATGACATGGGTCCATTTATTCAGACTCGCTATTTAGCCTACAGATGGTAGTGTGGTAGTTTTATGGTTTTGATCTGCCAGAGAAAATCTGACCTTAATTTAGAACTTTGACAACTTATAACACCTTTGTGGGGACAATTTCACCTAACCTGGCCAACTATAAAATTTCATAAACTAAAGTCAATAGGAAATTTCACAATTGAATCACCTTCCAAGATCCACACTGTTAGTGATTGATAGTGCAGTATAGGTTTGTAACCATCATTTAATTATTTTATTGAATGCTAAATATTCGGTCTTGTGTTTTTTGTTTGAAGACCTTGTACTGTATCTGTCAACATTGCTTTTGTTGGTTTGCTCCATTTTGCTTAATGTCCGACTTACTTTAGCATTATTTCATATTGTATTGCAGATGGAATCCTCTTAGGGGGCATTCTTGTCATGTACGAGTTCCATAGATTTTTGCGGTTTATTCTCCTCCTCCTCCACTCTTTCTGGATACCACAAATAATCACTAATATATATCGTGATTCAAGGAAACCATTGCATCCTCATTACATCTTAGGGATTACGATAACTCGTATCGCTATTCCATTATACGTATTTGGTTGTCCCCATAATTTCATGCGAATAGAGCCCGACAGAGAGTGGTGTATTTTTTTGGCTATTTATATGGGACTCCAAGCATTTTTTCTTCTTCTGCAACATTATTTTGGATCTCGATGGTTTATTCCTCGTCAGGTTTGGTGCAATTACACTCCTTTGAACTGTACATTTTTTTAGTTTCTGTTTGCTGATGATAGTGTTGATTACGTTTTCGCATAACTTCCAACACTTCTACTGGGTGGATGGCGATGGTAGCCCCACCAACCCCACCCCAAAAATCCCCCTTCACGTACGATTATATGTTTCTTTCAATATTACGCACACACACGAACGCAAAATCATGATTTCACCTCCCTGGTCCCCAAACTTTCTAATTTTAGTTATTCCTCGGTATGTATAATTTCTGGCTCTCTGACTATGTCGAATTGGTGAACTAGTTTTGTGTTATATTACTCTGTTGTGGTCCGTACAAAAGCATTCCCTCGTTCAAGTTGAATCCCCAGGTCAAGAATATGCAAGTTGTCACCTATAACGGCTGATCCACTGTGTTTTACATTATGACAGCAGATTTTACCCGAAAAATATTGCTACTATCGGAGGTTTGATCAGGGTTCGATTCCTTCCATTGATTGTGTGATTTGCATGACTGCCATTGATCTCGGCCAACGAACAAATGATGGCATGGTAGATATCCATAAATCTTCCTTTTGTTTTCTAGAGATGACAACTTCATTAACTTGTTAGTTTGACTGACTCCAAAACGTTCGAAGGTGACTCCATGCGATCATTTCTTTCACTCGGGTTGTTTACAAAGATGGATGGACATAAAAATGGAGTGTCCGACTTGCCGCCGTCCTCTTCCTCCTGCCTAGAAGCTTGTATACTTTCTTTAGAGATCGACACAGCCCTTGCTTCGGTGAGTTCTTATTTGTAATCTTTTGTGAGAGGTTATGATTTTTGTTTGTCTCGTTTCCGAACTATTTTTTCTTACATATATGCTTTCAGGAACCTCTGACCAGAAGTCATTGAGACGAACTGACATTCATAGCTATGATTCATGTGTATAAACTCTCTCTACCTAATCTTTCTGCACCACCATTTATTTGGCTTTGAAATTAAAGCATAACGGACAAATAGACAATTCCTTTGTTCTTGCGTGCTTAAGAAAAGCCAATTCACATCTGTTTGTATGTACCATATATTTCTTCAAATAACCATGGAAGCAGCATTTCTGGTCACCCGCAGAAGCTTCTCCTTTGTGTCAATAACATCGATGAATCAAATTCTTTTATGTTGTATTTGTATTGAGTCATTATTAATATTATTTCGATTGAATTTTATTGTTAAATAAAGAAAACTTAAGTGCATCCTATATTTTTAGGAACTGTAATTTATTGTGATTGGTATAATTTTAATTTAAACAAATAGAAGTTTGATTTCTTTTAAAAAAATTGTGAAAGTTATATTTGTTTTCCTAATATCAAGACAAATTTTATATCGCACTTATATATTTACTATTTAATTAATAATGAATGGATTCTATAGAAAAATTATTTTGGTTATTTTAATAAGTTGACTTACTACACTTCATTTTATTTATATACAAAATTTAAATAGAAATATTTAATATACTTATCAACAAGACTCACTTTCTATTCCCCACTATCCTTTTATCTTTCTTCCTCAAAATTTATATATTTTTTCATTTTTTTTCTACATACCATTTTGTTTTCAAATTTTCATGTAAATAAAAGTTGGATTTGAATATTAATATTTCCACACGTATAATTTGTTTGTATTGACATTATATTTACATAATATTTAATATATTAAATAATGTACATGCGCAGCCAAGCATGTGTAGGAGTAGGACATCTAGTATTAATTATTATATTAAATAATTTACGTCAAAGTTTTAAATTTGAAATCAAGTTTCGAGTTCGAGATCTAATTATAACAATTATGTTTTTTTCAATTAAAAAAAAAATGAGCGGGTCTCATGTGAGACCGTCTCACGGATTATAATCTGTGAGACGGGTCAACCCTACCCATATTCACAATAAAAAGTAATACTATTAGCATAAAAAAATAATATTTTTTCATGGGTGACCCAAATAAAAGACCCATCTCACAAATACGACCCATGAGACCGTCTCACATAAGTTTTTATCAAAAAAAAATTACTTATAATTGATGCACTAACTAAAGTTATTATAAATGGTATTTTGATTTTCAATTTAACATATTTAGATAAGTTCCGCATTAAAAACAGTTGTTAATCTATCTACATAACAAAAAGTACATGTGTTATATTATTTATATTGTTGATAAAAAAATTTAAAAAAAAACCTGAAATTTTCTACACGAGTCTTATCTGACAAGAGTATGTTAACATTTAATCAAACATCAGGAATTCGATTACTACCAACATCTTCTCCGGCAAGCTAATTGTCACATATAATTTGTCTATTGTAGTTTAATTGACTAATGTATTTTACAAGTTATTGAATTAGTTCGATGATTAACTCATCTAATTACGGGTTGTAATTAAATTTCAAATTTCCCTAGCTAAAATATTAGTGGAGGAAGTCTCAAATCCCGGTTTTACATTTAAAATTTACATAACCAATGAAATTTAATTAGGTTCTTGTGCTTTGACATAGGCTTTGTTGCGAATATTTTAGCCGTTCATGGCTTACTATATATGCATCCTTGTTCTAGGAAAGTTGACGGTAAATTCAGGCTAGACATGCAAATTAAAATTTTCAAGTTTAGGGTTTGAGAATTTTTCAGCTAGTGGTAACTTTAGAGAATTGTGTTGACCCTAATTTAATTCTTATATACTCTCGTACACACTCATATATATATATATATATATATATATATATATATATATATAAAAGATTAACCTACTCAAATAATTAATATATTATATAACAATAAATTATGATTTTCCAAATGATTTTTTATATTTTAATTTAAAAATATATCATGGGTATTTTTGTTAGTTCATAAACAAATTAACCAAGTTGATGACATTTGCTAGCATTTCACTTTGGTCCAAACTATTTTTGTTGCTTCTTTAAATTTCACAAAATATATATTTTAATCATATATCGTGTGACATATATATGTGATTATCACTGACATGACATTCATCTATTAAATATGATGAAATTTGTGTCAAATTCATTCTACCACGATCATTGATGTTGAGCTTTCTTGTAAACAAAATTTTGCTGTTATCAAATATTAACTAAACCACATCAAACTTTTTTTTTTTGGCAAGGGTCGTGACTCTGTCTGTTGACGGTAAATAAATTTTTTTTAAACATAATTTACCTGCACATTTTAAAAATATATATATCATTTTATTAGTTATTTTGTATCGTTAAAAATCATTTAAAAAAAAAAAACTAGTCGCCTGCATGTTAATCGAAATGAGCCAATGGTGGGACTGTTCTTTATACCTAGTTTTATTTTGACCATGATAAATCAAATCAAATATAAATTAAACTTGGTCCATCCCAATCCGTGGTTTGACACGTTTTCATCGTCCTGGCTAGCTCGTACAAGCTTGAATCCGTAGAGTACAATTCAAACCTGAAAATTTTTATTGGCTTCATTCTCTGACGAGGGCTATATACTTTAATGAGGATGTACTAAATGTCTACTGCTAAAATATTGTTAGATTTTTTTATTTTTTTTCAAGCTAAATTCGAAAATGCTCAAACACAGGCGCCATTTAAAAAGAGTCATTCAACTACTTAATAAAAATATTGTTGTTAAATAAAAAATCTAAATATCAAAAAATCCATAAACTACTGTTTTAAAAGAATTTCAGTGTAATATTCGAAATCCTATCAAATTCTCCACATGAAAAACGATGTGAAACGTAAAACATAGTGTATCAACCCCTACTCATAAACATAAAGTTCGAAAAAAATGCAAGGTCATCGGGTCAACGTGCACACACTCAGCTCCACATACTCTGTCTTCAGCGCATTTAGTCTCCACATCATCATGCTCACCTGCATCAATTCACACCTAGTGAGTTTAAAGACTCAACTCACCTGAATGGTTATAACAAGTACGTAGATATAATATACAACAGTGAAAAGTATTGTAATTAACATACATTTCATAACCTAAAAGCATGAACTTAAACATAGCATGTCAAAGCATAACATGTTCGTCACATATCTCATCATGACAACATATACGTGTTATTTTTTTTTATTTGAATTCAGATCATTAGTTGTGACATTCGTATCAGATCTAGTCGATGGATCCATCTATGTATAACTACGGTACTCGACGGTGGGGACATCAGCGACAGTATCACTCATCCACTGAGCATTGACCTTACATGTTCATGTTTGTGTTCGTGTTCGTATTAGTCACAACCAACTCTCATCCTTCAAAACATAACATCATATTCATCACTATAAAAATCATGCATATACGTAAACTTCCTTAAAATCAAGCATGCAGCGTATTTTCCGTGTTTCCATAAAAGTCATGTTCGTGATTATATGTACATTTAAAACATGTCTTGCGATCAGGGCGTTTCCAGGACTGCTAACATATATTGATGTGAATGATGAGAAAAACGGGATATAGACGTGCCTTTACGTAATTACGCTCGAAAACTTGGAGATATTCGCGTAGAACGTGCATCGGAGAGGTAGGGAATAAGTTCTTTGAAAAAACTTGAGAAAACTTAAGGAGAAGAGCTGCTGAAATTCAAAACTTGCTGTTGGAAAAGTAGAGGTGGCGGCCAAATGCTAGGGTGAGGAGTTTAGGGTTTGGATGAAGGGTTTAATTATACTAATTAGTTATAATGGGCCCTTATTAAAAATAATGAGATTAAAAAAGATTTTAGGCTCATTATGCAATAAAATAGTTTCATCAAGCCCAAAAACACTCCCGTAAAATATTTCATTTAGGTACGTTTTTGAAAATATTGTCCAAACCCTCAAAAAATCCTCCGACTTGCTAAAACTTGCGTACCGATTTAAAATATGACACAATGAGTAAAAAAAACTCTACTTATGCTCATTTTCGAAAATCCTCTATAATTACACTATATATTAATAAATAAACATAATTATTTAATAAAAACATTTTTCCTTAATTATTCTCAGTCTCCGTTCTTCGTTCGAGCGCGAAATACTGCTAAAAACCCTAATACATGAAACCTTAATAAAGCGTGAAATAAAACATATATTCATGTAATAATCATGCATTCAATACATTAAAAATAAATTAATTAAACATAAAAAATTTATAACTTGCATATATGAAGTTTATGTGAACTTTCAAATTTTCGAGACATTATATGTACTCTCCCCTTCCGAAGGACACAGATTATATTTTTGTGGGTTCATGTGAAATAAATATTGTCCGCTACGTTTCGGCCTTTGATTGATTCAAAATACACAAAGTTCAAATTATTTGATTTAATTATCTAACTTATTACAAATAAAATAACCAATGAATGGCTCTCAAATCTTGAGAATAGGACACAAAATCACAACTAAAATATAGAATCCGTTACGCTCCATGTGTTCATATAAAATAATGATCGGTAGCTCTTTATGAGACGGTCTCACGATTCTATATTCGTGAGACATATTGTAGATCAAGTAAGATATTCATATATATGATTATGTAGGGGCCACCCCTCACATGAAATATGTAACTTCGGCCTCATCTCACTTCTTTGTTGTAACTTTATTTTGTGCGTGATACATGATGCCACATTGTTTGAGAAATTTTGAGAAGACAATGAATTATAATATATATCGAGGAATTTTAGTTATAAAAGTTAACTTGTCTTGGTTTTGTGATTTTTTAAAAACGTTTGGGTTTCATTTAATAGTATGAATTTTTTTTTCTTTTGATCATTTTTTGTAGTCGAGAGTTATATATCAAAACCAACTAATATTATTTATTTAACACATACGTACATTATCTTACATTGCTCATATATGTAGCAAAAATAAAACATTTGTTACAAATATTCAAATTTACATAAGCAAAAATAAAAATGACAATTTTTTCTCCGAATTTGAAATATTTGATGTTGTTTTGCTTTATATTTATACTTTATTTTTGCTAAAATATATTTTAATGTGTTTAACATGAGCTTTAGTATTCACATATGAACTATATGTAGGAGAATATCAGTGTAAAATAAGTAATATTCGATGAATTTAATGACTTCCGATAAAATAATAAAAAAAGAACCAAAACTAAAAAAGATTCAAGTGAAAATCAATTGTTGAAAAATTATAAAACTAAGGTCTCAAACTGGCCAACTTATTTTATTGAAACATATATTTAAATGTTATGTGTGTGTGTATTTTTTATGAGAAATTCAAAAAACGTAAATTTTTTGTTATCTTTAGGAATATTTGTTGTTAATTTTTCGTAGTTTAGAGGTAAATATCACAAACCTTTACTGGTTTCAAAAATATCGGGACAACCAACATTTTTTATTTCATCGAATCGAGGACGTAACTCCGTGTTTTAAGGCATTAGCTTTTCGTGTTTGAAGAATACGATCATGATATGGGTGTTGAGTGATGAATCATGTTCACTTATCTATATATCATGGTTCAATGAATGAGTGCGACATGTGTATTGAATGAATAAGGACATCGTTAATGTGGATAACATGAACACCTTTTTTCTAAGAACATCCAAAATGGTTGATATTGGATTGTCATGTCATCTATATTTTCAATATCCGCCATTGTGGAACATTCGAAATAGTGCCCAAATATCCGATTACAAAATTGTAACCGCATATGAAAGTTTATTTAAAAAAATAAATAAAAATGCAAATATTGCAACATCTGGTGCGCGTGCTGGCAGTAAGGTTCTTTTTAAAATTATTATTTAATATTAATATATAACCAACATAAATGTTGGCAGATTCCGATGAATTGTGAATTCTCATAACTATGATCTCTGACAATTTCATTTTCATAGTTTTCGAATATCGAGAAAAATTTAAGTGGAGAAAATTCTTGACTTCGTCCGAATCTACAATATCATACATTTCTCACATAACTTTCACAGAATTTGCAACATTATCCACCACCAATTCTCATAATTTCCAAAGTTATCTAAATTTTCGAGTAACGCCCTTTTAATATCTATATGGTTTGTAATTTTTGTTTTCATGTATTTGTCATAGTATCTTCGTGGTTTGTACGTTTTGGTTACTAATGTTATAAATATTATTTTGTGATGAATTAATTCGTTTTTAGTTTTTACAAATTAGTTGTTCAAAACTTATAACATATATGAATTAGTCGTTAGGAAATAGCTTTTACAGACTATAAACCTTCTAATTTTATATTCGAATAAAAATATAATATTAAATGTAGATTAAATTAATTAAAGTTGAGAAAAATTTATTAGAAAAATATAAATGATTTTATTAAAATGGAAAAAAAAGATATTATTAAAGTGAAATTGAAACCATAAATATTTGCTTAGTGGAATACTTGATTATGAGATGTGGCCTGTGGGAAATTTAATTAATGATATGGACCACGAGGTCTACATTATTTGGGAGAAATAAACTTGTTATCGTGGATGTTCTAAACAATTTCAAAAAGAGATGACTAAAATAATCATTTAATAATTTTCATTATTATTTTTATCACACAAAAAAAAAAAAATACTGCTTTATAAAATGAGGATATTGTTAAAACTGAGACTTTGATCTAACTTCATTCCAAAAATTAGCTCAAGATTGAGAATTGTCTAAATCGACATAACTTTCAAGGACTTAATCGCGTAGACGTGAGACATTTAACACATCTCATTCACATACAGAAATGAACTGAAGCGTAAAATTTACAAGATATTAGCGAGTGTCTCATAAGAGAAATCCAACACATTATAAAGATGAATGTGGACTATGTTACCATGTTAAGATTAAAATTTGGGTCTAATAGATATCTCACATCGACTGAATTAAGTCATTGGTAGTTGTATATATGGACTTGAATAATCCTTTCTCCTTAGCCTAGTTTTTGAGATGGAGTTAGGTTCAAGTCTCAATCTTAACATGATATCAGAGCTCAAGCTCATCGTTATATATTGGATTATCTGATGGGTCATCGATAATATCTTGTAAACTTTACACTTCAATTATTCATTTTCTATCACGAAAGGGTGTGTGTTAAATGTCTTACATCAACTGAAATAAGTATTTGAGTTGTATATACAGACCTGGCACATCGGATGGATTAAATTATTGGGAGTTGTATAAATAGACTTGGACAATTCTCCCCCTCGAGCTAACTTTTGTGGTGCACTTACTTTAAAGTCTCAGTATTAGCATGATGTCAAAGTCCAGACCCACCGTTGCTCGCCGTTATGTGTTGGAATGCCAAATAAGTCACTCGATAATGTCTTGTACATTTCACGTTCCAGTTGTTCATTCCTGGACGTAAGAGTTATATGTTAGATGTCTCATATCAGCTGAAATAAGTTTTTGAGAGTTGTATATATGGACTTCGATAACCCTTACTCATCGTGCTAGCTTTTGGAGTGGAATTAAATTCAATTTTCAATCTTAACACATACCAAGTATACATCCAAAGTGTAGACACAAGTTCTTCATCATAAAAAAATAAAAAAAAAATCAGTTAAATGTAGGAGATAATTAAAAAAAGAAAGAAACGAAAAAAAAAAAAGGAATCTCAACATTCATTGTCAACCCATATTCTAACTAATTCTTCGTAGAAAAACAAACGATCTATTTCCAAAACCTTAATACCATATTAGTTGAAGTTAGTTATATAGATCCCTATTCACTTACTGCATGTTATAATCATTTATTTAATTCATATCTGGTATTTTATTAATAACGTACAAATGTAATGCGCTGTCTTCTACCAGCGGATTTATTATTTTCAAACAATAAATATTTGTTCTTATTAATTGAACATTAAATTTAAATTAAAAAAGTGAAGGAAAATGATATTATTAGATTTTTAATGGTACGCAAACTAGGGATGGCAATGGGCCGGGGCCGGGGCGGGTTTGCCATTACCATCTCCATCCCCGAATTCCATCCCCACCCCCATCCCCGTCCCGATCCCCGCTTTTTCGGGTTCGAGGAATCCCCAAACCCGAAACTTCGTGGATCAACTTCCCATCCCCGTCCCCATCCCCGTTTCAAAAATATTAATATGACAAGACGATGACGAATTCGGAGATTTTCTCAAACCAAAAGTTATTATTACCTATAATTATTAGAGATAATATTAATATTAATATCAATATCAATATTAATAATAATAAGATTATTAATATTTTAAAAAATAATATTATTATTATATTATTAATGTTAATAATACTATTATTTTATTATTGATATTATTTCTGGGGCAGGTTCGGGGATTTCGGGGATGGGGATAATAATCTCATATCCGTCCCGAAATACATCGGGGATTTAAAAAAATCCCCATCCCCGAACCCAAATCCGAAAAATCGGGGATCCCCATCCCCGTTTCGGGTTTTCCCCGCGGGGCCCCAAACCCGTGGGGAAAGTTGCCATCCCTAACGCAAACTAATAAGATATAAAGTCCTAAACATGTATATAGGATGATTAATCAATTTAAAACATTAATGTGCTACGACAGAAACAAAGACGTATAAACGGTATAATATACAAGATATCAACAATAATTTCATAATCTTTATTATAATTTGAGGTTGAAAAATAATAATATAGCCATAAATTTATGATTTTGGTAAAATATGATATTTAATTAGTTTTATAACAAATGAATTATTAATATGATATTAGTGGTGTCATATACTTATGTAAAGGTAATTTTTTCTTAATATAAAAACATTAATATTTTATAAATCCAGTGAAATTATTAATTTATCATTTTGGCCGGAGTTAAGATCACAAGAAAGTATTATCATATTGAATTTAGAGTTTTTAGATGCTATCACATGGGTAGTATTAAGTGTAAATCCGGCCAGTGACTAAAATAATCTCATTTTATCATTATATATATAAATGAAAAACATGAAAATTATTTTGTATTTCAATATTTTGTGTTTTAAATAAAGTTTCAACATCTATGCTTAAATCTCATAATATAATTTTAACTAATATATGTATCGTGTGTGTATATATAAAAAACACAATATAGACAGTAAATATCAACTGAAAAAAACTTGTGTGAGACGTTATCACGGGTTGTGTTTTGTGAGATGGATCTCTTATTTGGATCATCCGTGAAAAATATTACTTTTTATGCTACTAGTATAATTTTTTTGTGAATATCGGTAGAGTTAACCCGTCTCACAGATAAAGATTCGTGAGACCGTCTTACAAGAGATTTACTAATATCAACTACTCACGTGTATATATAGAAACTGAAATCTAAATCCACTAAAACTATATTCAATTTTTATGGAAAAATGTGAATTGTTTTAGAATTTTTATGTATCAGCTAGCTAGCTCAACTATTTGTGTTCCTTTTGTAGACAAAATAAAATGAATAATGTCAAATTGGATCTCTCTTTAGCTAGAATGATATTATATAATTTTAAAATATCTCTTACTATTTATTAAGGCTGAGTAGATTAGAGTAACTTCCTTGGTCTATTTTATAAAATACCTAAAATACCCTTCACTCCCACTCTCTACATTACTAATTATATATATTAATAAAGTGTTAATAAATAAAAGCAAGTCACATGCAGTTTAGTGGATAAAGCCTATATTTCTTAATCATGAAGTTGTAGGTTCAATTTTTGCTTGGGTCTTTTTTATTTTTTTTTAATTTATTTTTTAGTTCATATATCAAAATTATAATATAGCCACTCATTATTTCTTATAAATATATTCTGATCCTCATTTAAATATAAATCAAATAAATTATAAAAACATATCGTACAAGCACGCAACGCGTGCGTCGTTGTACTAGTAATAATTAAAAATGCAACACGATTTAAGTAGCTTAAGACAGATTCTCCATGTTCTTGCCGTTAACCTCCCATACATCGATCAACATCCTATATATACATATATTATACGAATACATACGAACAAAAACTTGAAAAGAAGGGATTACTAGCTTGTGGTCCTCACACATCCCCTTTTCCCAGTTTTCAACTTTTATCTCTCAAAATTCTCATCACCCCACCACCAAACATCTTTCATCGAATTGATGGAAGCCGCCAGTAGTATTAATAGGAGGATTCAAACAATTGACCTCAAGCACAGGTCCATTCTTCTGAAGCAAAAGATGAACATGGATGGTTGTGTCACTCATGAATCCGAAGATGATGAGCGGATGGGTGGTGGTGGTGGTGGTGGCGTGATTGATGATGAGAAGAGGAAAAGGGCTGAGGCGGGTGGCGGTGAATCCGGCAAGAAGGGGTCAATTGGTGGTGGAAGTAGTTCAGTCATGAAGGTGTGTCGGGCGGAGAAGTGCTCCGTGGATTTGGGTGATGCTAAGGCCTATCACAGGCGGCACAAGGTCTGCGAACACCACGCCAAGGCGCAGGTGGTGCTGGTGGCCGGAATCCAGCAGAGGTTCTGCCAGCAATGCAGCAGGTTCGGTTTTCATACTTGTAACTGTCTCTGTTTTATCGTCAAAATAATTATTATATAGCTTGATGTGGACTTGTTTTGCTTTGGATATATATTATTTTAATTTATCTTGAGATCCTATTGGATACACTGTTTCATATTATTTTATTGGTTTGATCCATTTGTAGACTGGTTGGTAATGAACGTTTTTAATATTTTATTTTATTTTCTAATTACACTTGCCACTTTTTTAATTATTCTAATTATAATATATATGATTAGCTATCAGTGTTTGCTCGGATAATTCCAGGTAAAGTCTTGGCCTTTCGTTTTCATAATTGACCAAAACACTAAGAAGATAAGTCAAAACGCTTTTTTTTTCAAAAAAATAAATTAAATATATAAAAATATTTTCGCCATATTTGTTGAGCTTTTTCCTTTCTCCATTTTTCAACTAATTTCAACAATTTAGAACTTAATTAGCAAATATATAGAATTAATTTTGTTTATGAAAATTATACAACAGGCTAAAAAAATTTCCTTATAACGGGCATGCATGCATGCAGAGCCCATTGGATCCGGATCTCAGCTTGGGCTCGATCCGGGTATTCGACCTGGCACCACTACGTAAAACAAATTGTCGATATTTCGGGTTCTGTTTTATTAGACCTAGAAGGCGGCTGCCTGGTTACAGATCAAGGACTTTCACTCTTTAAATCGAAATATATAGTTGTCCTCATCAGTCGAACGTTCCATGAAAACTGTGATTACCGAACAAAAGATTTATATAAAGACAAAATTTATTTTCCTCGTAAAATTTGGTTTGTTCGAATTTTTGTAGAGTATTGATTGGATCCAAGTTTTTCCACAAAAAAATGGACTTAGCTAGCTATTTCATTATGAATGAATTAATTGTGGGTAGGTGGTAGTACAGATTTCATGAGCTGTTGGAATTCGACGAATCGAAAAGAAGTTGCAGAAGGCGTTTGGCAGGTCACAACGAAAGGAGGCGTAAAAACCCGCCGGACCATCCAAACAGCCACAGCCAAACTATTGACAGTGCTCCGGCGGCAGCTCCCTCTCTTCTGTCATCCTCATCTCCATTGTTATTCTAAGTTTTCTACCACGTTAATTAGTGGTGGGCCCGGATCACTCATGTAGAGTGATCCGGGCCGTTCACTTCCCGTGCAGACAGTGCCTGCACGGGCAGGGTGAAATAATCCATGAATATGGTAGTCGTCCTCGAGGAGCCGGGGCCTTAATTCCCTCCTGTAACTTATTTGATTTAGTTCATCGTAGTGACTATGTATTCAGTATTTGGTTCTGAGTAAATTCATTTTATTATATAATATATATATATAAATATATATATTATGTGTAATAAAATTTAATTTTTGTTATTACAGTTTGAATTAAAATAAAATATTTGAAATATGGGGAAGTTATTGAAAAATCCCCAATCAAAAAATTTCTTTGGTTTCACTCCCTACCCACAAAATTGTGGTATTATGTCATACAAAATGTGGTACACTTCATGTGGAAATGTGGTACACTTCATGTGAAAATGTGGTACTAAAAAAGTACCTAGAGACTGAACACAAAAAAAAATGACGACTGAAGACTGAACCAAATTCCCCGTTGAAATATCATATACCGGGGCATGTGCGCGCGTGTCTACTTGCAATAGATTCATTTATCATGGTTTTGATAGAAAATTATTTTTAATTCTTTTGAATAAAATAATAACATTGAATGAATCTTAACTAGATATCGTTTGAAGTTATAGATACGATAATAATATTAAAATAAATAATGTAATATAATAATAAAATAAATAATAATAGATAATAGAGCATTTGATTTTAATGATAAATAATAGTTTGTTTGATTTGATTGATTATTTGAAATGAGATAATAAATTATTATTTTGACGCATAACTTCAAATTGTGCCTAAATATATAGATGACGATGGAGCGCTCATGGTAATGTCGATGAATATACTCTCATTATCCATTGTTTATATATAAAAAAAAAGAGTGAGTCTCATGTGAGACCGTCTCACGGATCATAATCTGTGAGACGGGTCAATCCTACCCATATTCACAATAAAAAGTAATACTCTTAGCATAAAAAGTAATACTTTTTCATGGGTGATCCAAATAAAAGATCCGTCTCACAAATACGACCCGTGAGACCGTCTCACACAAGTTTTTGCCAAAAAAAAAATTGTATATTTTTAATAAGCATGGTCATGATCTTATCGTTATATTCTATAATAATTATTTGATACAATCTATATTATCTTACATTAATATATTATTACACAACAAGTTCTCATAACTCATTTTGGTCTTTTTTTCAAAATATTTCTCTTAATATATTTTATTCTTGTATAAAAAACAAACATACCAAAATTAAAACTTGAAATTAACATTTAACGAAAAAATAATTCCAGCACTAACTTTCGGAAAAAAAATTTACTATATTTAAATCTGTATTTTATTATATATAAAACTTAATATAAACATAAAACATGAATGTATTGCTTGCCAAGGGTTTTGGCAATGTAATTAAAACTTGAGGCATTTTGCTTGACAAAGGTTTTGGCAATGTAATTAAAACTTGAGACATATAAAGTTTATGATATTTATAAAATTAAATATGAAATGAGATTTAGCAAGATGAATTTCTATAATCATGAAATATGAAAATTTAATAACACTTTATAATATGAAATCAAAATATAAACAAATAATAATTTAATATATAAAATATTCATTTTTTTTATTGAGTTAATTGAATAACAAAATTATATACACCATAATCAAATGTGCAGTCAATTTGGAATTTTTTTTCCTTCACGAAAAAGTTAAGTATCTTAGTCTATCCCTTAATTATTAGTATATATATAATTATGTGTGTGTATTAAGGGGCTCATTACTTATACTAGCGTTTGTAGGCAATTTTGGATAAAGAGTAAATAAAATATTTTAATAGTTTTAAATCAAAGTGGGTTAAGGTAAAAACTTGTGTAAGACGGTTTTATTGGTCGTATTTTGTGAGACAAATCTTTTATTTGCGTCAACCATGAATAAATATTATTTTTTATGTTAAAAATATTACTTTTTATTATGAATATCGGTAATATTGACCCGTCTCACCGATAAAAATCCGCGAGACCTACTCCAAAATTAATTACTTTATATCTTCAATTTTAATAATATAATAATAAAATAGATAGCTTCATATTTGGTGGTGTGAATCAGTGATTGTCCACCGTTGATTAGACGAGCCTAATTAGCGGTGCGAGCTGCCAATTGGCCAAATAGTAAATCACCAAATGGAAACGACATCATATATCTCACATTATTATTATTATTATTATTATTATTATTTTTTTATTTTTTATTTTTTCCTCCTGTGATGTAGTTTCATTGTTATACCTTCCATGGTAGGCCGAAAGCTATAAATGAGAAGAAAAAGGTGACATTTTAGGCCTCGCAGAGCTGCTGAAGGAAGCGGCATTGGTAATTTTGCACTTCTTGTTAATTGTTTATCAAAATGGATTTACGTTGCAGTATGATTTTATGATATGTTCGTTCTGTGATTTTATCGATCTGATCATTTTATAATGAATTAGAGCCATGTCTGTGCCTTTTCAGGTCCAGGAGAAGGTTTCAGTACGTGGATTCCTTCGCAAATTTTAGATAAATTTTGGGTTTCCAGAAAAGTTACTCCAAAGATTTGATTTTTTTTATTATTTGGTTGTCCATAGTCAATCCCATATTTTTGTTTTTTGTTTCAATTTTAGTCAATCCCACTTGATTTAGTTGGTTTTAAAATCAGACTCTGCATTTGACATTTTTTTAACATAGATTTTCTGTTTAGGTTTCTGAATTTTCTTGCTGTAGTGTTTGTTCCCGCTTTCTTATGAAAAAAGTTACGGAAGAAGTTGGTTTTGGTATCTTAGGGTGAAAGCCTGAAACTGTTGAGTTATGGCCTTCGGATAAAATGTGAATAGTACTCTGCATAGATTGAACCTTATGTTGCGACTGTCTTCTAAAGAATGGTTGACGACATTCTATAAGTCTCTCGCTTCGTCTGTGGTCTCACATCTATAAATAAATTGCCCCAACTTTATTTTTCAGCTTTTATAGCGAGGAATAAATGTTATATAGTGAGGTTGTTTATTTCAGGGTGCAAGTTGAGTTAAGGACTGACATTCTCTACTTAAGCTATTAGATTTTGTTAAGAGCCAGTATGGATCAGAAAATGAATGTTTATATTTGGGACATGGATGAGACCCTTATATTGCTCAAATCTTTACTCGATGGAACATATGCTGAGGCTTTTAATGGCCTAAAGAATGTACGAAATGGTGTAGACATCGGCAAAATGTGGGAAACTCATATTCTTAAAGTGTGTGATGCATATTTTTTTTACGAGCAAGTAAGGTTTTCTGTTTCCTTTTTCTTTTTCATTTTTACATCATTTGCTCTTATGTGTTTCCAGAATTTGCTGATATATTGTAGTCATTTAGGTCGAAAATTTCAATCAACCATATCTTGACTTTTTGAGCCATTATGATGACGGTGCAGACCTCTCTGGTTACGATTTCAGTCAAGATGGGTTTAGCCCCACATTTGATGATCTTAATAAAGGTAAATTGGCATACCGCCACCGTGCAATAGCTGAGAAGTATAGAAAGGTACATTTTTCGCTATCCTTTCTCCTGTAATGTAATTTCTTAGATACAAAAAGTGAAAGCATGCATTTTTCTTTGTATAGCTGCATTTCTTTATTCTGATTAAGTTAATTTGTCTATAGCTTAAGTTCAGGTTAATAAAGTTGATAGATTGCCATATCATTGGTCTCAATTAGCAGCGTGTTCTTTTTGTAAGACAACTTTTTTGCATGAACGTATCATTTTAGCATTTTGTCACAGATTAAATGAACACTTATGGCCTATCTCCAGGATATCAAAATTCTTGAATATCAAATATTTTACCTCTATTTAGCACTCTTAACTGTGTGTACTAACTCCCAACAAGACTTTGATTACATTCTGTTCGGGACATGGTTAAATAAAGGATCACCATGTCTCAAGGTTTCCTGTTTCTTTGAAATGAAAGGATGGAGTGGCATTCAAGTATTGCTTTATACTTAAAAAGGAATGCGACTATTAGCTACTATTGTAATTTCAGCAATAGCAAATTAGTTGATGCCATCAATACTGTAGGTTATAATTGAGAGTAGCGAACGGAGCGAGGATTGAGAACAAGATCAGGGGTAGAAACAAAGAGTTAAGAAATATGTCAGGTGAAGGTGATGGCTTCCATAAAAAAACTGTTGCTTGCATGAGGAGTATAATGATGATGTTGAATTTGGTTTATGGATGTAGAATTGATATTAACTTATCAACTAAATATCAATTATCTAATAGAATAATTGGACGTTTTGGTGTTTTAATATCATAAATTTATTGATAAGTAGGAATGCTAAGTCGGGTTTTGATTGTAAGACACTGAAAAATCCAGCCAAAATCTACTTAAGGTGAGGAGTGAGAAAGCTGGATGCTTGATGACTTGTACCTCGCGGTTCTATTGTGGTGCTACTAGTTTTTTCTTAGAAAATCTTGCTTGTTGAACATTTGGAGGTACAAAATCTTTTTCTTCTGGAGAAGTGTGGTAGTGGTCATAAGTAGAGGCAGTGGGATCCTAAAGGTCAAGTGACCAATTTCGGGATTGATTCATCTAATGGCTCCTGCTGATAATATCCCTGATATCTTAAAATGATTTTCCTGCAAGTGATCTTCTAAGGTGCTATCTCCTTTGCTATTTGTTAGCAGTTCATGCAATAGGTAGCGAAAGTGATTAAAATCAATGGATAGAAGTGCTACACCTAGTCGTTTCTATCATAAAGCATTGTTAGTAAATGGCAATAATTCACAATTTTTGTTATACATCATTTTTGCTTAAAATATAATTCCTGATCTATCATATTTCTTTAAGATTTGATTGATGTTTCGAGCTTTGACATCGGTTTTTCAGTTAACTGTTGTCTCAGTGATGGGAACCAGTTATTTGTTCACGTTAAGTTTGATTGTTGTACTGTCTCCCTTACTACCAAAGGATATGGACATCACTTTCTAATTAAATATGCATACACTTATATATTAGTAGCATAACAGAGGTCTATACGATATGGGAAAAGCCCACTTCTGTTTTATTTCTTGGTTTTTGCTAGTTGTTCTTCAAGAATTTAGTGGGGGTTAAAAGTACTTCGCTTAAGATTGGTCGCATACTTTAAACTTAAAATGCTAGTTTGATTAATAAATTTTAGCATCCTTTTGACTCATTTTATATACCCGGGGAAGATATTATGCTCTGCAGTTCAGTTTTTATAATTTTTGCACTCTATTTATTTGCAGGGATTGTGTAACCTTCTTAATCAAGATGTTATGAAGTTATTGAACAATCTCTATGATTTGACTGATACTTACACAGAAAAATGGTTTTCTTCAGGTAAATATTTCAGTCATGAGCAAACACCTTAAAAGTTCTTTTGCTGAGAGATTCATTGATGTCAAGTGATATAAATTTTAATTTTTACCAGTGATTGACTTTGTTACTGTATAATTAATTATGCTTATCATAAAAGGTAAATGACTTCTTTCAATGAATTGTCAAATGAAATGCAAAATGGACTATATGAACCTGAGTATTTCAATGTGGTATTATGTTAGGTGCTAATTTTCTAAAACAACTCCAAACAATCAAAGAACTGCAGAATTTAATAGAAAATATAGATGAATTTAAATCAAATCAACAGTCTTGAGTTTTTCCACTGAGCCAAGGAAATAAATCATTTTACACGAGAAAATACAGTTCTCATGCCCTAGCTTCTGCTGGCAAATAACCAATAATACAATGCTTGAACGAAAATAACCACTCCCACATAATCCCCCTGTATGCAAATGATTTACCCTTGGTCCAGTAATTCCTAAAAATCTTTCAATTTTCTGATCGGTTGACATAAAGATTTACGGGCGACTTTTAAATGCAGCGCTACGATATTCTTTCAACCTTTACAAAACAAGTTTTAGCAAGGATTTTATCTAACTAGACTCGTCTTTGTTGTCTTTGGTCTCT
Source organism: Primulina eburnea (assembly GCF_022965805.1). Lineage (NCBI taxonomy): Eukaryota > Viridiplantae > Streptophyta > Magnoliopsida > Lamiales > Gesneriaceae > Primulina > Primulina eburnea. Next base: position 29,346,830 of record NC_133114.1, read on the forward strand.
GTTTTGTTGCTAACTGACAGTAATCGTGCTTTCATGCGAGTTTTAAATTTTATGTTGTGATATGTTAGTCTCATTAACATGGAATGTTGTTATCATCCTACTTTTATGGCTTTGGAGAAACCTTTTGTTTTTTCTTAAATTGTTATCTTAAAGCTCTGTCGGTGTCTAACAAGTTACTTTGTATATCAATCTGTCTTATAGCTCATGGTTGCTGTGCTACTGTGTACTGATTGAAATAATTTTCTGATTCAAAAGTGATGGATAGAGTCTATATCATTCAGAAATTCTTTTAATTGTTTAATAATAGACGATATAGAGAAGATTGGAATTTATGTTGTTTTCCAACTCCTTCTCCCAATTAAATATTCGCGCAACCTTAAGCAGGCTAAGTTTGGGTAAAGCTAAGTTTTGGCTGCGGCTCCGTGAACTAATCTTAGGGATTCAGAAGCAAAACATTTTGTATTTTTTTGCTGGATATCACGAGTTGTGGCATTTGCTCAGGTCAACGTTGAGGTCGTAGCTCTAGGGTGACTTTTTTTTGTTTAATTTTTGACTGTTGACTGTATCATTGCAAGTGGCCTTTGGTTAGCTATCAAATTAAGTTCGTAATTTCCTGAAGCTCAGTATGAAGTTTTAATAACCTAAAGAATGAGGGAGGTAAAACAAAATGTTGTTATGTCTCCTTCGAGTATTGTAGATAAGGGGAATAGTGGAGTATGTAAAATAAAGATTGAAACAGTAGTTGTTTTGAAGAAATGGTGATAGCATTGTCAACTTTTGCCTGTTTGACAGTTTTCATTCATGTGCATCATGATGTCCAATGAAACGTGCTCCAATTAAAGCATCCTGAGGTTGTGCATCTCATATCTCCTTGAATAAAACATTTACCTTCCAAAAATTTATGGATCTCTATTCAGTTTTTCGGCGTTTGTTTGTTGCATTCTTTTCATTGATAATTTTTCCTACAACTTTACAAAACCTCTTTTAGCTCTAGCATTCAGGTAGTCCATAGTTCGATTGTGTGCGACGATGGAGTTTATGTGAAGTTTGTGAACGTATCTGGGCTTCTTGGTGCATGACTTCATGCATGTGTGAAGACTAACATCAATAGTTTTGTGAACCTATAGTTTTTGCTGACAAGGTTTTACATTTAGAAGCATTTGTTGTCCTCTCATTTACATTTAAAGCTTTTTTTATCAATTCAAAAGGATTAGAAAACTTTATAAGAAATTGTTGGGACGAGTGAGGCAATCCAAATATGTTCATAACATGATTTCCTTTTCATCGGGTCCATGTTCCATTACATTCATTCTGTCTGGTGTGGATCACGGAGTGGCCATGATGTCCTGTGATAGAGAAATTGTATTGTCGACCCAGCGGGGTATTTGGTTGAACTATCTTTGTTTAGTGTATAATTAATGAATGCGTAAACTGATGATTTCTGAATTTTATAAGTTTTACCAATTTTTCTTTCAGCTAGATCTTGCTTGGAGGAGTGTGCGGGACAGAATAGAGATACAAATCCCTATATTAACTTATCCAATGCTAGAGATGCCATGTTTCAGCATGTGAATGTCATAGTTACATCTGGTCCCCTTGTGCCTAGCCTGGTTAAGTGCCTACTCTATCGCCTGGATAAAATGATTGCTTGTGACAAAGGTAAGTTGATCTTCTATTCAGCATAGTTGCACACATGTGCATGCACCCTGGCACGTGCATGTTATCCTGTCACATTTGAATTATCTGGTATTGCATGCAGTTTGTGATTGATGGCTTTATTAGTTACTATTTACTGGAGAAGTCACAGGCATTCAAATCTAGTGCTTGAACCTAACACATATGCCCGTGCAATATTTGTTTAGTATACAGTTCATTAGAAGTGGGAAAGCTCCAATGTTTTTCATGGATCAAAGATCGTTTCAATGGACCAGACGTTCAGTTTTGCGTGGTTGGGGATGGCTGGGAAGAATGTGAAGCTGCAGAAACCATGAAGTGGCCATTTGTGAAAATTGATCTACAGCCAAACAGCATCCATCAATTCCCAGGGCTGACATCCAGAGACTTGCAACGATACATTAATGTCGTGTATGAAAAGCTTGATCGAGAAGATGAGTTGTAAGTCATTTAGAAGCTTACAAGAACAGTGCATGATGTAATGTTGAGTATTTGTAATTTTTCAAGAGTCTATTTGAGCATGGGAAATGAAAATAATTCTATTGATAGATATGATCAGCGTTAGTTCTTCTTCTTACTAACTCAGTTTGGCTCTTTTATGTGGAAATTTATTTAATTTTTTAGATTTCTAATTTATCCCTTCCAGGAGCTCAGAAGTTGTCAGTTTTCCAGCAGATCAATAAATTATTCTTCTTCTCACTAACTTGGTTTGGTTCTTTTATGTGGAGATTTATTTAATTTTTTAGATTTTTAATTTATCCCTTCCAGGAACTCAGAAGCAGATGACAACAACCAAATACCATCAAAATTTCAAATATTTCACAAAACACAGGATCGACAATAACATAACAGTTTCTGAGGTTCAAGGGTTCTTGAACATTTCACCACGACTGTTGCCTTCTGCGGTGATCATTTCATATCAGAGGCAGCGGCACTGGAAGCTGTGGCCGCTGGAAAAACCACTCGTCGCTTCTCATTTCTACGAGCTATAAGCAGTCTGGGAGACTTGGCCTTTGTTAATACTTTAGAAGACCTGTTTTCAATTTGTACCGAAAACTAATATTAGGCAACAGTTTGCCCCATAAAATAACGATAAACACCGTTGATAATACTTATTTATATAACACAAAAAGATTACTATTTAAGACATACTTCTGTGCGTTAAATAATATCTCGTATCGAAATTATAGTATTGCTTTATTTTTTTGGTATATCGTGTCTAAAAAGTTAGGGCGCCCTTAAACGCGAGCTCAAGTTATATCGAAATAATCGTACTTAAACGCGAGCTTACCTTTTTTAATCATATTATAAATCATAATAACTTATTAATGAAATCAACGTTCTATACCTTTATTTAGATTAATATTCCACATCTAAAACAATCCTTCTTACGAAGTAGGAAGGAATTTAATAAATTTTTACCTTTATTTTTCACCTTTTAATGTCCAGATTTGTTTAAAAAAAAAACTGTAAGTTAAAAATTATAATCCAGTGGGATCTTCGAATAGTTTAAGTCACATAAACATTAGAGATTTGCAATTAATGATTTTATATTTGGGGTAAGGTTTGAAATTTTTCAATGTGATTTTTATGGAATAAAAGATCCGTCGTGACATGAACATGTGTTTTAATCACGTAATTATAAAATTTTAACAATGATGTTTGTGATTTAGTTAATTAGAATGTCTCCAAAAGATAATTACAAAACTTAAAAACTATAATTATATCATTGAAAGAAACTTATGTTTACAATTTTAGAGACAGACCTAAATTGCAAGAAGCCCATTTGTCAGAAATCCACGTGGCACTATAAAACAAGGCCACGTGAGATTTTCACACGTGAAAACACGTGGGAGGATATCATAATTGAAAGTAGGAAATGGACAAAAACCTCACTAACTTCCATTAGCACCAATCTGCGTCACCCTAACATTCATGGAACAGTAGTGCTTTACAAACAATACATATAGAGTACTTAGCATAATAAAAATTAATAGCTAGGGGGCCTAATATTGTCGAGATAACTAGGCATATAGACCATATATTATAATATATAAATATTAAAAATACATATCAGTACACGGTATGGGTTTGTTAGCAAAATCATAGGGGCTTAAGAAATTTGTTCGAAAAAATGGTAAAAAGATGGCTCCAATAATTTTCATCAGCGTGGAAGAGAACAAAAGAGAGGGTTGGTGCTTTGCATGTTATAGTGTAATGTCGAGGTGCCACATATATCCCTTCGCATGCAAAGCACCCCTAATGCTGTGCAGCCACGCACCTCTCCACCCATACCTTACACCATCCTGGTCATTCTCCCCCCACACCCCTCTACCTGTCTCTATCTTCTGTGTATATATATGTTGCCCCTGTTTTCACTGTTTCATAAATCTTAGTTTGCTCCCTTCTCTGGTGACATTTCTTTCTACATAAATTATATTATTTTTATTGTTTACTTAGGATTCATTCTCCTACCTACCATTATATTATTTTCAAGAAAATTTCATTATGGGTAGTACTACTGTTTGTGATGAGAATCAACACAAGTTCCACCACTCCCACCAACCGTACCTGAACAAGAAATCCCTCCGAGAAATCGACATCCCGCCACGGAAGCTCCTCAGTCGCCGTTCGGCCGCTGGACATCAGCAGATGTCCGACGTGTTCTCGGACTCCCCCAAGGCGGAGGATGCGCTCTCCAAGTTCTTGCCTTGCAACAACGTAGACGAGGATGATTCTGATCCTTATTCCTCTGACCAGTTCAGAATCTACGAATTCAAGGTCAGGAAGTGCACCAGGAGCCGTAGCCACGACTGGACGGATTGCCCTTTTGCTCATCCGGGCGAAAAGGCCCGGAGAAGGGATCCGAGGAGGTTCCATTACTCTGGAAATGTGTGCTCTGAATTTCGAAAGGGATATTGCAACAAAGGCGATAGCTGTGAATTCTCCCATGGGGTTTTTGAATGTTGGCTTCACCCATCTCGCTACCGAACCGAAGCATGCAAAGATGGGAAGAACTGCAAGCGGAAGGTATGTTTTTTTGCTCATTCAACCAAGCAGCTTCGCATGTCACCGGATCCATCTTCTCCACCGCCTATGAGTTCTCCGATGTCGGAGAAACTGTACCGGAATCTGAATCATTGCTGTGTCTTCTGCCACGCTTCACCTACTTCTCCTCTAATGAGCATGTCCCATTTATCGCCGCCGCTTTCACCACCACTCTCCCCTCCGGTGAACACACCGGAGTTTTCAAGGTTATCAAGCATGGAATCCTGTGGATTCCCTGAACTCAGCAACGGCGGGATAACTTACAAAGATGCATTAACCGAATTGATGTGTTCTATGGAGTCCATGCGCGTGAACGAAGCTCCAGTTTCTAACTGTGCAACAACACTCATGAATACTGCTACTCGGAGGAATCTTCCATGGCTGGATGTGACTAATTTCAACGTCGAAGTGGAACAGCCTCAGTTTGTGTTATCTCCTTCAAACCCAAGCCCTGGAACAAGCAAATTCTTTAATGGAGAGAGCAGGTTCTTCACAGGGAATTTTTCTGGCAAGAATTTGATGGAGGATCACACCAGGTACAACAATGAAAGCAATCTGGGAGGGCCAGATCTTGGGTGGGTCAATGATCTCCTCACCTAAATTAATGGTTCCACCAATAAAATGAACCCCCAATGCTATGGAGATTTGAAGAAATAAAAATTAACAAGATCATGATATTGCACCATCCATATATATATGTAAGTTGTGTATGTATATGTGAGATGGGATGTGATTATTTTTTGCTGCGATTTTTTTTTTGTGGTAATTATGGGATTTTAATGAGTATTTAATTAGTCTATTTTGATTCCGTTGTGTTAAAAGTATAGAGTAGTACTAGCTAAGTTATGCAAGGAGGTCTGCTGGTATATTTGTGAATTTAGGTTATCTTATGGTCAATGGATATTATTATTAATGAACTTGAATCATGTTTTACATTATCATTCTTATATATTTGTTACTCTTTTTTCTTTTCAACACAAACAGTGAAATTAGATTGGAGCAATGAGTTTTCATCTTATGTATGTATGAAATCATTCGGTTTAGTTCAAGTTTTTTGCACTTAGCATATGGTGAAATTATTATATCTTGGCTTTTCAAGTACATGTATTCTCTTACCATTTAAGTTTCAAAAACTTCAGATTCTTTCGTTGGTACATATATTTTGAAAAAAAAAATTGATATGTTTTTTTTTAAAAAAATAGTAAAAAAAAAACTATAATGCAAAAAAGTATGGGTTGCATCGAAAAGATGGGAAAATATAGATCTGAATGTTAAAACTATTGAGCCCCTTGGAGATCAATTTCTAAACTGACGTTAGTATATGCTCTATTTGAAGAAAAATCCACCAGACGAACAAGAAAATTTCAACATACAATATATATATATATATATATATATATATATATATATATATATATATATATATATATATATATATATATATATATATATATATATTTATTAAAAAGACTAAAAATGGAAAACAAAAGAGTGGTGCGAGGTGTCACGGTCAAGAGTATGGAGAGGAAAGGTGGCATACATGCACAAAGACGAAGAGGTTATTATCCAAATCAAAGTTTGTTTACAAAATTCCAAAAGCTATTAAATGATATTGTCTGCATTCGGCACGATTGCATATACCATTTTAATTATAATTTTTACGTAAATGGATCGGAAGTACAAAAACATTTCCAAATTAAATAACGTTCTTATAAATTATCAAATCTTATAATTCAATTATCTCCACTATATTAAGAATTTCTATAACATTCATAGGTTATGGAGAGTTCTCAAAATGGAAAACTGTGAATTTGTTCTTGATGTATGATAAATATCATAATAGTTTGTAGTTTTGTTATCATAATAAGTTTTCGTTTCTGACATGTTTAATTGATCCATTTTTATGTTATTTTATTTTATGAAGAAGGTTTATGTTGTTGGGATAATTTTAGGCTAAAAAAGTTATTTGTATCACATTTGAAGGTTAATAAAATTAACTTCGTGGAGGACTTGAAGTAAAAAAAAAAAAATCAGAAGTGTACAAAACGTGAGCATGCCTTATGATCTGCATGTGAAATATAACGTTGGCGAGAATGACAATGAGTGAAAATCGAAATTATGATGATAATACTATATTAGGAGTTCTAATTGTGTATTTAATTCATTAAAGACTTTTGGAGACATAAATATGTTATTGAGAGAAAAAAAGATTTGATAAAGTTTTATTCCATAAAAACTCTGGTTTACTTATTGATAGACCTAATCTCTTCCTGATATTATTAGGTTTTATAATAGTTTTCGGTTTTTTCTTTAGAATTCTCTATGCACACAAACTTAACATGATACATAAAAGAGATAGCGTGTGAATTTTTATTTTGTTGGGTGAAATAATTGTCCATGTTTGGTAGAGCGGTCGAACAATAATATTTGAGCTGCTGTGTGGTTTAAAAGATTTGAGTTGCACCATTACCACCAGCTCTAGCTTTTGGTAAAGCGGCAAACGCTCGGTCCTATAATTGATATCAGAGCCAAGGTCACGGGTTCGATTCACATCGATTGCAAGGAGTACAATTATTGAGAGGGTGATTGTTGGATGCTATAATTGTCCCTGCTTGATAGAGCGGTCGAACTGTGGTGCTTGAGCTGCTGTGTGGTTTAAAAGATTTAATTTACATAATTACCACCAGCTATAGCTTTTGATAAAGTGACAAGCATCCTACACATTTCTTCTCATGAACTCTATGTTAAGTTTTATTTATCACTCGAGATATATTTCTACAATTTCATTTTTGCCATTATGAATTTTTTTGCGTTTTAATTTAATATTCTAATTTGTTCAAATATTTGTTGGTTTGTGATTTATTCATATGAAATACCTCTTTACGATTTACAAAACTAAAATGTTGAGAACAATAACTGACTCTACACAAAGTATGACTCTTGGTATTTGGGTTATAATATGATTTAAAATAATTTGAATTGTACCGATATCATCAAATATATATAATATTTAGTTTAGTAAAAAAGCGACAAACATTTATATATGAATGCCAAAAAAAAAAAAATAGTAACATTTTATTTTCTATCTTTATTATTTGACCATGTAAGGCATATATTTGACTATTTTTTATATATATAATAATAGATTATTTATATTTAACTCATTAGAATAATAAAACGAATATGATATCTTGATTAAATTTGTGTTATACTTAGGGATGGCAATGGACCGGGGTGGGGGCGGGTTTGCCATCACCATCCCCATCCCCGAATTCCATCCCCACCCCCATCCCCGTCCTCATCCCCGCTTTTTCGGGTTCGGAGAATCCCCGAACCCGAAACTTCGGGGATCAACATCCCATCCCCGTCCCCATCTCCGTTTCAAAAATATTAATATGGCAAGACAATGATGGATTCGAAGATTATCTCAAACCAAAATTTATTATTATCTATTATTATTAGAGATAATATTAATATTAATAACAATATCAATATTAATAATAATAATATTATTAATATTTTAAAAAACAATATTATTATTATATTATTAATAATAATAATACTATTATTTTATTATTGATATTATTTTCGGGACGGGTTCGGAGATTTCGGGGATGTGGATAATAATCCCATACCCACCCCGAACTACATCGGGGATTTAAAAAAATCCCCGAACCCGAAACCAAAACCGAAAAAATCGGGGATCCCCATCCCTATTTCGGGTTTTCCCCGCGAGACCCCAAACCCGTGGGGAAAATTGCCATCCCTAGTTATACTAATCACAATAAATTTTCATTTTCCAGCAATATATATAAATTTTAAAATAATGTACACTCTTGCGGGAAATGGGCGCATGTCTCTTGGATAGAAGCAGCGTTAAATAAACAGATGTCATTAGTTCGAGAAATAATCTGGTATATTTTTAACATCCTGCTCTCTGTTTAAAAATTAAAAGTACTATTTTAATTTTTTTTGTAAAAATAAAAGTTAAACATGCAGAAGTAACGATGATAAGCAAGATGACAAATATATATAAATTCACATTAAAATTATGATTTGTATAAATAAATATCATATATTTTCATGCATTATTATCTCACAATTTATATATAGCTATTGCATTATAATTTTATAATTGATGGCAATGAAGGTGGGTCAGTGACTCATTGGAAAGACATGTGGGAGGAGAGTAGGGGACCACCTTTGAAATCAGAGGGTCACCGCCGGCCGCTTGTGAATTTTGCTGCTACTTCCACAAGTTAATTAATTAAGTTGGATTTTATATATATATATATATATATATATATATATATATATATATATATATATATATATATATATATATATATATATATATATATATATATATATGAGGGCTGTTACCCTGCACTCTTGGGTGCAGGGTAACATGGGCGCCTGCACAGCTGGCGCTGTGCTGGCGCCCATGTGTTTGCAACGAAACAACATTTAGCGACAGCTTTTACAACTCCGTCGCTATTAGCGACGGATTCTTAGCATCCGTCGCTTTTAGAGACGGCATATAAAAAACCGTCGCTAAACGTCATAATTTTTTAAAAAAAAAACCGGACAGAGGGGGACAGAGGGGCGTTCACAAAATCGATTCTCCAGTCCAACCTACCGCCCCACAACACAGAAAAGTTTGAGAGAAACACAACACCGAAAAGTGAGGTTCAACTGAAGGCAAATCTGGAGATTTCGTCCAAGGTTTTTCCGTGCGCCTCAAATCCGAAGGTAACTCGATGTATGATAGTTCATCGCCGCTGTTTTCTTCCATTCTACAATATGAAATGAACAAAATTAAATTTGTTTGAATATTTAAATTCCTTTTTATTCATTAAAATTGTGAGGTTTCAAGCAAATTGTGATTTTGAGGCGCACAGAAAATTTTTTATTTGAGACGCACTTACATTCACACATACACGAACCAAATTTTTATTTCTAACAACTTCGATTTACATTCACGCACATATTTTTATACCCGAGGTTTTCTAACACATTCACACACAAATTCTACCGGGAGTGACAAATTTTCCGATAACATCGAGTTACCTTCGGATTTGAGGCGCACGGAAAAACCTTGCACGAGATCTCCAGATTTGCCTTCAGTTGAACCTCACTTTTCTGTGTTGTGGTTCTCTCAAACTTTTCTGTGTTGTGGGGCGATAAGTTGGACGGGAGAATCGATTTTGTGAACGCCCCTCTGTCCCCCTCTGTCAGGTTTTTTTTTAAATTTATACGTTTAGCGACGGTTTTAAATAATCCGTCGCTACTAGCGACGGATTATTTAAAACCGTCGCTAAACGTTGTTTTAATTTTTTTTTTTAAAAAAAAGAAAATGCACATGTGGGCGACAGCTCAGCTGTCGCCCACGGAACGCTCACCAAGGGGTGAGCAGCATATCATTTTCGTATATATATATATATATATATATATATATATATATATTATATAAATAATGTATAATTGTAGATAATAAGTTTTTTGTGAAACGATATCATAAATCTATATTTTTATGACAGGTCGAACCGATACACACCCAGATCATAAGTAATATTTTTTTACATAAAAAATAATATTTTTCATGGGTTGAGTCGGATAAAAAAACTCAGCAAAAAAAATAAACGATCTCATATGAGTTTTTGTGTATTATAAGTATCTTGTGAAAATTAATATTTATTAATTTAAGATGATTGAAGCAAAATATTTATTCTCATTTAAATAAAAAAAAAACTTGTAAGGCCATCCACAATGGTGGATATTTGGATAGCCATGACACCATTGTGGATGGTGAATATTTGGTTTTAAGGAATACCCGGTTACAAATTTGTAACGGGGTATTCCTTTTTTTTAAAAAAATTTACTGAAGCCAGCGTGAAAATCACGCTGCAGGTTTCTACTTTTTCTTTTTTTTTTTGTTTTTTTATATTTTTTAATTATATTAAATTACGATAAAAATAATTAAATACATAGAAAATATGAATTGTGCAGATCTAGCTCCATCCCTCTTTTTCAAACTTTAGAATAAAATTTTGAACGTTGGGTTTTGAACGTTACCCAACGTTCAAATTTTATTCTATAAATACATACATTTGTAATAAATTAAAATGCATAGTTTTAAAAGCATAAAAAAATATTTCTCTCACAAAAAAAAAATTCCTTACAAAATTTTTTTGGAATGGATAATAATTCCAATAATTTTTTTAGGGATTTTTTGAACTCTCCAAATATCGATGAAAGTTCAAGTGGAGAAAATTCTCGAGTTCGTCCGAGTGTACAACTATCCTCCATTTCCATTTCTTACTCAACACCCACAGAATTTGCAACATAAATATTTGGAATTAAATAAAGTGATGGAATGATTTTATTTAAATGAAAATAAATTATTAATTAAAGTGACAGTGGGACCCATAAATATTTGATTGGTGAGATATTTGATTGTGAAATGTGAGTTATTTGAGTAGTGAAATATTTGATTGATGATGTGGAGTACAAGACCCACAAATATTTGATAGAAATAACCTTGTTATTGTGGATGGCCTAAAGCCTAATTTTATTAGCATGAGAAATGACTAGAGCTAAATCTTTACGGCGATCTTTCTAGCATAGCTTATATATTCGAGTTATTATTGCGATCCACCGGCCAAGTTCCCCTCCAGGAAACACATAATTTCACCACTCACCCCTCATCACTCATCACACGCAAATATTTATGGGACTACATTATTTGTGTAATAAATGTTTCGAACGAGAAGCAAATGGAAGTACCCATAGGCCATAGGGAAAATCAAATATTCACGAATCTTCAAATGTTAAAATTCCCAATTGGAGATCAATCAAATCAATGGTCGAGATCCTGAATATGTAAGAATAGAAATTCATTTTTTTTTAAAAAAAATACTTTATGTGATTGTAAGCCTAATATTCGAAGAAATGACGTGGATAATGGGAGAAATTAAATTAATGGTTGTGAACATTTGACTTAAAACTGGAGATCGGTCCACTCGATTGAGTAAACAATTTGCGAGCTGTGAATAAACCCAACCCGTCAGCCCATTCGGACAGTACTGAACACCACACACAGTTCCACTTACAGTTACTTAATAGTTATTAAGTAATCTTACCGATTTTGAACACATTATCGCTGAATGTGATGTAGAACTAGAAAAAGTTCACTTGGGATGGGCCAGCCCAACCTTTTGATCGTATACTGTTAATAAAATACTGGAGTAAGCCCAAATCAGTAATAGACCCGTTAATCGTTTATATAACCTTTTTTTAAAAGAAATTTTGCTACGAAGTTTCACGGAAGAGTTTGACAATTACATTTAAATCCATAATAATTAATACAAATCAAATTTTTGATTCATTTCTATGTCTGGAAATTTAACCTGACTCTATTTTGTTTGTTATACAATGGGGTTGGGTGGTTTTTGTTTTAACGTAGATTCAACGCACGTCTCTTCTTATTTGAACATATTTAAGTCCGTACACCGTAACGGTGGTAACGATTTTGAGTTTGATTTATAACTAGTAAGAAAATTACACACACAAATAAGGATGGTCCAATTCAGTCAGTTTGTTACTTCGCAAATTGATAATGGCATTAATCCTACTCAAATTCTAATTTTACATTATGTATTGCAGTATGGAGATTGAAAAAAAAATTATTATAAAAATTACGAAAATTTTAAAATTATTATATTATATTATTATATTATATAATGTAAATATGTGAAGAAAATAATAAAATAGAATAGGAGGAGAAAAAAGGGTCTTTGTGGGAAAAACCTAGAGCGGTAAACCTTGTTGGTGCCACTAAAACCCTTGCAGTGGTAGCTTTTTCTTCGTTTCCATTTCTCGCGAGCATACTTCTCTTCTCTCCGTTCCAGTTCTCGAGGTTTGCAAATTTGTTCATACGTTCCTGTCTCTGTACTCGTAACCCGTCAAATATCAGTATTTGTCTGTATCTATGATGCTTGCGATGCAACTTGGTTAATTGTGCTTTTATTTTTTAATTGATTTTTTTGTTCGGGGATTTGGTGAGGGTGTGAATAAGTGCTGATTTTAGTGGAATTATATGAATTTTGAGGTTTTTGCGTCATTTCCTTTTGCGATTGAGGTGTAGTTGGTTGATTCAGTGAGATATGATCTTAGTTTTTGTTATAATGATGTGTTAGATTCAGTATCGGATATTTGAGTGAATAATTGTACATTTCTGTAAATGCAGGTGTTTACGGTATGAATTTGAACAATGTCAAGGTACCGAAGATGCCTGGTGGAGGTGCAACATCTGCTGTGATCAAACTGGGAGTTCTTGCTGGTCTCGGAATCTATGGAGTTGCTAACAGTCTCTACAACGTTGAGGGAGGGCACCGTGCCATTGTTTTCAACCGTATTGTTGGTGTCAAAGATAAGGTTTAGCCTTGCATTTATCTCGAGGATTAAATAATATTTTGCTATTCATTTTTATAATCAACTGATAATGCTCAATATTTTCTTCTATCCTTAATTACATGCAAATCTTTCTTTTTTCCATGTCTCTCTTGTTGGGAAAGTTTGTGGGAAGAAGTTCATTTTCTGTGGGGGTAAACCATGAAGATTGCATTCCATTTCAATTGTAATGATGTTTGCCCTGAGTGAATCTCACTGGCATAAAAGTTGGATCATGTCATGTGTTTACTTTGGCAATTTGCAGCTATAGTTACATGTTTAATTATTTTAGACCTTTTCAGAAAAATTTATCCACTTGAACAAATAAATGTAGCAAACCTTCATTGCCTCCAGCCACATCTCAATGGAATTGGTATAATCTCCTTAGGGGTATTAAGGCTGATAAATATCTCAGAGCCTAGATGCAAGACGCAACTTGCAAGTCAAGGATCACACTTTATTGGAATGAAGCATCATAATAATCATATGCTAGTATTTGTAATTTGAAGAAAAGTTCATAACAATATAAAGCAACATGTGCTTTACGAATTAGTAAAGAACAATAAAACAAAATTTGTTAGTATATAAGCTAAAATAAATGTACGATATCTTTCATTTCATTGTTGATTTATTATTTTCACATTGATGGCGTGAATAAAATTGGCTTGAGGCTTAAACTGCACCAAGAGTTGGTTATGGTTAGCGTGTGTGGGCTTTATTAAAGACTATGTCTTGCCCTATGTTGAGGCGCAAAGGAAGAGACCGACAAGACTTGTGCCTAGATGAATGCCTGTTTTTCTCTTTTAGTAACTATGATTGAAATATTGGCCTCATAGATAGTACTGCCACTTTTTCGTGTTTACAGTGGTAAATTCTAGGAAAATCGACAGGCTGGTGGAAACTTTTCTATTTAGTGATACTCGCTGAGGGGCTAATTTGAAAATTGAAATATTAGCTGAATGTGGTTTGTCAATATTTTTGTCATTTGATGAAATTTTATTTACTCATTCGGTTGTACGCTTTGAGGTGTATTTGGTTTGACAAGTTTTGACAGGGTTTCACAATTTTGTGCAATTTTCAAGCATTGATAGTTGTCTTGCATATCTTGCTTTCAAGTTAGTACTCCATGCTTAATGAGTGTGTCGTCCTATCTTCGCAATTTGTATATATAAAAAATTATGGTCAACTAACTCCTGGGAAAAGATTACTGTTAATCCTCTCCATAGTATTACAAGTTCATATTTACTTTCGGATTTGGGTTTTGGAAATAACTTGTTCTATCTTCATGGAAAGTATATGAGACTTTTGAAGAAAGATCATGTCCTGTTTATGCCTTCTGTTAGTAGCTTTCACTCCTTGCGTTGCAAATTCTTTGTTTGATACTCCCACCATGAGTTTAAAGCTCTGAAAAAAATTGACTATCTATGCCACAGTGGTGTACGAATAATTAGTTTGGTGGCTATGTTAGGAAACAGTTGATCAAGATTCAAGGGTCATCAATACAGTTTGAACTCGACATACTTTTTCTTCTTCCACATTTTCGTACTTTTATTTTGTGTTAATTAGGAAGAACATAGGTCACATCCACGGTTCATAATGTTCCAATATATACTTCTTCCAAGTTTGTTGTTTGATTTTGTCATACTCATGTCCATCAATCTAACTCTTCTACGACAAGTTATCGTATCTTATGTTCTTCTTTTTTAAAAAAAAATTGTGTTCTGTGAAATTTGGATATGTTGTATATTTTTTCTTATATGCTCAACGTGCAGGTGTATCCAGAAGGGACACACTTGATGATCCCATGGTTTGAAAGGCCAACCATATATGATGTTCGAGCGCGTCCCCATCTGGTGGAGAGCACTTCAGGCAGTCGTGACCTTCAGATGGTGACCCCCTTATCTCTCTCTCTCTCTCTCTCTCACACACACACACACACACACACACACTTCTTTCCCCAAACCCCACATTCATAATCTCGTACTTGATAGGGCCAGCACTTGCTGAATGATTTTGGATTGGTTTGAAGTTCACTATCTGGTTTGAAATAATTGTCTTTTATAGGAATTAAAGTTAAATTTATTTCCCATTTGTCGTGACGGTTGACGCAATTGGTTGATCGTAAAAGAGTTGACTCCATTCCATAACATGCAAGCCGGTTCAGAAATATTATTATGGTTCAAATAAGTTTTTGCAACTCTCTTTGCCTATTTTCTTCTTATTTATTTCTATATGTCCATTTTTGTGATTTGTACTTTAGCTAAAGAATATTTATTGTTGCCATTTTTTTAAAATTGTAGTTTAATGAACATAGAAAGTGGTTACCAATTATCACTCTGGTTTAGTTTTCACCGATGTATTTTCGCAAAGCTGTTTCTTTTCTGTTGAAGTACCAACCATTTTGTCTATTGATCTTCTGTGCAGACTTTCGTTTTATTTCATAGTTTACTATGACCTATAAAAACTTTATGTTTCCACATTCCAGTCGCCTTACATTCCTGCGTTCAGCTGAAGTGCGTAATTTATTGATAGTGTACAGCGAACAAATATCTACTAGAATCTTTCTGGGAAGTTCTTTTTAGCTTCATGGACTACCATGTTGTGGAAAAGAACCTTAACCAACAGATTATCTTTTTACCCCTCCGCCTGGTGATTTTGTTGGTGCTGCCTTGTGGGGAGTTGAATTTAAATGTTCAATCAGTTGTTCGATTGTTTCAGGTAAAAATTGGTCTTCGGGTTCTTACTCGCCCTGTGCCAGATCAGTTACCCACTATTTATAGAACCCTTGGTGAAAACTACAATGAGCGGGTCCTGCCTTCAATTATTCATGAGACGCTGAAAGCTGTGGTTGCCCAGTATAATGCTAGCCAGCTTATCACACAGAGAGAGGTAAGTGGCTAGGTTAGGGATATTTCTTTTGTTCTTTTTTCTTTCCTTTCTTCTAGTGTCTTGAATTGCTGCAGTATACGGTTGTTGATTGACCATTACGCTTTACCATTCTTAGAATTGAATTTTCTCAGGCTTTTGGTTTTTTCGCGAAACTTTTTTATTGTATTTTACATTTTTACTTATGAATAAAACCACTGTTTTTTTAATAAAGAGAGGCTGCAACTAGGATCTGACACAACCCTATGGCCAAAGTTCGAATGATGTGCTCGAAAAGTTTAGCTTGCTCTCCTTTCATAATTGGCCTGCATATACGTGGAGGTTATGATATTATATGTGAATTCTTGATTACATGGAATTAGAAACTGACAGTAATTTACTGTATGTAGAACGTGAGTAGGGAAATACGGAAAATACTGACAGAAAGAGCTGCTTATTTCAACATCGCACTGGATGATGTCTCCATTACAAGCCTGACCTTTGGAAGGGAGTTCACTGCTGCAATTGAAGCCAAACAAGTAGCTGCACAAGAGGCTGAGAGGGCCAAGTTTGTGGTTGAAAAGGCAGAGCAAGACAAACAAAGTGCTATTATTAGAGCACAGGTAAAAAAAAACCACCATACATCGTTATTTTTTGAACACTTATTCAAGATTGGAATGCTGCATTTTCCTATAGAAAAAATGAAATGCACGTCTACATCTATTCCTTTTAATGATTGTCGTGTGGTATCCTATAGTACTGCGAGGTCAGGCTGGAGCTTTCCAGAGCAATTTTGTCCATTGCGAATTATTTTTCTTGAACTTGGGAAGTTTCATTTGATCATTGCAAAATTTTCTCATCTGATAACCAGGGAGAGGCTAAGAGTGCCCAGCTGATTGGTCAAGCTATTGCCAACAATTCCGCTTTTTTAATGCTCAGGAGAATTGAAGCTTCTAAAGATATTTCTCATACTGTTTCTAGTTCAAGCAACAAGGTGTACTTGAACTCTGATGAGCTCCTACTGAACCTTCAGAATCTGAGCTTAGAACAAAGTAGAATTAAGTAAACGGTCAAGATGGATAAAAACTCTCTGTTTGCTATCGAATTAAGATTTTTCGCACAAGTCGCCGGTTAAACGAGCAGGAGTCACTGAGATTCATCAATTCTATCGTTCTAAACTGTGCAACGACGTCTTTGATCTTAATTGTGACCGCACATCATCTTTTGACATTTATACTATTTATTTTTTTCCCTCCTACTTCAGACAAAATTTGATGGTTTGGATGTTTTCATAAGCTGGTTGGTTTGATAGCTCTTTTGGCTCATCATCTTAATTGGTTAGTTTAGATATCATGTCTGAAAAAGTATTGTAGTTCTATTTCACGTGTGATCGACGTGTTGATCATCTATATATGTGAAAATTATTTGGAACATCGAGTCCATCTTAACTGTCTAAACTCTATCGAGTTTGACTCGAGCTCGAGTCTACAAAACTTAAATCGGTGCAGGAGCTCGACTCGACTCGACTCATTTTGACTCTTGCCTCACCCCCCTATATATTCTAGAATACGCATGATACTCTCTACCCACGTGAGCTCTATAAGAATATTATATGCTGGTAAAATTGATGATTTTGCTATTAAAATATTTTCTACACCTTCAGTTTCAGAAAACGTGGTCGATTAAGAAGTCCGGTGGATGCTAGTAATACAATCGCAAAGCCTCATGGCTCTATAATATTTATTTACGTTTTACCTGAGGATCCATGATATGAGCGTAGCAATAGATTGCTAGTTTACATAAAATGCAACATATTATTTTGAAGAATATGCGTAATTAATTTGTAATAATGAAGCATATCTTTCGAACATAACCAATAATTTTATATGGTATAGTTGTTATTTTGAGACCTATATTTGATTGTGGGTTGAAATTTTGTCATATCATGACTGGGTGGACCTAACATTCATATAATTTGTTGCACAATTGTTTTTAATCCCATTTTATAATTGTTTATACAAAAAATTGTTATTTACCCGAATAGTTTATATAAAATATGATATTTGTAACGCTTTACATGATATGAGAAGAGACATAATCCTATTCACAGTTGGGCGCTTTACTTTGCTTTGATAGAATCAAATATGATATCATATTTTTATTATTATATTTGATTTATCTTTGACTTAATATCTTTGATCAATCCTTGTTTTCTTTTAAAAAATAGTTACACATAACAATGCATTCCTTATCATTTTCTCATGTCTGTTTTCTAATCGAGACACTTTAAAATGACCAAGAAGAAGACAGTTCAAAAGATGGAGCCTAATTAATAATTACAAGAATAGTTCCAACCTCGTTTGATCATACTTGTGTTAAATGTCTTACATCGACTGAATCTAACTCAGATGTGGAGGATTGTTCATATGTACAATTCCCAATAACTCAATTCTTATTAAGACTAGGACTTGGACATTTTAATTTCATGAACCTGAGTCTAATTTCATCCTAAAAGCTAACTCAAGTAGAGACTATTGTTCAAATCCATACATACAATTTTCAATAACGTAGTCCAGCCGATGATAGACATGTAACAACTTGGCTCTCCCCTTCGAATCATATGTTTTAATTCTTGTGAAGTCTCATGTCAATAAGAACTGATTCGGTCTGAATTGTGGCGGTGACAATTTTCTTTCATAGTGTGATATTGAGATACAATAACTGTCTCTACTAAATGAGTAATTGATATGTAGTGCATATGTTGTTGTACAATTTAAAATATTAAAGTCGTATTATCACAACCAACTATAATTTTTGATAAAACAACAAGAATTCAGGCTTACAATAAGGAGATCAAAATTCCTACAATCATGGTTTTTTAGTAATTGCAAATGAAATTTATGCAACTTATAAATCGTCTTCCTTGATCAAAATTCCATGCATGTAAATAAGAGAGAATCTATGACTCCTAGGTTAGAGATATGGATGGAGCTTTTATTAATTTTACAAATGGAGCAAGTGGAACTTTACTTTATAAAGCTGAAAGGGACTTTAATCATAATAATAGTTCACTAGATTTTAATCATTGATTGCATTATGCTTGCGCTGTGATGGTAATTTTTAGAGTGAACTAAGCGAGAACAGTAGAAAACAGTTCTCGACAAAGTGGGGAAAAAATATCGGTTTAATTTATATTAGTTTTTCATTATAAGTATTAAGTCTTCCTTAAAATTTTAAACTAATATTTTTGAATGAAAAATTTCAATTAAAATAATGTTAATTAGTCAAATTCGGAAACTCTAAGGTTACGTTTGGGTTGAGGAAATGAATTTGAAATCAATCTATTTCGATTATAATTTAATTCTTTAAAATGAAACAATAAATCAAATTTTAAATCTATATCTTACTTATTTGCACATTATTAGTAAAAAGTAAACTTGAAATTCATCATAATTGACATGAAATATTATATACATGGTAAGATATGAATTTAAAATTTATAATATTATTTATCTAAATAATAAAAATATATTTAAAATATCAATTCAAATACAACCTAAAAATATATTGTGGATTCAAGTAACATTATATTCACAAGACGACATGCGCACGTACGTAACAATTTATAAAGGAGATTGATTTATTGCTATTTGCAATAACTTTTTAATTATTGAATTTGATAGTAATTCATGTATGAACAAAGTCATGAAACCTACATTATCATATTAGTCAAACCCTAGGTAGGACCTACCTGCTTATTCGAAACCCACGATGTTCTTTTTTTTTTTCAGTTTTAATTTTTGAAAAAAAAAACATATTTATTTTCATTTCCCACGTAAATCTTTGCCAGATTAAAGGTTATTTTTCGTTTTTTTAAATTTCAATGGTTCTAAATAAATTAATTTATAAAATATACGTTTGCCGTATTATAAATATTAGCTGGACAACGTTATTGAATAACTTAAAAAAATTGTTATCCATTCCAAGTTCTTGGGAAGCATGATAAACTATATATATATATATATATATATATATGTAAACTACGGAAAATATATATCCCTACGACGGGATGAAAATAGAAAAGGTGAAATCTTACACTAATTGAAATATGGATCAAAAGGGTCCAAAACTATGGATTGTTTCACCCTGCTTGCCTGCACGAGCAATGAACGGTCCGGATCATTCTATATAAGTGATCCGGACCCGCCTCCCTGTAAAAAAAAAATTGACTCGAACAAATCCGAGTTGTTGGATCGACCCTTGCAGGCACTGCCAACAAGGATAGGGTCGAGTCAACCACCAAAACAATTGAATACAAGGTTGATGACAAAAGTTGATCAATTCTTGAAATTAGGGAGGAAAAAAAAAACATTTCCTACTAAATGGGATTGGGAAAAGACAAAACAAAGAAAACAAAAATACCCTAGGTGGTGACAACTATTTACTTTTCCCTAAAAATACACTCATTTGAAAATATATTTTCACAAGTATATATACTGCCATCCTAATTCCCAACGTGGGTGGGTCTAGCTAGATGAAAAAAAACTTCTTCTTATTATTATTATTATTATTATTATTATTATTATTATTATTATTATTATTATTATTATTATTATTATTAAGTTCGTATTTATATGATTATCTTTAGATATCACAAGGTTATGGGTTTCACCGCCATGAACTGATCATTTACATTAATTAACAGCACCACATTAGCACTTAATCGTTGTTATGTCAAAAAAAAAAATTAAAATTACAAATAAAACAAATTCAACATATTAATACTGAAATTTTACAATATAGAATATTAAAATCGTAAATAAGTAAATGTATAGAATCCAAAATGTAATTTTCCCAAATAATTATAGAAAAAATTCCGCTTATACTCTCATTCCCATGCAATTGTAGAACTTATTTGTAAGGCAAGTACCCCCTAATTAATATGCATGATTGAACAAAATTATATATAAAAATATATATAAGCACACATTAACATTATTAAAAAGAATATTACAAGGGTGAGATCTTGTAGATCAACGTGAATTAAGAAAAAATTACGTGGGAAAGAAGAGCTGGACCTTGAAAGTTGAAGCCTTTGGGAGCAAGAATATTCTTGGGTCACCAAAGTTCAAAGACTAAACTCCAAAGATTAAATTATAAATAAACACAAAAAGCACAAACATCATTAGATTATGATTAATTGTCATCAGGAAGGGTCAGCCCGAAACGAGACGACCACTCCCACTTCAAAAAATTCACTGCATATTTGTTGTCAGTTGCTTTTAATCTTAATTATTCATTTCAATATTCTAATTATCGTGTCGTTTTTAGTATTAAAAAACGTAAATGACAACTAGGTAACACCCATGCACGACCCCGTTTCAGCAGATTGTTGATTCAAAAAAATTTGAACAGGGTCTAAGCATATTATATACACAAGTTCTTGTATAAATTCGAGCAAATTAATATATCGGGCCGGATCGAATTTGATTATATATATAATATAAATCTTATCATAGTAGAATATAAATAGTTAACTATGATTATATTTGATTTTTTGAGCTAATTATTGCTTATCATTTCATTTTGAAGCTAAGATGATTTTAAAACTTGGAATAATTTGAGTTACATTAGATGTATGCATGTGGACAGTGGTATGGTAGCCCAACTTTTTAAATTTTTTATATATTATTTTTTGATAATTTTGGATTAATGTGATATTAGTTGAAGTTAGTCACATAAAAAAAATTAATTGATTTTAAAGTTTAATTAAAATCTTAGTTTCGGTAGATTAATAAAATTGCTCTGTGATTGACGTGGAAGAAGAAAAGTCGTAAGTTGAATTCCAATACATTTCCCTAAAGAAAAAGATTGCTTTAAAACGACTTTTTGAAAAGCATAAAAGAATCAACCAAAATTCAATCAACCCATCAATTTCACCCTACCATACCATCTACCGACTCATAAGATTTCTTTTATAAACTCAACTATTAAAATTAAATGTAATCTCTTTGTAATTTTGATATAAATTTAAAAATATTTCATTATCTAACATTGATATATTATATATATACTGCATGTTGTGTGATTATTTTGAAAATATGTGAATGAACTCCAAGGCACGTTTGCAATGCTTTCTTTTAAGAAATGTTTTTTCCATCGCTTTAGTAACAGAGATATGAAAAATTTCTCTCAGGATGTAATGGAGATTTTTTGAATTATTTAGGTGACTAAATCAAATCAGAATCTGAATGCTTTTCTTGAACTAATTATGTCATATATATAGAAATGAAACATTGATTCAGAATGGACGCGATTCTTCATGAAACAATGGATCCTTTCATGAAAACACATCATGAAACAATATGTTGTTTCCAAAGAGTTGCTTTACCCGGCCCTTGCGAAAGGTTGTGTGGATTCTGAATAGCTTTGGGGGCAACCGATCCCTATAATTTTCGCAGTAATAATTTTATTCGTTATCAACAACAAAATAAATGATGAAAAATTGATCTAACATTGCATTCATGTATAATTTTTAAAGATTCCTTTTATTCACACTTAATTGCCTTTATTAAATGTCTCTTTAACATAATTGGTTTGAACAAATAGTAATTTTAAGTTAACTTCTATAATATAATTTAACTTTTTCAGGAAAAAAATGAAGTTAATATCATATGAGATTAGGACGATTATTCCCTTTTAATGCTAATTTTATTGTCGTTTCCTTTGGATTTACTTGTTTGTTTGGCAGTGTGGCACGTGCATGGATATGAATAATATCTCGATCCCAACATGCAATTTAAATGCATATTCGATACTAGGGAAATTAATTAATTAAGAAGATGATTTACTACGTGTCTGGTGAAACCACTATTTTTTTTTATGAATATTATTATTTAATCGAAAAACTTGATTTTTTTTAATTCAAAAGAGAGGGTACTGAATTAGTTGGATTGATCCCCTCGATCCTTTGAATCTGAATATTTAATTTTATAGGGGTTAAACTAAAATTCAGAAATTTTATTTGTGAAAAAGCTTGTGAAGAATTAATTAATTTGTATTTTAAAAATGGGGAAGAATTAAATTTTGAAGTTAAAACTTTATCGAAAAGCAAGCTAAAATAAGTTAGTGCTCGAACTACATCAAATTCAAGAATATGAATTCACAGTCAAAAAGGCAAAAAAAAAATAAAGAATATGAATTTCTTCCATCTCTATCAAAATGTCGTATTCATGATAATATATATATATATATATATATATATATATATATATATATATATATATATATTAATTGGGATAAAGTTATATATAGTACAATAATAATTATTATGGCAAAGAAAACAAAAGGTAAAACAATTATGTGGTAATCATTCCGATCTGGAGAGCTAGCTTCTTTGAGTCTTTGCCTCCATTGACCATATTAATTTGTTCTTTTCATATATAAAAATTAATTTTGAAACCATTAATATTACTCTTAAAATTTTTAAATGTTTAGAATTTTATATATTTTTAATTTTACAATAAGTTTCACTCATCACTGCCATCAGTAATACATATAAATTTGGAGAATTAATTTGAATTTTATTCTATTCCGACAAGAAGCAGGTTAAAAACACTGTAATACACGAGGTAGAGAGAGAGAGAGAAAGGTAATAAATATTCTTATAGTGTTGATGTTACTTATTAATAATTGCATCTTAATTAGTTACTAATAGCGTCCCCAAGGTTTTCTTACCTCCTATACATGACAAAATCCTCAAAAGATCGAAAGAGATCAGATTAAGAAGAGAGAAACTATTTCAAATTCAGCTACATCAGTCAACTATAAAGGTATCTTTTATCTCTTCTCTCGAGGGAAAAATAACTCATCATTTCGGTAGCTGTAGATTGGATCACTCCTCAAAAAACAAGATGGCAGATGATGAAATTTTCACTCAGAATCCGATCAGTGGATCCATGAATCCTCCTTTAGCTAAGAAGAAGAGAAGTCTTCCAGGAACCCCAGGTGGATTTTCGTTTATTTATCTTGTTTTCTTGATCCTTGAATCATCTCTTCTTTCTTTTTTTATCTTCCTTGTACACACGGATATATGTACATATTCAAGAATTGTTATTTTACAGATCCTGAAGCTGAAGTCATAGCTTTATCACCGAAAACTCTAATGGCAACCAACAGGTTCTTGTGTGAAATATGTGGCAAAGGGTTTCAAAGGGACCAAAATCTTCAACTTCACAGAAGGGGGCATAATCTTCCATGGAAGTTGAAGCAAAGGACCAGCAAAGAAGTCAGAAAGCGAGTTTACGTCTGCCCCGAAAAGACATGCGTTCACCACCATCCCTCTAGGGCTCTTGGAGATTTAACAGGCATCAAGAAGCACTTCTGCCGGAAGCATGGTGAGAAGAAATGGAAGTGCGAAAAGTGCTCCAAACGTTATGCAGTTCAGTCGGATTGGAAGGCTCACTCCAAGACTTGTGGCACTAGGGAATACAAATGTGATTGTGGGGCTATTTTTTCTAGGTATGTTTTCATGATTCTTGATTTATTTAGGGGTTTCGATTAGATGTATGTATATATTTCATGCACAGCTCGGTACTTAAATTTACGTTTTTTTTCCCTTCTTGATGTGTGATGACTGTGGGTTTTCATGCCTCTATATTTCATTTGTTAAATTAATGAAATGTTTACATCTAAGTTTGTAGTTTTTCGTAGAATTTATTATCGTATAGATTGTATTACTAACATGGTATTTCTTGTTTAATTTTGTGTTTGTAGGAGAGATAGCTTCATAACTCATAGGGCATTTTGTGATGCCTTAGCAGAAGAAACAGCAAGAATTACAGCCTCCTCTCACATGAACATCCAATGCACCTGCAAATATGAACTATCAATTTGTTGGCGCTTCATCACTAGGTCCAACACCTTGCATGGGACAGAATTTCCCTCCAGTTTTCAAGCCAATCTCGAGTAACGATCCAAACATCGACATAGTCCCAAGAGGCTTATCTCTTTGGAACATGACTCAAAATCCAGGCCAAACTCAAGATTATACGCCCAAAAATATTGAAGAAATGCATCCGTTAGGAATCAACCATGTAAGTTTAGGAACAATGAACAGTTTCAGCACCCATGATTCACTCATCACAAATCCGTGCTCAAATCCTCCACAAATATCTAATTTTAGCCATTGGAATTGGGATTTCGGGAGCAAGGTTACTTCAAACGGAACTCAAAACTTGACCAATGATCACTCCCTCCCTTTAAGCACAAGCTCCGTTAAAGATGTTAGTGTCCAATCTTTGTTTAGCACTCAACACCAAATTATTAGTCATCATCCATCATCTGCAACCATGTCTGCTACAGCTTTACTACAGAGAGCTGCTCAAATTGGGGCCACTACAACTGATCCTTCGATCCTAGGAAAATTTGGATTCAAATCCAATGACAGTATTATTACAGTTCAAGAAAATAGCTTCGGTCAAGTGTGTGGCGCAAGCTCAGTTAGTGGTGAGCTTGTGAGTGCTGAGGAGAATGGTATTTCTGCCTTAAAACAGCGTCAAATGTACCCCTCAAAACGCCACCGCATGACGAATGAGGAGATTTCAGCGGGAGAAACAAGGGATTTTCTTGGAGTTGGGATCCGATCTCTTTGTCAACAACCATCAATCAATGGATGGACATGATTCTTGAAACAGTACTACTACAAAATGACGGGCATCGGGGACAAAATAACATGTTGTTCATTAGCATCATCACCAATGGATTTTGATGGTTTTACAAATGACTTTAAGGTTAATATCAGAGATGGAAATAAAGTGGCGTACTACTACTACTTTGATGCTGAGAGAGAATGTGTTGGATAAAGAAAAAAAGGGGAGGAATTTAGTATTTGCAAACTTTGCAGAGAAAAAGGTGGCATTGAGTGGTGAATGAAAGCTAAAAGATGCCAAAAGAATTAATAGAAATTTAAAAATAAAAAGTTCTAAAGTTACTTGAGGAAGAGTAGATCCATGCATATTCTATTGAACCCATGAAGGATGTTCCCTTTGAGAAGCGTGTCTCTATTTTTTTTTCCCCGTTAAAAGTGGGCATCTGTAGTGGAAGAAAAGGGAGGAGACCTTTTGGACTCCATTATTGCTATGTTGTTATCTTTACTCAAACTCAAATAGCACAGCCTAATTCTGGTCTAGCTAGTGCTACTTAATAATTATTATAAATGTCCTTGTAATAAATTTAGCAGATATATATGTTGTGCTTCTTATATTAATTTAAGAATTCTCGACACTTAAACTGTTTGGTGTTGAATATCTGTCTTCTTTGACTGAATTAAAATGCAAGAACAATTTATTGGGGTTGCCATTACGATTAACAAGTCAAAGCCCTTAAAAGGAGTTTGATTTCTTGCCTCTTTTGGCCAAATATCGAGACTACAGACATTTACTCGAATTTCATCACTCTTTTGATTTTCATTTCTAGTTTCTTTGGATCTCCTCCAGACCAATTAACATTAAAAAACTTGAAAAAGTTCAAGAAATCTGTTGAAAGTAAAATTCACCGGAAAATATAGAACAAGGGACCCTAAGAACAATGTTTTTTTTTTTTTGTATTTTCTCATTTTATTACTTTTCGAACATGAATAGAAATTTTATGATCCTGATCTATTATTTGAACTCTAATTATAATTCAAAATCTTGTCATTAGTAATTTCCGAAAAGGAAAAAAAATATAGTCATGATTTTTTAAAAATATGAGATGGGCTTGGACCGGATCCTAATATTGAAATTGAAAGTTTATTGAAACGTCTAAAGCCCAAAGCCCAATACAAATCCCTCAACGCTGAAATTCTACCGACGGCTGGTACTTTCGGGACAGCCACACGAAAAAGGGCTTTTAAATAATGAAATTTACAGACTCCCCGGTGATCGAGCTGTCCGTGAATGACACGCGCCTCTCTTTCCAGCAAGACAACGGATCGATGCACGTCGGCACCTCCGTCTGGCCTTGCTCTTTGGTTCTCGTCAAGTTTGCTGAGCGCTGGTTGACGTGTGCCGTAGGAGACACGTGTCCTAACCCTTACGCTTCCCTTTTAAACTTCACTGGCAAGCGCGGGGTTGAGCTAGGCACCGGATGCGGCGTCGCAGCCATGGGCCTCTACTTGCTGGGACTGCACGACATTGTTCTGACAGACATCGCTCCGGTCATGCCTGCTTTGAAGCGCAACCTGAAGAGAAACAAGCCGATGTTGAAGAAAAGCCTGAAGACAGCGCAACTGTATTGGGAGAACGAGGAGCAGATGAAATCGTTGAAGCCGCCGTTTGATTTCGTGATCGCAGCGGACGTGGTTTACATTGAGAAGACTGTGGGGCCATTGATCCAGGCTATGGAGGGTTTGCTGTCGGATAACGGCGTCGTATTGCTGGGGTACCAGGTGAGGTCTCCCGAAGCGCACACGTTGTTCTGGGAAATGTGTGCGGTGGTGTTTGAGGTGGAGAAAATCCCTCACGAGCATTTGCATCCCGAATACGCCTACGAGGAGACTGACGTTTTTGTTTTGAGGAAAAGGAAGAAGAAAACGGAGGAGTTGGAATCTTGAACAAAATTCCGTCAGAAAATCTTTATTTATCAAACACAAGTTGTCAACTTAGTGTGATATGATCGTATGATTGAAATGTTTGGTTTGGAATTGATGATGAAAATGGGGGAGAAATCACTTCATATTGATATAAAATTGCCTTTATATCAATTATCCTTCTTACTTATCAAAATGTGTGTAAATGTGAAGTCTTTAGCTGTTTCCTACGACAGATTGGGATTTTTGTTCATTTATCTGTATTGTCCTTATTGTTTAATCGAGAGACTTGCTGTTCCTACTATTTAAAGCCATGTTATGATGTCTGCCAACAATAAAAAGGAAAAGGCCTATTCGAAGGTTTCCTTCATCTTTTATGGTTTTACAGTTCAGAATCAGATCTCTAACCCCGTAGCCGCTGGTACCTGTAAATTTGAGAGAATTGAGGGTGTAGTTTTTGTCATATGTTTCTACACTCAATCCGAAATCTATGACTCTATAGATATATATCTTGATGACTACTAAGATGTGGAAGGAAATTCGTTGAGAATGCGTTTCTATTTGGGAAAGCATCGAAGGGCTGATTTAAGTTAATTTCATGTCGAGATGAATTAGAAATTCGCAACATTTACACGAAAAATAGCTTATTTGGGATTTGAAATATGCTGTCAAGTGATTTCCTAGACGACCAATAAATTTGTTATCATGGATTTGAAAATACCTTGGTTCAAATATATAAATTCAAATGCAACTTCAGAATGAATTCCAAATAATCGAAACAAGAGCAAGAACGTGACAAAGGAGGGGTTTGTTCGACGCGACCGCTCGGGTCACTGCAGAAACAAATCCCAAATTTCTTGAAACAAACACAAATATCTACATTATATATAAACAGAGATAAGCAGAAACAAATCCCAAATTTCTTGTAACAAACACAAATATCTACATTATATATATAAAAAAATTGTACAGTGGCAAAGAAAATCCTCATCTTGACTGATTCAATGAGATGAGGTTGTTTCCGTCAATTGGAAAAAACGAACGGGAAGTGAGTTTTTTTTGGAGAGAGAGCTTGCTTGATTTTGAAAAGGAACGAGTAGTGAGAGGTTCTTTTGTGAAGAGAGAGTTTGCTTGATTTTACCAAAGTGAACCATGGTTGAATTTGGCTTAAAAAAAATATAATATAAATGCCACGTAGCAGAAAATAAATTGTTTGGGGCAGTGACCGATAGCGTCGAGTGAACCGGAAAGACGGTCGGTCTTGCATTAGTACACAAATACTACAGGGCAATAGACCATGAGAAGGGAATTTGTTTTCAGTGTGTCATATGAAAATATCAGATTTACTCGATCTATTTTATGGTGTTAAAACTGAGTTCTGGGCAACCACGATGTAATGTCGTGTGATATCTTCCGTAAGAAAAATTGTGTGTTCATTGAATTAAAGATTTCTTGCGACGGTGGGAACCCAGAAATTCTAAGACAACCCATGTTAATCTAAAATTTTGATGTATAAAACTTCTTTTAATTGGAGACAGAAATCTTGTATATATGTTCTGAAAAAAGCCAGAAAACTTTAATAGTCATTTTCTATTTTAGAGGGGCATAAGGGGTTGTACTTGACCCGACGACTTGTAGCGCATAATTTTTGCCCGTCTGACACTGCCACACTTGAACTTTGGAAAAATGGGGCCCATTACACAATTAGCATTGAGGGTCGGTGGTGGTTGAGGGTCGGTGGTTGTTAAAATTGACCGCTGAAAGCACCAAGTCCAGAGGCTACCAAGCTAGTGAAGTCACACTTCACTTGCAATTGTTTTTCGAGTCAATCGAATGAAATGGAAACCAAAGTGATTGTCCACGATTTTCAATTAAAAATCTGTTCAAACTCGTGCAAAATATCATAGCGTCCACATATACTCCAGTAAATTATCATGCCTTGCCTTAAGGACTAAATTCTTCTTATCAATTTGAATGTAGGCATGTAGCTTTAATCAAATTCAGTATCACTATTTCTCGAAGAAATCAGATTCTTAATTGAAAAGAGTGTAATCATATCAATCTTCCATCGTCACATTCCTCTCCACAAAAAGAAGGGAGTATCTTAGTATCTTTTTCTGCTATGTTGGGCATGCAAGCGCTTGATTCTTGCAGCATATTCACAACTCTGCGCATAGAAGGCCGGTTATTCGGGAGGGATCTGATACAGAGTAGCCCGATGTCAAGTACCTTACAAATGTGTTCTTTAAATTTTGAATCAAGATTTGGATCAAGAATGTGTTCCACTCCTTTCCGGTCCAATATAGCACAAACCCATGCTGGTAAATCTTTCTCCCCGAATTCTCGATCAATCGGCCGTCTGCCTGTAACCAGCTCAAGTATGACTATACCAAAGCTGTATATGTCACTCTTTTCATTCACATGAAGAGTGTAAGCATATTCTGAAACGGGTATTATATGTTAGCAAGGACTGAACATATTAGCCTACGATGTAAGCTTTTAATGAAAGACTGTAAATTATGTGAATACCTGGTGCAATATAACCACAGGAGCCAGCAATAACGGACATGGACTCGACCCCCTTGCTAACAGCTTTAACAAACTTGGCAACTCCAAAATCCGATATCTTTGCCCCAAAATCTTCATCCAACAGTATATTGTTGGATTTTACATCTCTGTGCACGATCGGGGGAACACAATCATTGTGCAAATACGAGAGCCCTTCAGCGGAATCCAAGGCAATCTTGAACCTCATTGGCCAATCCAACAATCTATGCTCATTACTATGCAGTAAATCTCCTAAGCTCCCATTAGGCATATATTCATAGACCAGAAGCTTACAATTAGCAGCATTGCAACAACACCACAGTCTGACAATATTCTTGTGCCTGATTTGCCCAAGCGTCTCGACTTCAGCTTCGAATTCTCCTTTATCAGAACTGACAACACCAAAACCAGTTCCATCCTTGTTTTGTCCACCCCAGAGCTTCTTAACGGCAACTGTCTCTCCATTTTGAAGAACAGCTTTGTACACTTTTCCAGAGGCACCAACACCGATCACGTTGTCTTCTTTAAGACAATCGTTTATTTCGAATTCACTGAAGCAGAGCTTATGGAAAGATGTCCATTTTGTTATAGTGGCCCCTCGTTGCATTTTCTTTATGCTCTTGTATTTCAACCCAAACCAAACAACCCCAACAAGGAAAACAACTACAGCTGTTCCATAAATAAACCTTAGCATCCACAAAAAAACTTGGTTTCTGTTTCCATCTTTGGGTTTGCAATAACTGCCATCATCGATACACAGATCTGGATTACCAAGAAAGCTGTCACTATACACCCCCTTGGCGAAAAGAGGAGGTAAATTACCTGAAAGTTGATTATATGATAAATTTAACGTATTGAGCTTCAGATTCTGCAGTGAGATTGGAACCGGTCCAATAAAGTTATTCTGTGAAAGATCAAGATAATTAAGCAACGGCAGATTCCCAAGTTCATCAGGTATATCACCAGACAATCGATTGTTAGCCAAATTAAGCTCATTCAGTTCCTTCATGGATTCGGTTCTCTTCGGAAGTCCACCAGTTAGTTCATTGTTACTAAGATCGAGCCTCCCAAGTTGCCCTAAGTTCACTATGGAACCAGGGATACCCCCAGTAAACTCATTATCACTTGCTGAAAACTCGACCAAATTCTCCAACGACCCAATTTCGTAAGGTATGCTCCCGGAAAATCTGTTCTTGGATATCAAAAGGGTTGCTAGATTTTTTGCACCATAAATCGTTGGTGAAATACTTCCTAAAAAAGCATTGCCGTAGAGATCCAGTAAGTATACGTTCGGCAAGCCCCAGAACTCAGCAGGAATTTCACCGTAAAGCTGGTTGTTTCGCATTCTAATCCGGCTTAAATTCTGGCATTTCCAAACATTCTCCGGAATATTTCCTGAGAATGCATTGTTGATCAAAACTAACTGCTCTAAAGCACCATTATGGCATAAAAACTCCGGTAAGGGGCCGGATAGGTTGTTGTTTGACACATCCAAAGTTTGCAAAGCCGAGTTCTTGCCTAGTTCATGTGGTAAGGAACCTGTGATTCGGTTTCCAAACAATTTGAGTTCATATAGGTTTGGAGACTTAGCAATGCTAGCAGGGATCAGACCCTCAAGATTGTTCTCGAATAAGTTCAAAGACTCCAGAGGTAACTCACAAAGATCAGCAGGAATCATTCCAGAAAATTTATTCATTGAAGCGTCAAATCTTTTTAAATCAGTCAAATTAGACCACCCCGTTGGCAGATTCGCATTAAAAAGGTTGCTATAAAGCTCGATTTGCACAAGGCTCTTGAGCTGAGATAAAAAACTTGGTAGTGATCCTGAGAGTGCATTACTGGCCAAATCAAAATTCCTGAGTCGATTCAGCCTGCTGAAACTCTCTGGAATCGAGCCAACCAAATGACAATCAGTGAGCCAAAGCTCTTCAAGATTCGTCAAGTTTCCGAATTCTGGAGGAAGATGACCAGGTGAAAAGGGATTGTACGCCAACACGAGAAATTTTAGGCTCGTTATATTACCAAGAGCAGCAGGGATGGTGTCATTTAGCAGATTCTCAGCGAGTATAAGAGTCTCGAGCTGCCAGAAGTGCCCAAGATTTGCTGGCAACGAGCCGGAAAAATTGTTTGCCGCTAAATTTAGATATCTGCAACAAAATATCACAGAAGCATATGATTATAAATTAGAAAATGGTACAATATTTTTGAAATTTCAAGACCAAAATTTTTTATCCAAATCCCATGCGTAATTTTTCTAAAAGTTAAATTTTTTTAATCCCGATTTCCTCATTAATGATGACGGCAGAAGTCGGTCCAGCAGTAGTTAATAACACTTAATGATAGGCAACTCCCAATAGAAACATGGCAACCCCACGAAACAAATGTCATGGATGTCATTCAAAAAATAAAGACATATCCATCCACGAAAAAAAAAATATGTGAGATTATACCCACATACTAAATATCAACCAAAAAAAGTCATAAATATTCAAATTAACTTTGATTATTCCCAAGGCATCGATCTCATTGAAAAAAAGGCCAACTGCACAAAACTTGACCCCACCCTTTGAATTGTTTACAGACTCAAAAATAATCTTGATTAAAGTTTATGATAATTTTTCAAGCAATAATCAAACAGCTACGAAACCAAAAGTACTGTACCTACCTGAGAAACCGGAGTTCGGATAGAGTATAAGGAATGGGACCAACGAGAATATTCTCGGAGAGGTCAAGGTACGTGAGGTTCAGGCAAGAGGAAATGGAGAGGGGAAGCGAAGAGCCGATGGAGTTGTTGGCAAGAGAAAGAGAGGAGAGAGAAGGCAGGCTGCAGATGGAGACGGGGAAAGAACCGTAGAGAGAAGCACCGGAGAGATGGACCGACACGACAGAGTTTTGGTCGTTGCACTTAACTCCGGTCCAGTTACACGGGGTGGCATCCCGGTCAGACCAGCCAGAAAGAGAACCGGCCGGGTCGGATATCGAAAGCTTCACCTTTTGGAGGACTGATCCTTCTTGATTCAAGGCATCAAGATTGAGAACTAGAGCTAGAGCATTGAATAAGAGGAACGAAACTGAGATTTTCGCTTGCATGGCTGGCTACCTGTGATGATAAAAAAAACGTGCTCATGCAAAGAGAAGGGAATCAAGAAGATATGAGTTGGAATTGGGGAGTGATTAGCGGGCTGAATTTATGGGAAATTTGAAGGTGAAAGTGATGCTAACAAGTGTCGTTCTTCTGGTCAAGAACATATTATTTAGTGCAAGGAAACGGGATAATTGTGTGGTGATGTAGAGATTTGTGGGAGTACAATGGAAGAAAAGCGTGAGGTGTTTTTGTAGTTTAATGGGGGAATATTGGGAAAAGAAGTGTGAAAATTCTTATGGGGAAAGAACAGAAAGGATTTGAATGGCGAGCGGGTTGTTAAACGTGAGATGGATTTTCAAATGTGTGGGGTCTTTTTCTTTTTGTTTTCCTTTGGATTGGGTTGGCTTTACGGGTCATTTCTCTTGGATTTTTGCGATTAGCAATGCGAGTGTGTCACTTTTGTGGATGCACGTTTTATAAGTATTATATTTTACATATTACTTAGTTAATAGCATATACGTAAACTAATCGAATCGGGTTGAATATTAGTAAAAATTTAAGGTTTGATAACTCGAATTAAGTGTATTCGAGTTCGAGATCGATTCGAAGATCGAATTTTTTTAACAAAAATTGCTCGACTTCGGTTTCAAATCTTTGAACATATTCACAACAATGAAGGTTCAAAAGTTCGAAACGTCCGAAAGTTCAAAATTTATATAATTATATTAATAAAATATTAAAGCTCGCGAGCGGCTCGCGAATTATCAAACAAAATATTTTTTGCTTGAGTTTGGTTCGAAAAAAGTTCGAATATGTTCGATTTCGATAAATTCAAAACACAAAGAAAAGAAAAGGATATTTTATTAATCGATAAAAAAAAAAGTTGTATTTTAAACTCATTAAAACTTTATTGAAATTGCAATTAATTTTCTTTGTCTATCTAAGACAAACCAGCGGGACTGACGGAGTGAATGGGTTAGGCGTAGTTTATGTTTACCAAATTTTTCTTAACTAAATCAAAAAATTTCCATGTCTCTGAAAGTCCCAATCTGGGCCAAGATCTCCATGTGACACCATATAAAACCTCCCTCTCAAAATATATAATAATAATAAGTAGGATGGACTTTCAAGTTTGAACATTTAATTAATACGATGAAGCGGTTGTCGTTTTTATTAAAAATTATAATTAGTGATAATAATATAACTCTTATTTTTTTAAGTCATATAATAGCTTAAATATCATGTTTCGATTAATATATCTAATATAGACAATTATTACACTCAAAAATATCTCTCATAATAATTTTACTTCTTACAATCGATTTATCGAAACTCATGATTTTTACTCTGATATTAATTGTAGGAACAATTGTTTGTCGTTTTACCAAAATTTATAGCCAGTGATGAAAATTCAACTATATTAATTTTAAACCTTACAACAACTCAAACACCACATTTCGACTACTATATAAACAGAAACAATTATTACACTCCTACATAATTTATTTGATTTTTCACTCAATAAAATTTTATTTCAAGTATGTAAACAACATAGTAAGACCCAAGTCCTCTTTATCAAATAAAATTCATAATTACAATGGTTATTTTCGTGATATTCAACCTGAATGAATTCAAATGTATCAATTAAATTTGAGCTTGGATATGGAAACTCAAACAGTAATCTGATCAAAATTAACTCATTTTTCTAGTCTTTTTAGAAATTTCATCGAATCATTCAAGATTTCCATTTCTCATAATTAAATTTCAAATGGAAATTGCTAAATTATATATATTTTTAATTGTTATAAAGTCTCCAAAGTGTGATGTAATACTATTTGACTAATACGAAGCGAAGTAATGATGGAGGGGACTCAAACAGAGTAGCGGTCAACAATCCACGTTAATCTATTTTAAATAATTTTTCATTTTACAACTGCCAATAATTCATGTCGGCGATTTTCATTTTTTTTTAAAATGTTATGTGAGACAATATTACTAAATCTATCATCGATTTATTTATATTGACATACAATGCATACAGATTGTGAATAATTATTTATAATCACATATTATAGGTCGGAATTATATTCTTAAATACTATCTTATATGAAATAGTTATTGTTTTATCTTAGTTTTATTTTAAAAATTGTTGTGGTAGTTCTGGAAATAGAAATAATTAAATAATTCTAATCACATATTAGAAGTCGGATTTATAATCTAAATAGCTATCTTATATGAAATAGATAATTTTTTTATCTTATTTTATTTTTAAAAATTGTTGTGGTAGTTTTCGAAATAGAAATAAAGTACTGTAAATTAACTTTTAAAAGAAAGATACATAAAATCAAACAGAAACCAACGAACGATGGCGTGAGAAAATAAAAAGTAAAACTAAAACATTAAAGCAGACCGAGACATTTACAAAGTACAATGTACTTAAAAATATATTTGTTCTCTCCTTTATGTGTTTCGAGGTTCAAGTTGGATACAACGGAACAATCAGTAGTAATCTAGCACAAAAGTACTACATTGGCGAATTGGCAAAGTACTTGAAAATTATCGTGAGCTAGAGCACAGTAGCAGGAGATTAGGAGGTAGGGACATGGATAAAGATAAAATTAATATGTGACTACTATGAGCTATACTTGAATGACTCGAAGTTGCCTCTAAATATACCGGCAATTGTGCCCCATATGGACAGTCACATACTGGCTATATGGAAGGCCAAAGGTAGTTCAGCTAGAACACCAAAAGTCAGTCATATGGAGCACCAACAGTTAGGCAAGTAAAAAGTCACATCCAAAAAGATCTTGAGTGAATTTTCGAAAATAAAATTCAAGAAAACAACAAAAGTCATATGAAACTCGATGGGCCCGTGCAATTTCGCCTTGATCGGTCACGACCATTCGACACATTCAGGTCGCGCTCATACGCTTGCACATAAATCAAGCATTTTTATAATGGAAATCGGGCTCTTGAGTTGCATCCATGCGCAGACTTGCACGAGAGAGAGTCTCTTGACCAATCATTCTTACACATTTACAAAATGTAATTCAATATAAACTAACTCATATTAATATTATTTTACTATGTGAAACAATCTTATTTCTCACTTAATCTTTCACTTATCAAGACTATAAGGCTACATTTGGTTGAAATGATAGGATAAACTAATGATTAGTACGTAAATGATAAAGAAAATGATTGTGGTAGGATTGTAATATATGGTGTAAAATAATATTATGTTTGATAAGATTTTTAAGTGTAGGATAATTTTGAATTTTTTGATGAGAAGACGAAATTGCCCTTCTCCTTCGCGACGGCGACAGTGGCGGCCGCGGCCGGAAAAGGTCGGTGGGGGAGAGGAAAATTAGCGTCGGATTATTGAGAAACCGTCGCTAATTTGAATTTTAGCGACGGTTTATTAAAAAACCGCCGCTTTTTGCGACGGAATTTTACAAACCGTCGCTAACCGGCTATCGGCCGGTATTCTGCCGACGGTCGGCAGTCCTTCGTCGTTCGGCCGGTGCTCGGCCGCGGTCGGCGGTCTATCGGCGGTCGACCGGTGGTCGGCCGGCGGCGGTCGTGGAGGCGGCGTCGGTGGCTGGAAGTGGTGGTAAGTTTAAATAAAAGAGAAGGGTAAAATTGGAAAAATAGGAGGTATTAAGAGTTGGATAAATAATCCTAGGGGGTGAGCAGGTATTATTTTATCCTACCTAATATAACCTAATCATACCTAGGAGGGATAAGGTGAGTTTATTTAAAACTGAACCAAACGTTTGATTGGACCGGATAAAATTAATCAATCCTACTTTATCAACCAAACCAAACATTGCCTAAGATGTTTATTCAATTTCCTCGAATGAAAAAAGCCCAATAGCTTCCAAAGTCAAAAAAAGAAAAAACAACACAAATAACTGTAGGAAACAAATCATGCTTGAAACACTCTCCGTACGTTTCTTCCACGACATATTTGTGAAAATTGTAATTTTAGCATTTATAATTACTTATATATGAGTTTGGTTATCTAAGTTGTGAAATTTCGGTATAGTAATATAAATTTAAATTTTCGAAAAGTTTAGTTCTTTTTTATCAAGAGTGTTGATATAACACAACATTTGTTAACGTTACTTCGATGGCATGTCAGCGCTACATCAATGTCACACCAGCACCACGTTGTAAAGATGATAAAATTATGAACAACATAAGGATTATGAAGTAATATAGCAATTTGACAACACAAATAACCAAAACAGAAAAAATAAATATCCAAGATTAAAAAAAAATACAATTTTATCTCAATAATTCGTTAGAAAATTTGCATATGGAAAAAATATATGGCAAGTATTTGTAAAGTGAGCGATGAGAGGGGGGGGACCATGCGTAATTGTTTCTTGGAAAATTAATATGATTTATCGGTTCAATCGAACTAATTTAAGACTGGTGAATTAGTTTGGATCGACTAATGGCTTCTATTAAACAAAAATATTATATTAAGTGTAAATATTCAATGGGGCGGCTTTCAGAATTTTAAAAGCCGATTACTTACCACTGACTTAATTAATTGGTTTGTCGTTTTTAATTAATGACTTAGCTTTTATTGTAATTAATTAGTGATGTTATATCATTATTTAGGTAGATATTATCGATAAAATATTAAAAATTTAATTACATGCAAAAGAAAAATCATATCGCCTATACTTTTTCCATTTGACAGTTACTTCTATTATCAAGTTTTAAAATTATAAGCTGCAAGAGAGGTAAATATCAAATATTTATTAAAGTGTAGGGAAAATGAACGTAAATTACCCAAAAATAACCATCAAATTGAATGTGTGAATTAATTTTTAATTATTCATTTTTTGGTTAATTAATGTTATTTTTTATTAAATTTATTCGTTTTAGTTTGTTATTCCTGTCAAGTGTAAACAACATACAAATAAAATCTATAATTTTTCGTTATTGTAGGTAATTGTACGCAAATCAATTACTGCATCATGGTATCAAATTTGAGTGAGTCTTATGTGAGACCGTCTCACGGATACTAATCTGTGAGACGGGTCAATCCTACCCATATTCACAATAAAAAGTAATACTCTTAGCATAAAAAATGATACTTTTTCATGGATAACCCAAATATAGAGATCCGTCTCACATATTCGACCCGTGAGACCGTCTCACACAAGTTTTTGCCATCAAATTTTATAGTGTTTTTATCACTCGATTAGATACATTAACTTGTAGAAAAATCAAAAAGGGAAATTTGATTAAAATTATTTTTTGTCATGTAACTAATTTCACATTTTTCGTTTTTTGTTGTATTATCTGATAATTCACGATTTTAGTCAATTAATTACATTTTTAATTCAACTTTAGTTTTTTAATCGGAAGGTTTGTGTAGGTTGGAAGATGTTGTGAAGCCGAAAAATGCTGAAGTGATGACGAAAATTACAGATGTAGATCCGATCATTGCTAACATGTTATGACAATCAAGACTCATGTAATAAATGACTAAAATTGAAGGAAAAAAAATACAAATTTGTGAACTAAAATTGAAGGAAAAAAAATACAAATTTGTGAACTAAAATCGTGAATTTGATCATGACCTAAATGAAAACATTAAAGTTACAAGCCATGGTATATATGTGTGTGTGTGTGTGAACTCTTCTTAAACCTAATATTGTAGGAAACATTAGGTACATATTTTTTCCAAAGTCGTGAATATAAATTATTTGACAGCAATAAAAAATAAAATAGTTAAATTTAGAAGTTAATAGCTTATGGTCCAGAAGTGATGGGAAAATCAAAACGGTCAAGAACCCTACGAATGTTCTGGTTGACAACCAAAACAAATAAATAAATAAAACCTCCATATTTATTTGATAGATTATATTTATATCGTGTCTCTCAAACATTTATAAACCTCATTAAACATGTTTTAAAACCCATTCAAAACTCCTTTTCGTAACTAATTGCGAACCTTAATTATATCTTTTGTTCGTTCAAAGGACCATATCCATTTTACTCTTCAAAACTTCACGTTTCGTGCATGCAAAAATCTGGAGAAACAATATCAAAACCTTGGTTCCATTTGATGGAAGATTAAATCCTAATTAGAAAACATAGAAATTTAAGCTCTGAACTAACATTAACATAAAGAAAATCGTTACAGATATATATAGCAATGGGAGAAGAAACAAAAACAAATGAAGATCTGCAATTGCATCTCCTGGAGGAGCAAGCGGCGGCTGCACCTTCAAAACCAGAAAAAACTCCGGCGCAAAAGGCTGTCCGGAAAGCCTTCAAGGGCACCGCCCACCTCGCTAATCTGCTGCCCACAGGCTCCGTGATGGCTTTCCAGGTAATGTCGCCTGTTTTCACACATGAAGGCAAATGCAAATCATTTGTCAGCCAAACAACCACCATCGTCCTTCTTGCCGTCTGCACCATCTCATGCTTCCTTCTGTGTTTCACAGACAGTTTCAGAGATGGAAGGGGAAAGGTACTAACATACATGAACACACACACACATTACACATATATATGCAGTGGCTGTCTGTCATTCCAAAAATCTAGTTGTGAGTTAATACATTTTTGCGCAAATTTTTAGAATTTTTCCTATAAAATAATGCTAAAACTTTAAAATTTCCTCCAATGTTGCAGTTTGCACCCTGCTAGAGCTAGATTCAATTTTGAATGTTCTACAATGTCGTGTAGCTGTTAATGCATTAAAAAACTAAATCTTCGTTCTGAATTCTCTTGTCAATCACTCAAACATTACAACAACATTTTAACGTAGAATGCAATATGTTTTTCCCTTTTTTCCCCTCTCATGTACGTTGACTAAAATTTTCGTCAGTATCTCGAACCAAAATTCGGCTTTTTTTTCCTTGAAAAGGTAAGGTACGGAGTTGCCACCTTCCGTGGGCTCTGGATCATTGACGGCTCAGCCCGGCTTCCACCGGAGGAGGCTGCAAAATATAGGGTGGGTATCGTGGACTTTATTCATGCCTTATTGTCCATTCTGGTGTTCGGAGCGGTGGCCATGTTCGATAAGAATGTGATCAGTTGCTTCTATCCAACGCCATCGGAGGAGGCCGTCGAACTTTTGACGGCGTTGCCCGTGACGGTGGGAGTGATTTGTAGCCTGTTGTTCGTTCTTTTCCCCACCAAGCGACACGGAATTGGCTTTCCTCTCTCACGCCTTTAATTTTTCTTGTCTTAAGAATGCCCATTTGGAGGAATGTTTCAAT
The DNA here is from genome assembly GCF_022965805.1 of Primulina eburnea. NCBI lineage: Eukaryota > Viridiplantae > Streptophyta > Magnoliopsida > Lamiales > Gesneriaceae > Primulina > Primulina eburnea. The sequence goes on from NC_133114.1 coordinate 29,387,322, forward strand.
AGTTAATTTATTCGATCTTACGCATAGAAAAAAAAGGTTGTTTAAATAATTATTTGGTATATCTCGTTTCGTACCTTTCTGCACGGTTTAATCTGAGGCGGATGATGATACATTTGTTGATTATACGTCTTTATTTTATATAAGTTTTGCTCAAGTTATACAAAAAGTTTAGAGTTAAAAATTAATATAATATGAAGCATACTGAAAACATTGTTTTTATCGAATCTCTGTCGGAGAAAAAATTGTGTTATGAAAATAGAGTTACAGAATACACAGTGAATATGATCTGCGTTGGAGCTCACAAGAACAGACTCACAGCCACAAATTGGGCAAATTGCAACGGGCTCGTGAGAAAATTCGAAAAAGCACAAAATCTTCTCCGTAAATTTAATAAAACTCTTTTAGAATAACATATTTTAAATTTACTAACATAAATATCTTAAAAATGAAATATAATATGACATATATGCTCGTGATTTAAAAAAATAAGATTTTAAAATATTATTGATTTTCTTTAGGAGATTCCGAGCTCTTTCCATTTTTCACGCCACATTTATTTAAATTTCTTTTTATTTCTAGAAATATATCATGAGGTCAATTTTATCTCATTATAAACTCAGTATTTTTTTGTCTTTTTGGGACAAGAGAATTACAATCACTTCTCCTTAGAGTGCGACATCTTCGTCGTGCATGTCTTAAATTGGTTCAGAAACCTTCTTGACAAAAAATACTGTGTCTGTCACTCAAGATCGATAAAAAATATAATCCTTGATATCAAATGAAGCATACAAAAAGATTAACCTAATTTCGCGGGAGTTTTTTTTTTTGAGGCAGTTTTTTTTTTTTGTTTTAAATTATATTTATTATGATAAATTTATTAAAATTAATTTATATAATAACTTTTATTAAATAAAATAAAAGGTATTTAAAAAATTTGGAAGTAAAATAAAAAGTATTTATATTAACCAACATAAGTGATATTTTGTTTGGTTTGATTTTGTGTTTGTCTAGACAGGCCGTTAGGTTTTTGTGTTAATAATTATTACTTAATGTATGTAATAACTAATAAATGTGGAGCATATAATAATATACACACGTGATATATTAAATGTATTATAAATATTTATCATCAATCGTTCTAAACTGAAAATAAAATATACATACATGGTCGACTCTAGTGTTTTAAATATTATGTGTTTTAGATTAATAAAAACCAGTGTTTTAAAAAGCCCGCTTAAACTCAACAAAAACATTCCGCTAGGAGAAAAGCGGAAAAAAATGGTTAAACTGTAGTTTGATCGAACTAAGGATAATTAATATGTTTATTAAGTGTATTTAAGCACAATTAATCACATCTATTATTTTTAATTTTTTATTTTGAAGGTAAGTCTTTTTATTTTAAAATAATAAATTAGGCTTATAATTTATATGTTTATTTTTTAATTTAATTATGATTAAGCATGTCTGATAATGATTTGACAAATATTTAGCATTTTTTAATGTGGGTAGTAGCAAAAACAAATAAAGATTGTAATTTTGAGATTTTTATGTTTTTTACAAATATAATAATTAATGCATCAGACTTAAATTTATCATAATTTATAATATTTATGTATTATTTATCTATTTATTGGTTTGAAATGATTACAATTACACTAAAGATAAAAAGTGCTTTTTCACGCTTAAGCATGTGCTAATGTCGCTTAAGCTTGAAAAGTTTGGAATGCGACATCCCCGCTTCGGGCGCTTCACGCTGTTTAAAACCTTGATAACAACAGTAAAAATTGTTGGCAGAAAAAATACAATTTTTTTTTAAAAAAAGTGCTAATGTATTCAAACATCCAATTCTTTTAAACAATCAACCTTCGAAATTTATGATTTTACATCCAATATTTTACATATTAGGAGTATATGAACTTCAAAGAAAAATAAAGCCTTTTATTTTGAAAAATAAATAAATTAAAAGGCTATCTTCTGTTGGCCCAAGAAACAGCAGCTTTGTAAACTACAAAGCCCACAAAGAGTAGCCATTTTAATCAAATTTCACTTCTTCTTTTTTGTTGGTATAAACGTATTTGATTGATACATAAAAATGTTGGTAATCTCGATGTGGTGCCTACGCCCATCAATTCAACGTTGAAACCTAGAGCACTCCGCGAACCACAAGAATTTTTCGGCCCCTGAAAAAAGATATATAATCGACATATTTTTTTTCCTGTTAATTCTTTTTTCATATCCGAATACTATTTACGATCATGCTTGAATTTTTTCCGTAACTAAAATGTCGTTTCTTCACAAGATATCATTTTCTATGAATGGAAACATTCGTGGATTGATTTAAGCCATAGAGTGAGAGTCTAATTCTTGATTTTTTTTATTTGAAAAGAGGTACTGAATCTTCAACTATCAAGACTGGATCTTATCAAGAGACATAGATGGACCATTAATTTTATTTAAAATAGTTATAGTCACTTTTACGAAATATTTGAAGATTATTAATTAAAAAATTTATTAAACTATAAGGTCTCGATCAGAATTCATGTATGGGTTTTGCTACAGGAACAAAGTACGATGGAGAGTCTTATCCAGTTCAATAAATGCATCTTAAAATCAAACGTTGATATTAATGATAAATATGGAAAATAAACAAAATAGTTCTCTACATTTAATTATTTTTTATCTTTGACAATTTTCATTTGGATGTTTTTCTTTTTTGAATATACAAGTGGGGGTTTTTTTTTTTTTTTTTGGGAAAACGCATAAGTGGTTAATATAGCGTTTTAGTTGCTCACTAATTTATTTCTATAATAAAAACAATTTTGAGAAAAAAATAGTAATGTTAAGCAGTTACTTTTAAATTATTTTTCAAAATTGCATTAATATAATTTTCTGTTTATGTGATAGTTATTAGACAAAACACAATAACATTCCAGTCATTGGATCCGACATAGAGAAGATGAGCCAAAGTTTAATGATTTTCTATTTTTAATTATCGAATAATTTTGGAATAATATGATATTAGCATGGATAGATCAATTTAAAATATTAAAAGATTTTAGAGTTTAAAATTCCAGCTCCATAAGCCTATAATAAGTTTAATTTTCACTTATTATGATTGCATAATATGTCGCTATAATAATATTATTATTTATTTTAAAGATACGCTAGTTTGGAGCAACAATTATAAATTCATGAATATTATAAGAGTCGATTGCACTTGAATATATATTTTATAAATAAAAATTAAATTTGTTGTACTAAAAAAAAGGGTGGATTGGCTCCATCAAACCCTTACAAGTACAAACAAAAACCTGAAATCATATGAGTACATCACCATCACGCTCACCTACTGTCCTTCTTATCTTACTTTTACTAAATTTGTCTTCACGCCTTCAATGTATTCACACAGATTAAGACTTGACTGCTTCGTATCATTAAATTTCTTCTTATATTACACTTTGCAAACTGTATATATGAAAAGTTATTATTTTGTTTTAAGTGTTTTTTAAGCCTAAATTTTGCTTATTCTTCTACTTTTGTTTCATTCAAATTCAAAAGTTAGTTATATGTTGACTTCACTTTTCGTTATGTGATGCACATTTACTGTGCACACTTATGTGAGTATCGATGAGATGATAATCACATATTGAATGTGATGAAACATAGAAATATTGAAAATCTAATGAGTTTGTGTCTCAATATTGCTCACATAAATATGTCCAATACATATAAAAACTATGTATATAAAACTGTGTGTGAGAGAGAGAGTGAAAGAATTTTAGGGAAGGATAAACCTCATTCTTTTGTTATTTAATTATTTATATATAGGTATTTATATGTAAATATAAAATGTTAAAGATATTCCATATAAATTGCCCCACCCCCACTCTATCTTTCCACCAATGTCCCTAGTTGTCGCTCTTTGGGCTAATAGGACGGGTCCCTGGATGTGTTGTCAATATATTTCGTTTCCTCTGTTTTATAAAAATTGTCAATTTAAAATGACAATGAAATTGATGTCAATGATAACTAATTCTATGCAGTATCCAAAAACTGAACAATATAATTAATGTTACAATGTTTTCATCCTGAATTCAAAAAAAAAATATACATTTTTTAAAAAAAAAATACAAAGTTATTCATAAATAATCGTTTATATTCGGATCGAATTGAGACATACCAAGTTAATTATTCATATAATTAAACATCACATATGTCAATTGTTAATTATTTGTAACAACACATCTGATACCAATATCAAAAGTTTGAGACGATATCTTGAGCTTGATACCCAAATATAATAATCTATTCTCACATGCAAATTATGTTATCTGAATAAACCACACTAAAAAAAACTATATGTGGTAAATTTGCACAAGAAAGTGTTGACAGAGATAATCGAACATCTAACCATTGATTAAAGTCTCGTCTACTCCACCACTCGACCGACTCTTGAATACATTTTTTTTTAAAAAAAATCTTTTTATAAGTATATATCTACTTCACCAACTCGAGAACCTCTTGAATACAGTTTTTTTTTATATAAATAAAATCTTTTTACGAGTATATGTGACATAATGTGCAATTGATTAAATAAGAGTTATAAAGATGCTTTTGTGGTGTAGCAATGATTCGTCAATTGAACATGTAGACAGATGGAATTTAAACTTTTTCTGAAAATGTTTTGTTTAGCTAGATAACTTTGACATCACTGTAGATTCAACTTTATTTTAATAAATTGAAAGGGTTTATCTATAAAACAGAAACTTTTTTGAAAAAAATAATTCAAATCTTTCAACTTAGAAACACTGCAAATAAATTATCGTATTTTAAAAAATACAAATTCTTTGATCTCAAGAAAATAAACCGAGCATAATTCCACAAATACGAAATCAGAAATCTACATAAATTGATTTTTACTCATTTTCAATTATTGATAAAACGTGGGGTACCCTATGACAAGCATTTTGGATTTTGGTTTCATTTAAGAGAGGGAGGGGGGGGGGGGGGGGGGGGGGGGGGTGTGGGGGACCTTCTTCAATAATATCACATTTAAAGGAGGAAAAAGCTGGACACAAAGGGGACTCCAGATTTTAAATGACATACTTTAAATAGTGTATTTAAGATTAATAAACTATAAATGACATAATTTGTAGAAGTATAACTAAATTCAGCAGAAGCTAATGTAGAATCTGAATTTTAAAAACATACAAAACTGATTCTTTTTTAAAAAAACTAAAAACATAAAATCAATATTTTTTTGTTATTGCAGAGACTTATTTACTCGGATATCAACAGTTTGCGTAAATTTTAAATGTTTTTATATTGATGAGGTCCCATTTAGTTACATTATTTCCAAGTCCAGCATTAAAAAAAATTGTGTCTTTTTTTGAGGTACTAAAAAATGGGTCAATTAATGTTGGGTAAAATGGTCCCAAGATCCATATCGTATAAAATGTCCCCACCATTATATTAGATAAACTTTGTTGGTCCATGACAGTTACACAGCATCTTGCAGACTGTGTGCTACACACAAGTTAATTTGAGGCCATGGAATTGGACCTTTTTTTTTTAATTTCGATTAAATCTTTTTATTCAATTATTGTCCCTGACAATTGTGTGTAACGTGCGAGACTGGGAAAATTACAATAGAAAGAAGTCTAAGTCTCTATCTTACGACATAATACTCTCTTTGTGTTCCACGATAATACATTCAATTGATCGTCCGAAAGAAACTAACCAATCGAACGCGTCGTATTAAAATATACGAGTGGTATTATACTTGGTATAGCATAAACTCGACCAATAAAAAGTTAATTAGTAGATGTGTATACATCATGTATGTGTGTGTAAAGTGTGGGATTCAGCATTCTATATATATATATTACCGAAATATCAATCCAATTGCTACACTTCTATTGTTACTCCAGTTCATGTAAAAAAATGTATTAACGTCCAACGTGAGAAATAAACACATGACTTCGGCTTTAATACCAACCAATATAAGTTTTGGAGTTTTTTTTTTTTTACCATACAACGCATGTTAGATAAATGAAAAGAAAAGAAAAAAAAAAGAAAAAAGAGTAAAGAGTGATGAATGAAAAAGGGAATGAGAGTTGTCCTACATTGAAAAAATAGACAAGTCAAATCTCTCTTATAAGCTCCAAGTTTGAGCTAAGGGTTTCAGCTCCAAAGGGTACGAGAAGTTTTTAAAAAGGGGAAGACTATGATAGGCTGTGTCTTGGTGAAACACATGTGCGCGTGGCCGACCGACGAGGCGTGGGGCTGGGCGGTGCGGTCTTTGACCAATATTAATCTTTTTGGACCAAAGCAGCACCCGCGCTGGTGCGTGCCAGAAACGCGTTACAGCGCGCACAATTTATTTAGGATGCATCCGGACAGAACTAGGTGCGTGAATGCGCGTCTTCTCGCGCGGTTGCACGCCTACTGCTGTGCACGGCTGCGCGTTGCACTGATTCTGAATGCGCCAAACAGCGTGCGCGTCCTTTGGCTAAGGTTGCATCTGCTCCAGGCCGCAGTTTGCACCAAACAATGCATCTCTTGACTACTTGCAGAGAGTTGTGATTCTTCTACGCATCTGATCCGTAAAGCCATGTCTCTTCTACGCGTCCGATGATAAATTATAAATAATCCCTCTCATACATCTTTTTTCTCCTTCTTGCCATTTTGCTGCATATTACTTCACTTCGTCCTTGAAAGTTGCAGCGTAATTTTGTTCACTGTTTTCTGGAGTATGTAGTGCTGCAATCTCTCGACTTGAAATTGTTGTTTCTTAGAGACGATTGTCTGCAACGTATAGCACTTCATACAAGCAATTTCGTCTTGCGGATAAAGGAGCATCCTTGCCTCGACATGCTGTTTATGTACTTGTTCAAAACCGAGAGAAAAATCAATAACAACGCATAATGCATTAACGGAATAGAAAACCACGCCGTACAACTTTGTTTAAAAAAATCCAGTTGACAGTGGATTTGAAATTTCAGCTAGTTACTTATGTTCCGAATTATTGGGATGATTTTCTCTCAAATGTTAAAAACGGTAACTAGTACGAGAATCTCTCAAATAAAGGTGATCATTACTATTCCCGACACAAAAAATGTTGGTCGTATTTTGATCAATGAATTAGAAATATAATTTTTTTGTTTATAGAAAAAAGATCACAAACTTCAAATTCATTCATTTCCATTTTATGTTTGTATATTGTTTCATGTTAATTACGATGAATTTCAATTTCACCCAATAATAGACGTATATGAAATTTATTCTACTATGTGTAACTAATGTGTAAATGAGTAATATATAGATTTAATATTTTATTTATTGATCCATTTTGAACAATAAAGTATTATAAAAATATATAGATTTCAAATCTATTCATGTATCAAAATTCAAACTCGATCATAAATAATTAAAGATGGTCGTCCTATCATCGGAATCTATAAGATTTTTATTCTTTCAAATGAAGGTTGATTACATTCTATATGTAGGGGCATTACCCCTATGATAGAATCAAGGGCCCAAATTTAGTCACACATACATGAGGTCCATTAATTTTTTTAAAATCACATATGTGTGTGAATCTTGACCATCTAAACCATGTGGAGCACTCAAATGAGGATGACAATTGGCATTCATACAGGTGAAAAATCAGAGGGTACTAACCTCAAATTAGCCGCCAACTGTTGAAAATTATAATCCACTTAATGCAACCAAACTTGTTTGTGACAAAAATTGAAAATTTCAACTATATATATATATATATATATATATATATATATAGATTCACAACTCTTGTTTGATCGTCTCATGATTCAATTTTGTGAGACGAATCGTCAATCCGACTAGATCCTACTTATGAAAAATATTACTTTTTATATCAAATATATTATTTTTCAGTACAAAATATCATTTTTTGTTTGTTATGTTATAAATAAATATAGTATAATAAATGTTGATTTGAGTGAAAAATATTATTTTTTATATTAAAATTATATTGTATAATATATAATTATTTGAGTGAAAAATATTACTTTTCGCTGCAGGTGTAGACCGAGTCGACTCGTCTCAGATATATACATATGTGAAACCATTACACACAGATAGCCTAATCATTAGAATTTGTATTTTCAAGCACTGATATTTGAGAAAATTAAATTTACCGTATTTTTGTGATTTTATAATAACTCGAAAAAAAATTTAAATACACACAGGCCACAGCTAGGCGAAGAAATAATGCTGAATATAATAAATTTATATAGTTAATATAAAATTTAAAAACACTTCCACGGGGCCCCATCTCTCGCCACCGGAGTTACCGATCGTGTGGCAAGAATTAATCAACACGATAGATTATAGTATAAGTTTTTTTATTTTATTTTTTGGAAACAATAAGTTTTTAAAAAATGGTAGTATAAAATATTTTAAATAATGTAAAGAACATAATAACGTTATACAAGATAATGACTTATATATACGTGCGTGTATTTTTTTTTTTAGGATTTGATTGATCATTAATTTATATGACTAGATTGAAATTTTTTTAAAAAATGTTCACTAACTTTTATTGAAAATAATTTCATCTCAATATGTTATTTAATTATATTTAAATAACATGTGAAAGTTTTAAATAATCTCCGCCCTAAAATTTCAAATAATTAAATGTTTATAGTCTTTTCGACTTCAATGAAATAAATATCATATTAATTCTTTAGTCTTCGCAGACTTTATGCTCCTCCTATTTATGAACGCGATACTTTGATCTAGGTCGTGTTTGTTTCGCTTTGAAATAATAGTGAAAAAAATACAATTTCTTTATTTAGCTTACACATTTTTTATTATTACATTTCAATTCACGATTTTATTCAACTGATTTGTATTTTTTTCAATTTAAGTTTTTTTCATCCTAGATGGTCACGTCATCAATTTTCGGCCGTGACATATTACCATTTTATGACACTGCGTCAGTGATTTAAAAATTTTAACTAAAATTGTAATTTAAAAAACAAATTACTAGCTACAACTATAAATTGAAGATGATGACGACGACGACAACAACAACAAAAAGTAATGATACAAAATTGGTATTTGAAGAGCCAATTTAAAGAATAATACAAAAAATAGTTCAATAAAATCTGAATTGTATGGTATAAATTTCTATATTGTAAGCATCTATTTTGCGTGATTCTAAAAATTTGGAGCATCCTTTTCTGTCTTTTGTCTGTTGATGCTATATTTATTCAATTTGCAGTTCTAACGGTGTTGTGCACATTTTACATATTTGATGGAATTATTAAAATATTTGCTCGAGATTTTCAAACTTTTTATTGCCCGTGACCTTTTGGATTCAACCTCGAATTATTCACTTCACTAGAATAAAAGAAAATGACACTGCAACTTATATTATGAGAGCAATGTTGGATCAAAACAATTATATAAAAATATTTAATTATCTTTATAAATATTATTGTATATATTACAGTTAGTATAGAAATAATCAGTTGTGATTAAAAAAAAGTTTTATTAAGAATCAGTTAATGAGTTTTTATATGGTCTTATAAATTAAAATTGAAGATCTATCATAAAAATTGGAAATTGAAGCTCTATCATAAAAATTGGAAAAATTGCAATTTTGTTGATGTTTGTTGATCAATTTGCGATTTATATCCTAAAAATGAGAAAAACTACAATTTTTTTGTTTATTTATCTATTTGCGATTTAGATCATATTTTTTTTTAACAAATTCAGTTTTAGTCTTGCATTTTTAAATTATTAGCAATTTTAGTCCATTTTTGCAGGAGTCCTGATATGACACTGCATATGTTAGCGTCATGTTGGTGTCATATTTGCACCACATAAAAAAATGGTTAAAATAAAAAAAGAAAAGAAAAGAGAGAGATAACCGGCTAAAACATGATTTCGATAACAAGATATACGACCGAGTGCTTGTCATTTTTACCAAAATATATAATTAATGACACTGTGGAACTCAAATATTTTAAAGCATATAACACCTAGAGCATCATATTTCGATTACTCCATCAAAGAAAGACAATTATTAGATTTATCACACAAACAAATAAAATTCAAAAAAACAAACATACATGACTAAAATTAAGCTCTTCCTCATAAATATTGAAATTTGTAATAGTAAAACGTCTTAAAATAATTGTAGGTTAACGTCGAATCGAAACTTTAATCAAGTGCAACCGACATTCTAAGTGACGGATGATTACAAAAACAGTGAATAAAATAAAACTGGGACCAGAAGATAATTAAGTGATAATAAACCAAATTGAATATTATTGTACCAACTAAAAAAATCGCCATATTATGGGGCTGTTATGTAACTTGGAATAATTCACCAATCCAAAAACAAGATAAACATAAGAGTAAGTCTTTTGTGAGATGATATCACGAATATTTATTTGTGAGACGAGTCAATCCTACTAATATTCACAATAAAAAATAATATTTTTCCATAGATGACACAAATAAAAGATTTGTCTCACAAAATACGACCCGTGAGACCGTCTCATACAAATTTTTGTCTAAATATAATATATTTAATTATAGATTGAAAACTTACTTAGTCAGGGTAATAAAAGTGGGACCTATTTTAAAACCGGTCTGGGATTTAGGGATTTAAAGTTAACATTTCAATTTATTTAATTATTTGGATAAATTTATATCAGATGAATTTCAAATCACGTCTTTGTTAATTTATACATATGTAATTGCGATGGATTTGAAATGTTATGCTCGATATGTGTGATTTCAAATGAGTTTTCCAAACCTTACCGCCCAATCAATTTTATTTGGCAGAATAATAAGTTTTTATAACCGACGAGTAGTATCATACATAGGACTTAGGAGTGAGCAAGATTTTGGTTAAACCCAAATAACCGATCGAACCGAGCCAATTCAGAAATTGGGTCCGGTAATTTCGGAAATTCGGTTTTCAAACTAAAAAATTCTGTTATATCGATTAAACAGTTTTCAAAATTTTAAAATCGGTTAGCCGAATTAACCGATATAATAAATACTATTGTTTAATAAATTTTATTATTTATCAATTTATATATATATTTTTTAATTTTTAATTTTAAAATCGATATAATATGTATTAATTGTGTTCAAACAAAACTTATATATTTGAGATGTGTGTGATTTTATGTTTTTATTCATTTGTGTAAATTGCAGCATTCAAGAAATTTTTTTATATATATAATTAAAGTTAAATCAAAAATTTTTTTAAAAAAACTAATTGGTTAATTCGATAACCGACCGGATTAACCGAGGTTACCGAATTAACCGATTTTAATTCGGTTCGATTTTTATCGGTTATGAAAAATAATTCGGTCGGTTTGGTTATGGTTAAATATTTCGGTTCGGTTATGCCTAATTCGGTTTGGTCGGTAAACGAACCGACCGAATGCTCACCCCTAATCATACATAGTGTAAAAGAATTACAGAGCCTACAATCGCGTAAAACATAATATATTGAGTTCTTACTTGAGGGTTCACATTATCTTTGTTAATACATTCAATGACCACCGCTATTCAACATGTCCGGACACAACGTGACGCGCGGTGCTCTCTTATATATTGGATACTACCTTCGACTGAGCCGTTTTCAAAACTAGCGGACGGTTAAACATACATCTCACTAACCCACAAATTATGTGGAAAGCACGTAATACTATTTCCCTTATTTTTGAGATTTTATTCGAAAGTTTTTAACCATGGAGTTTTCTTCCGTGGCAAGGTCTCGAAGACACACACGTTACGCCAAGATTCCTCTCCTCAGTCATGCAAACACTTCACGCTCTACGTAAGAGTTGATTGACACGTGTTCCTTTATTGGATTCCATTAATTTTTGTTTTAACAGAAGCTAATGATTCCCCTCGAATGTTCTACAAATCAATCCACCCCTGTCTACGAAATCACTCTGAAAAAAAACAAATTTATTCTTCTATATATATTTTGAAAACTTTCCGTCCAAACACCAAAAAAATAAAATTAAAAAAAAAACAATTAGAGATTAGTAAAAATACCAAAAAAAAGTTGGATACAATAATTGTCACTGCTTGGTAGAACAATCAAACTATGGTGATTGTGCTATTGTGCGGTTTAAAAGATTTGAGTAACATCATTACTACTAGCTATAGCTGTTTGTCACGAAATTTTGCGGGCGTGCCAGGCACGTGTTCGTGCCAAATTTGTGAAAATTATCTGACTTCGTTTACCAAACGTTGCGGATCTCGATTCGATCGTTCGTTCTAATTCCTTCGAAATGGCTCCAAAACTAAGATCACGGAATGAGGAATATAATGGAATTAACAGGGGAATCCATAAACAACATCAACATTAGTTATGTTTTTACAAATTCGAACAAAGTTTTTACAAGAGAAATCTACGGAAGATGATTGCTGGAAATAAAATAGACAACAAAATAAATGAGAGAAAATTTGCAGAGACGTTGCTGTCGATTTTTTGTTGATTTTGTCGGGGGCCTTTTCTGATTTCATTCCCTCAATTTTGTCACATTCTGCACAGCAGTTTTCCCTTCCCCCATCACTCCACGTTCTTCCACATCGGGCAATGGCAGCAACTGATAATACGTTTCTTCATTGGGCCAACTGCAATTTCACTTGGGCTTCTTATATTGGGCTGTGGTTTGGGTTTCTCTAAAAAAAAATTGATTTTAGGCACAACAATTGACCCCCTAGCCAATTTGGGCCAATGGCCAATTTGGCCCAATTTGGCTATTTTTAATAATTCAAATATATTTGGTCTATTTACAAGTTGGCCCATTTACATAATACGATACATATGAGGAGGAGGATGAAGAGGAGAAAAAGAAAGAAAACAGTGTATTCCCAACACCATGCTTCCCAAACTTCTTCCTTGTTCTTCTTCCCCCAAAACCCTCCAATTCTTCGCTGCTTCCACAACCTATTCTCCTTCACTTTTAGATAACTACTCAACCACTCCCGGAGATCTCATGTCCCATATCACCACCGATTACATCGCCTTTGTAATGTCATCCAAGTTTCTGAAAATTTCCATCATCAATCTCTTTCACCTCAAGTCACACCTTCTCAAGGTTGGTAAATTTAAGCATTTTTCTCAATCCTCCATCACAAAAACATTGTAGAATATGTGACATTTCATGCTGCACTCAAGATGTTTGTGAATATGTCTGAATGAGTTTTTTATGAGCAATACCTTGCAACACCCACTGCTTGCATCTCAACAGGATGGCTCCCTTGGCGGCCATATTCAAAACTTGGCCTATAGCTGGTGCAACTTCTGTAATCTTCCATGCGCTTAAAAGAAATGCACTAGCACAAGGAATTGTGATGCTCCACCCAAATTCACTGAGGATGAGATCTCATTTTCTGGAATCTTGACAAGCCATAAATTAAAAATGGCAAGATTCATTCCATCTCACAAAGAAGTGACATGTGCCACATCAATGACAACAATAGCACACACAAAGCATGGTTTTGTTGATCAACATTCCATTATTTCTCATGTGGTCACATTTATTTCGCAGGAACATAGTTGGAGGAAATGAGGATTTATCTCAAAGGCCAATGCAAGCAGTACCTTAAATACGAATGGCTATGGAAATTACCTCTTGGGAGTGCCGCCGGCCAATCCAAAATAATTTCCAAGCTTGGATGAATATCTTTGCAACTGACTGAGCATATATGTATGAAGTGTAATACACATTAAAAAAAATACGTAGGCTAGGGACAGTAGGTGTACTTTTTTGCACTTTTTTGCCATGGTTTGGCAAGTGTCTTTATGAGGTGTAGGGTTAGAAAAGTGGCTTGAAAGCCAAACTTTGTTTGTAAAATACATTGTTGTTCTTGTATATGTTGCTTGGGATATATTTGCAGGTGTTTACAATTTTGGCATATCACATTTACAAGGGAAACTCTGCCAAATTTTTTCTAAAAACTAAAAAAAAAACGGCCAAAAGCCTGTTTTCTTCAACATTGACGCAAACATTGCGGGTCAACTCTGTTTGCTACCAACCAACAGTTGAACAACATTTTTCAAATAATGCTCCCCAAGGTTCCAAGACATGCACTGAACGAAATTCATTTTGTCATCAATTTGACCAACTAACACAACAAATATTCCTCCCCAAAATTTATCAACTACAGCGGATTCCATGAGCACTTATTTTTATTTATTCACAGAAGCTCCATCATTATTTACAAACAAATTCAGCAAGGAATGGCTTAAAAGCCTATTCCTCGCATATTACAGAAAATTTCTACGAGTCAATATCTCAAAATTAGCCAAAGTGGCTATCCAGCCTACTTTGTACAATACTTCTCATCTATTCCATCTTTATAAAACATCTGTCTCCGGCTGTCGACCTTTCATCTGAGCCGGAGCTAAGATGAAATCCTCCATTTGTAACTTTTCTTCCTCACTGTTATCACATTCATCTTCAAATATTATTTCAGTTCCGTCAATGTCCCACAATTCCTGATATTGTACTTCACTCACCAGCTGCTGCAATGTGTCTTTCCATTTGGAAGTTGCAGCCACTTCCATCTCTTCTTTAGTGAACTTAATCATCGACCCCCTCGATAATAGGTCGAACCATGGGTCTAGGAGAGACCATGGCGGTGGGTTTGAGCATTTTTTCAACTACTTCCCATACTTTCTTGGTGTCCATGTAGACTGCTCCTTGCTGTCCATTCACCTTGTAATCACGAATTTTAATAGGTCCGAAGGCTCTATCATAATATCTAGCCTCAACTGCGTTGGAATTAGATTGATACGGCTGCGAATCAGCCTGTACCACTTCCACCTCATCCCTTTTCCACATCAGCAGTAACTGGTGCATGGATGATGGTACACAATGATTGGTGTGAATCCAATCTCTCCCTAACAAAACATGGAAGCTAGCACTAGAATTGACTACGAAAAAGGCTGACAGCGAGGATCGGGATCCTACAGTAACATTCGCTGGCAGCACTCCCAAAGTTTTTGTAGATTCCCCGGTAAAAGCTGCCACAGAGAATTCGGTAGGAATCAAGTCCTCTACATTCTTTCCCAACTTTTGAAGAATTCTGTAGGGTAGAATATTCACAGCTGACCCATTATCTATGAGTACCCAAGACAATAGCTTTCCATTCACGTGCGCTACAATGTAGAGTGGTTTGATATGTTTCGTCATCTCGTTGGTGGGTCGCTTCATTAACACTCTTTTCTCTTCATCGACAAGAACACTGACGCTCTCATTCAAAATATTAGTTTGAATGGATTCTGTACCACTCTGATTTCCGGTGAATACATTGGATTCAAATGTTGTTTTGCGTTTAAACTCCTCTGACAGCATTAACGAACCAGTGGCACATTCAAATGAAATGAGAATCTGTCCCACCCTGAAAGTAGCTTTCTTGACCACATTACTGTCTTCCTCAGATAACAAGTCACCATCTTCTTCCTCATTATCTTCAGTAGCCTTCCTCCCAAATTTTTTATTCTCTTTACCTGGTTCCTCCATCTTCAACCTGCGCTCAGCAGCTTTTTCCCTCAACAAACGTCGCTTTTGGGTCCGAGAAAGAGGTTTTGAAAACTTTGGATGTTCTACTCGCCTCCATACGCCATTGGGGAATGCTCTGGGAGGAATAACAAAACGAGATTTTCTTTCATATCTATTATTGGTGTCTAGAGGTGGTGGCCTCTGTATTAACTTCTGGAATGACTGTCGGTCACTCCTTCCCTCGCCATTCATTGACCCATGAAACGAAACATTTCCGAGGTGCTGGTTCTCCGGCCTTTTGGCCATGGATCCCCTACTGTACCTCATATTCCTCCCACTATAATACATATTATCTCCACTGTGACAGTGGCCTCTTCCATGAAAAGTTTCTGTCTTTTTCTCCTTTACCTCAAACGTCATTTTCCGAGGCAGTGTGGCATAGCAAGTAAAAACAATACTAGTCAATGAATTGGGAAACAAACGTAACTTGTAGTTGGAAAAATTATTCAAATTTGCTAGTTCCCCACACTGTATTGTAAACCTTGTCACATGTTCCACGTTAGATTGACAGTCTTCCCCCAAGTACAAAATAAAGTCTGGAATGTGATATCCTCGTGGGTAAGGATTTTCACGATCAACAACATCGGGGTATGACTTATGAAACTCTGGTCGGTTGATTGGCCTCACTCCCGGGCCATACAACCCTTGAATAACATCATGTACAATCTCGGAGTCCAAGACTGGAGTTTTTCGCAATGGGTGCGGGGAATAATTTGCCCCCCGAGTGTTATTCCCCGAACCTGGAACTGAATATCCATGCATTCCCCCATCACCACACATCCCTGGATGTAAGTTAGGAGACGTCACAGAGAACATATTACCAGCCATTTGTTTACCGTTACTGCAATTTTGGAATTTTAACCCAAATTCCTCATCCTTTTTGTGCGGAGGAGTGTACCTTCCTTCCTGGCAGATTCAGGAATTCGTGCTTCCCCCAAGCGGCGACTTTAACCTGATTGAGAAACTCCTGATCCTTGGCCTTGATCTTTCAGCAGCTTGACGTCATTCTCTTGAAGTTTATCACTCTCTTGTATAACCAATTCGCCTTTTGCAGACTTTCTCCATTCCTTCATTTCTGCCACAAATTCTATCATGACAGTAGCGAAAGTTTTAGTCATTTCCTTGAGATCGCTGCGGATATTTTTCTCCATGGCCAACATGAAGTTCGGCGAAGACCCATCACCACCAGAAACATCAATTCCTTCCTTCATAGTCTCTTCCTCGAACTGGTGTACGAGCCTTTCAACTGTTTTTCCTTCTGCATCAGTTTCCTGAAACTCTTCTTGTAAGCGATGAACTTTACCCAGTGATGGAGGAATTCCTTCACTCTTCTCAGTACGCTTTGGAGGCATTGTGTCCCACCGGGCGTGCCAACTTGTTTGTCACGAAATTTTGCGAGCGTGCCAGGCACGTGTTCGTGCCAAATTTGTGAAAATTATCTGACTTCGTTTACCAAACGTTGCGGATCTCGATTCGATCGTTCGTTCTAATTCCTTCGAAATGGCTCCAAAACTAAGATCACGGAATGAGGAATATAATGGAATTAACAGGGGAATCCATAAACAACATCAACATTAGTTATGTTTTTACAAATTCGAACAAAGTTTTTACAAGAGAAATCTATGGAAGATGATTGCTGGAAATAAAATAGACAACAAAATAAATGAGAGAAAATTTGCAGAGACGTTGCTGTCGATTTTTTGTTGATTTTGTCGGGGGCCTTTTCTGATTTCCTTCCCTCACTTTTGTCACATTCTGCACAGCAGTTTTCCCTTCCCCCATCTGTAACGAACCGTACTTTCACTACTTAAAATTTGCGGAAAAATTAAAAATTTTCTTAAATAAAAACATTCATACGGTCGTCACTCAACATTCATAAAAAATAAATCCCACAATCATCCATCACCAATAAAATTTTGCTAAAAGAAACTGTCTCACGTTCAAATCAAAACATCAGAGTAATTTAAAAATTTGCATAAACATAAACTTGCAGTCCTCGGGTTTAGCCTGCCACTCAGCCCAAGCCTGCCCCTTGGTCATCACCTCCTGCCTCCTCAACATAGTCACCTGCATCGATCAAGTCTAGTGAGTCTAAAGACTCAACACGTATAAACTGGAATAACGAGTACTACATAATAAGGTCGCATGCAATTTTAAAATAGGACATACATAATTTGAAACTTGAACTTGCGCATTAAAACTTGAACATACGTACATACATACTTCGACGTGCCATAACTTAAACTTTCATAAACATACTGCATACGTAAACATACATAACTTCATCATTTTGCGTAGAGGATGTTTCAAAGCAAGTGACCCATAACGTAAAAGAGCCTGATCAGACTATACCACAGTACTGGGCTGACAGGGACGTATCCGCTGCCGCATACATAAGATCCCTGTTCATAATTTAACAGGCCAGTTGATCCACGTTCATAATTTAACGCTTCACAACCACGATCTAACCCGTTCATAATTTAACGGGCGGATTGGTCCCCGTTCATAATTTAACGCTTTCCAATCCTAACATAATTTGGTCACAAGACATTTAGCATACCTCAAAAACTAAAAAAAATGTTTTCTTGCACGTCAACATACTTACTTGGCGTTGAGGGATTCGTTGGACTTCGACTGGGGCCGTTGCTGCAACTTACTAACGTGAATTTCATACTTAACTTGCATTGCTTAGACATAGAAAACACATGCTTACTCTCAAGCTCAATCATACCTTAGGACCTTCTACGATTTGCCACGACACGCCCTTAATAATCCTTGCACTAACCCATAACATCAAACTTAAAATGAACTTACAAATATTTCCCAAAACAAGGGTACACGGACCCCGTGTTTGGGTCCGGGAGAGGGTCCGTGTACATACTGCCTAGAGTGTGTCGGGAAACGGAAGGGGCACGGACCCCGTGCTCGGGTCCGGATGGGGGTCCGTGTAGACTCTGGAAGAAGACATTGAAAGGAAGCAAAGGCACGGACCCCGTGTCAGGGTCCGGGTGAGGGTCCGTGTAGGCACTGGAAAAGACACTAAGTGAAACCCAAAGGCACGGACCCCGTGCCCTCATCCGTGTAGGGGTCCGTGTAGATACTGGAAAAAGACGCCGAGAAGACAACAAAGGCACGGACCCCGTGCCAGGGTCCGTGTACAGGTCCGTGCACCCACTGTAATCGCGAACTTACGAAAATTCCGAACACCTAATATTCATCCTTCTAGACTCGGTTATACGGACCATGCACCGACACCTCGAGACTCATCCTAGCATACCGCAACATAAAACCCAAATTGTACAAACGTTTCAAGACAACAGTGTTCGCTCTACGACAAACACGACCCAAAATATGGCAATTGACATCAAACTGTTTCCTACGACTTCTAGTTAGCTCGAGTGCCTATCGACATGAAACGTAACCTCAAAAAAAACACTCTTAACATCATTACTAACATACCCGTGCGCAGCAACAATCGCCCGTCGATTTCCAACGAAGCCTGCAACTTAAAACTTCAAGAAACGTATCAATAACATAATTTTCTGAAAATTTCAGTTTGCGCAGTCGCACGGAAAATATCATAACTCACTCATTTTTCGTCCAAAAATTTCGAATCATATATCAAATCGAAGGTATCGAAAATTTCTACGTTTTTGCCGTTGAAAGTTTTCCCAAAATATGAACAGAAAAATCGCAGTTTTGACATGAACAGTAAAAACGAGTTTCAGATCTAAAAATTTTCCTTCGAAATCGATCCGATTCATGATCCGCTCAAACTACTATCATCATACATAACTTTTACGCATAAAACAATGCAATACAATATATGACTTGATCGACACAGCAAGAACAGATTATACGTGCCTTTTTGATAATAAACGTTACCGAAGCGGCGTCACCGAAGCGGAGATAGAAGCGAGGTTGATCCGGGGCGATTGTGGCGCTAAAATCTTTGAATAAAACTCGACAAAACCTGCTGGAAATCGCTAGAGGAGGGGGCGGCTGCTAAGGGGAGAAGAACCCTAGGTTTTGCTCTCTTTTTAAAATAATAAAAATCTGATTTTTAAAGCTTGTGTGTGTGTTGTGTGTTTTAGTGTGTGTAAAAACGTGTAAGTGTGTGTTAGTGTGTTTAACGTGTGTGTGGGTCATTAATTAGGAGATAATTTTGCTAAATCAACTAATAAAAATGCTAATAAAAGTTTGACCCACATAAATTTATCAATTAAATTGATACACTCCACTAAACTCTCCTTTTAACCAAAATACATGTACCACCCACTTTAAAAGATTTAAACTCCTAAAATTATTAAGTAACTAATTTAGGCTTTAAAATACTAACTCTTTACAAACTAATTTAAAATGTCCCAAACTCAACTTAAAAATAAAATACTACATTTTTAATTGCTAAAAATCGTCACCGGTCTTTTCCTCGATTCCGCCTCGAATAATCGCCTGAACATAAAACTCAAGAAAAACGTTTAAACATGAATCAACTAAACATATTATAATTTGAAATAATGCAAATTCACAAATCATGAATTAAAACTCAATTTAATGAAATAAACATGCATTAAAATCATTTAATAAAATACATAAAGAATTTAATAACTTGCACGCACGTGGTTCATGTAGACCTCAAATTTTCGGGACGTCACACCATCACTCCACGTTCTTCCACATCGGGCAATGGCAGCAACTGATAATACGTTTCTTCATTGGGCCAACTGCAATTTCACTTGGGCTTCTTATATTGGGCTGTGGTTTGGGCTTCTCTAAAAAAAATTGATTTTAGGCACAACAATTATAGCTTTTGGTAAAACAGTAAGCACTCGGTCCTACAAAACATTTATCAGAAAATATAATATTTAAAATCTCAACAAGTAATGGAAATAACTATAGATTTTTCAATATAAAAATTCGCATCGATATACCAAAAAATTAAATTTGCCCAAAAGATTTAAATTTATTTACCACATAAAATGAAATTTTTTGGCAGTATAATGAGTTTTTATAATATTTTTAAATTTTATTTATTTTTTCAGATTGAATATAATATTTTACAAAATTTATATAGAAGGATAAATTTGTTTTTTAAAAGGATTCCATGGATATGGGGAGGTTAATTTGAAGAATATTTAATAAGATTTATTAGAGAGCAATTAGGAACCATTAGCAACCGTGAAATAAAAATCAATGGAAGCCGACAATGTAACACGTGTCAATCAACTATTACCAAAAATTACCGGAGAATAAGCTTCCAATCATTTGTTGTACAGTAATTATCTTGTGATATGATATTTTGATAAGATTATTTGATTTTGTTAATATTTATAATCAAAAATAATATTTTGACATAACAATTATTATTTTTTATAGATCAAATCAAATAAAAAATTTGTCTTACAAAATTGATCTGTTATTTCAGATTTGGTGTTATTAATTTACGTACTTTTCGATTATTGTTGGGTGTGGCAGATAAAATATGTAAGCTTGTATGAGTTACCCCATCTTTCTATATTCCTTCTAATGGGATATCAATCAAGAATCGAGGACAAAATTTATAAACGGATATCGATCGACATATGCTGGTAACTACAGAGACCATTTCGTGGAATATCCGTCCCGTAAAAGCGACCCATTAAAATAATAATATAATATAGTATAGATACATAAAAATAAAAATAAAAAATAGGCCAAAAGCATTTCGAAAAGTCAGTTTAAAGATTCAGACAGAAATTAGATCTATAAAATCAAAATTGTATGGTAGAAATTTCTTTAGTCCTACTTTTATGTGGTTCTTAATTCTCTTACCATCTCTGTCCATTTTTGCGATTATTTTTAAATAACTTTAGAGTTCGAACAGTTTTTGTTTTATATAGAGGTATTTAATGCTATAGTAAGTTTTTAAACTTTGGATAAAGTGGTTGATTAATGTTGGTTTTTTTTTTTTAAAAAAAAAACCTATCTTAAATTGCAAAATAATTTGAATATTTAATGGCTCGCTATAAATCATTGTATTTTTTTTTTGGAAAAAAACTTACGAATACTCTCCTCTCCATCTTTATATTTTTTTAAGGAGTGAGTCTCATGTGAGACCGGCTCACGGATCCTAATATGTGAGACGGGTCAACCCTACTCATATTTACAATAAAAAGTAATACTCTTAGCATAAAAAATAATGAGTGTGTCTCATGTGAGATTGTCTCACGAATCTTAATCGATGAGACGGGTCAACCCTACCCATATTCACAATAAAAAGTAATATTTTTAGCATAAAAAATAATATTTTTTTATGATTGACTCAAATAAGAGATCTGTCTCATAAATACGACCCGTGAGATCGTCTCGTATAAGTTTTTGCCAAAGATAATATTTTTCATGGATAACTCAAATAAAAGATACGACTCATAAATACGACTCGTGAGACTGTCTCGAAAAAAAAAACATAATTAACATATATATATATATATATCTATATATATATATATATATGTGTGTGTGTGTTTTTTTTTTCTTTTCTTTTTTTCTTTTACTTTGAAAGTACAGTGAAAGCGGCAACTTGGGACAAGGACAAGAACACGAAGACTTGGACAGTGACATGTCTGTGGTCGATATAGACCGTGGAATTTATGAAGCCTATTTACCATCTAAACGTATTCATTAAAAGTTTGACATTGAACCACTTTTTATTGAAATAATAAATTTAATATGCTCATTCAGTTTATCCAACAGCATAAAAAAATTATTACAATGAATTAAATAAAATCACAGATTTCACTCTAAAATTATGGCAAAACAATCATTTCTCCCACTTTCTCGCAAGGACTCACCATCTAGAAAGAAAGACCCGGGGGAGTCCAAAAGTAGGAAGTATTCGTAATTAGAGTATTCATTATAAATAATAAACGATATAATTTGCCACATATCCCCAATTTCAGACAAAATGAGCGAATTCTTGGTGCACTCCAAATGACCAATATGTTTTTGTAACAATTAACTGAGTTTTTGCATCATACCAAGTTGTAAATGATTAATTTAACACCCACCGCGATAGAAAAAAGAATATCGTGATATAAGTATGTGTTTTTCGGATTTGGGTCTTCTAACTAATCAGATTTGATTTTTAACCTCGTAATTTGAGTTTTTTTTTACTATCGATCATACTTTGACATAGTGTTTTTGATGTACTTGGTAAGAGAAACTGACTAATTTTCCAATCTGTCCAAACCTATAAAGAAAAATTCAATTTATTCACGTTTCAACATATTTTTCTAATGCAAAAATATCATCAGTTTGTACGTCGTTATTTACTCGTATGGAATTTATTTTTGTAGTAATTAAATTATAAATTATTCAAATACATTAAATAGTAAACACTTTATAATTTAATTTGATGTGAAATTTGTCAGGAAAATGATTTGTTCTCGCAATTTAATTTCGTTAAAATATGACATTGATAAATATTCATATTTATTTCTCTCTTTATATTAATATAATCAGGTATATAGCTTAACACATTTGATAATGTAAATTGGCCTATACTGATTTTTGGTACTCTAAATGGTCAATATTTAGTCTTGGCAAAATAACTTATTTTTGTGCATTTTTAGTTGATTCTTGCCGAATTATTGACATGGTACCAGACACTATCGACACAACACCGAGTATTGATAACATGTTCGATGTCATATTAGTTCTCCAATGAAAATCACAAGAGTGCAAAAAAAAAAAAAACATTTATTGCAATAAAACCGAATTTTGATCAATTGAAAAAACCAAAATCTATATAGATCTATATAGATCAATTTACATGGCTAATAATTTGGTTTGGTAAGGTTGTTTATGTGTGTGTGTGTGTTTTTCCTTCTTTTTTTCACTTTAAGATATATTTGTAATTAAATTGGCCGTCGCGGCCTTAGGCAGATCATTTTATATTTTTAACCGCAAATATATGTCGGTTGCACGATTATATTGTTTGTTCACTATTTGATTTTGTGTCAACATTAAAGAAATTTAATATATATTTAATATATTTTATTTTTTTCTTGAAGCTCATATTAATTGGATGTATATGAATAAATGTTTTAAAATACTTTGTGGTTAAAAAATTACAATAACTTGTTCTTGAAATGTTCAAAAATGAACCGAACACCGAAAAATTAAATCGAGTTTGATTATCAAATCAAGCGGAAGAAATTCAAAATAATCCTTCTAAAACGATTAATCATTTTGTAAATCATTTAAAATTATGCAAGTTTCAAATAATAAAATAGTTTGATTGAAGCATTTTATCAAACATTTGATATTTAATATTTGAAAGACACATAAAATGCTTCAACAATAGATATTAAAAATTATAACAATAATTAAATGCAATAAAATAAGAGAGACAAATTTGTTTATGATTGTTCGGAGATAAAACTCTTATGTTACCATTTCTTCAACTTAAGAATGATTCATTAGAAAACTTTGATTTATACAACCGTTTGTACAAACTCATTTTGACTTAGGACTTATCCCCTGCCTAAAAAACTCCTGACGCATCTCGATTGTAGGCCGCAACCTCACAATTCGCATAATATTTAATGGCTTTTATGTTAAGAATACAAACACAATATTTAATATGAGTGAAGATTGTCACTCAACTTTTCTTGAAGCTCAACTATCTTTTGTGTGAATGATTGTGTGTATGAGTAAATTAATCTATTACACTGTATATATTCTCAAATGCATTCAGGTTCCTGTTTCCGAATTGAGGTAGCAACTTCACACTTGAGTTAAATATAGAAACACTTTTTCTTGTCATTAAAATCAATATTGTTAAGAGTTCCGCAATTCAACACCATGTTCGTAAGATAAATCACACTGGGCTAGCCATGTATGATAATTGATAAGCTCAACAGAAAAGCTGTTGGTTGAGGGAATCGAATTCATGAGTTCTGACTATTGACAAAACACTCACTCACTCACTCCACCAATTCGGACTCTTGAGATCATATTTAGGTATTGTTTGGGAGAGATTCTACTTATTTTAAAGTGATTCCAGAGATTTTTTTTGAAGTAGTGGGATAAAAGTAAAGAATATTTGGAAATAAAATTTTAAAGCTAATACAAGCTAAAGTTTGATTGTAGAAAAAAATTTATTCCAAAAACGTATTTATATAATTATTATTAAATTTTGAATTTTTTTAAATCAAAATTATATTTTTTTATAGCATGAATGCTTGAAAATTTATATAATATTTAATAAAAATAAAAAACAAATGAAATTTTTTGTATAAATTCACAACATATGTAAAAAAATAAATATGGAAATGTAAATTATGAAAAAAAATAATTTTTAAATACAATATGCTTGTAATAAAATATGATTTTTAATCTAATGAATTTCTTTCGAAACTCTTAAAAATTCATGTATAAATAAAATTTAACATTTTAAAAAATATTTATTAAAATTGAAAGTAATTGTAGAAAAAGATAAATTTTTTAAATATTCAAATATCAAATTTTAACTTTAAACTATAAACAAAATTACATAAACAGAAAAATCTCAATTTTATCCCTTGAGAATCCAAAGCAAAAACTAGTTTTCTTTCATAAACACTCCAAAATAATTTTGATTAAAAATTATAAAAATTTAAAGAAAAACTAGTTTTCATAAACACCCCAAAATAATTTCATCCCGTGAGAATCCAAAAAACACTTCCTAAAACTCAATCAAACACTCCCTCTCTCAAATGTATTCTTAGTTACAGTTAAGTGGTCAAAGCCCGGATCCTATATTCAATCTTTACTGTACTAACAGATAAACACCAGGCTACCTCTATTATTACTTTTCGAACCAAATTCTCTCTCCTTAGCTGCTGTCTGATAAAGCCGTTAACCTTCGTCTCTCTGTGTTTATCCTCCATGAGAGAACAAAAATAAAATTGAAACTACTCACGAGCAAACACTTTTACGGAGATTTTTCAAACTTCAAAAAAAGGGCATCCACAAACCATAAACTCCATGTCGAGTTATTAATGATTATATATATAGGACAAGCCAAAACAAAAGCTTAAAAACAAAATCTACATAGCCCCCTTGAGTCAATTTGTGGTGCATATCCAATTCTTCCATTCTCGACCTTGTCACACCTGTACGCTCCCAAAAATAATAAAAGAAAATTACAGCAGCGAATTAAATCCAGACAGACTTATATAAATCTGAGTTTCTTGTTAGTTTATTTTATTTTTTTTTTGTTGTACACACACACGCAAAACGTACGCACATGTTGTTCATTATATGAGCTGTATTTCATGAAATGTTGCATATAGATTGAGAGAGAGCTTGAGACTTAGTGAATCTAGTTAGTTGAAGCTCTGGAATGCTAGCTGTTTCGCCATTGAGGAGCGCAAAGAATGAAAGGGAAAGTGAAATGGAAGGGTTTTCAATGGAAGAGAACGGGTTTCTTGATTTCTCAGGTGGCAATTTGCTGGACAACATTGATTTTGATGACCTTTTTATGGGAATCAACGATGGAGATCTGTTGCCGGATCTGGAAATGGACACGGAGATTATTGCTGAGTTCTCAGTCAGTGGAGGCGAAGAATCAGACAGGAACTGCACCACTTGTTTATCAGTTGTCTCGGTTAATCATGATGATTCAGGAAAAGATGAGAAAGTTTCAGTTTCAGTTTCCGCTTCAGCCTCGGCTTCGGAACTTGGCTCAAGATCGTCCAGCTTGATTAATCAAGGAGAGGAAATCGTTAGTAAAAGGGATGCACATGCTGCAGTTAATCCATCCCCAGAGGAAAGCCATGATAATAAGGGAAGAAAATCATCCGCTCTTTCAAAAAATTCTCTGGGCAAGAGGAAGGTGAAGGTATAAAAAATTTACATTAATTATTAGATTCAGATCTTCACTTACCGTTAAAAGTTCAAAATTAATCCTAAATCCATGTAAAAAACAGACTTGAAAAAGGAATATATGCTGTAAAAACTAGGTTTGCAGTGTGAACTAATTTATTGCAAGTACGAAAAAGGGAAAGAAAAAAGGTCTTTACTAAAAAAAACATAAACTTATCTATTCAGAGTAGTTTTAGGTCTTTTCCTTTCTTTTTCATGGATTTGTCACACAAATCATGGGAGCCAAAAGCCACGTGAATCTGGGGTGCTTTCTATTGAAACCGATCCTATGTAAATGCATCTACTTTTAACTCATTAAAAGCTTATACACAGCGGGATTTATATGGGTTTGATTTGATAAGAATCTGAAATGACTATATATATATATATATATATATATATATATATATATATAACATGAACAAAGGATGAAGAGATTTCTTGAAATGTGTGTTTAGGTGGATTGGACACCAGAGCTGCACAGAAGATTTGTTCAAGCAGTGGAGCAGCTTGGCGTGGATAAGGCAGTTCCTTCGAGGATTTTGGAGCTTATGGGAATCGATTGTCTCACTCGCCATAACATCGCAAGCCATCTTCAAGTATGTATATTCATTAATTCCATCTCCATGATTTCTTTTAATGCTTGATTTTATGTGTTCTCTCAGAAGAAATAGGATCCGAGTCCATAACAAAGTTCTCGCCGCCAACCCATTAATTTAGATCCTGGGTTGGAGCGAGAAGATAACTTAATTCCATTTTCAAAATTTTAAGATTTTTAAAAACAATTATTCAAAACATGAATGCATTGGCATTCAAAAAGAAAAACATGAATGCATTGTGTTGAATTAAATGTGTTAGCAGTATTTATGTTAATTTTTATTTTCTGTATTGATATTTAACTAACTCAGTTTCTGCGACTTAGTATCTATTTTTCTTAGAATTGTAAAAGGGTGTAAATTAAATTAATATTTCAATCCTTTTGTATGTTTTGGGGCAAAAAAATTCATGTGCAACATATAACACCGAAATTTATAATCTAGCTCTATATATATATATATATAATTCTTAGAGATGTGAAAGAACAATGAAAGTTTTTGGCCTTCCATGATTAGCCTATATATATATATATATATATATATATATATATATATATATATATATATAATTCTTAGAGATGTGAAAGAACAATGAAAGTTTTTGGCCTATATATATATATATATATAATTCTTAGAGATGTGAAAGAACAATGAAAGTTTTTGGCCTATATATATATATATAATTCTTAGAGATGTGAAAGAACAATGAAAGTTTTTGGCCTTCCATGATTAGCCTATCTCCTTTGTCCCGTGTCTTTTGTCACTTCCCGTTAAAGCCTTCATTTTATACATTCAGATTACTTTTCAAATGAACTCAAAATGCTCAAGATTTTTCTTTCTATGGATTGACAAAAGCTAAAAAAAGAAACTTCACTTTAATAATTTAAATAAAGTTGACGAACAAACAATTATTTACGTTGTATGATTGATGAAATCTTTTGTACTCTAAACCCAAATTATGTATCCCAATAATTTTGTCTTCCCACAGTAGGTATATGTTGTCCCGTTTCGAGTAATAATTTAGACACTGTGCGTTTTACTTACTATATGATTTGAGGATTTTGGATATTTCACATTTTTTTTTGTAAATTTCTTAAATATTATGTGAAAACAATCAATACAAAGTTCCTGAACGGGTATGTTTGACAACATTGGCGTGGCGGTATTACAACATTATAGATTTACCTATTCGACCAAATTGAACAGCTGATTATACAGAATAAACATATGGGATGTTTAGTATAAAAAAATTGTTTTATTCTTATTCAGAAATACCGGTCCCATAGGAAACATTTGCTAGCCCGAGAAGCTGAGGCGGCAAATTGGAGTCAGAGGCGGCAGATGTACGGTGCCGGATGTGGCACCGGGAAGAGAGACATAACCCCTTGGATTGCACCCACCATGGGCTTCCCTCCTCCTGTGTCACCAGTTCCTCATTTTAGACCCTTGCATGTTTGGGGTCACCCATCCGTCGACCAATCATTTATGCACACATGGCCTAAACATCTATCGGCACCCCCACCACCACAATCTTGGCCTCCACCGCCACACCCCTTGCTACCGCCACCATCTGCGGACCCTTCTTTCTGGCATTCCCACCACCATGTAAGTCCAAAGGCATAAAGGTCTCCAGAAAAAAATTTATGTTGATCAGAAAAGAAGTGACTTTATCTGAATCTTGATTTTATATGTACATGTGATTTTCCTACGGGATCCGTGCTTGCATGCATACGTGTTTACACGAACCACATTCTTGAACTTGTCTCTATAATGCATCATTATATTTGTTTTTGTGTGTACATAGGTGCCAACACCAGGAACCCCTTGCTTTCCACCACATCTGCCACCCACGGTAATAACACTAAACCCTACTACAACATTTTATTATGGCTTCAAAGTTTAGTAGCATATCTCTACGTACTTTGTTTTTGGTCATTCTCAAGTTTCCATGCATACATATAAATTAAATGTTCGGATACAAACTAAACAATCTAATTTTACCAATTCATTAATGTTGCAGAGATTTCCCACAGCTAGAGTTCAAGGGATACCACCACCTCCTGCAATGTACTCAACCGTGCCCTCCGGACAAACTCTGCCCCAACCCCCTTCCGACGTCCATCCGGTAAACTTTATATGATTTTTCTCTTCTTTAATTAGTCATACCCACAATATTAGGAAATATATCATTATCTCAAACGAAATATTTATGTTATATACATCTATAATTGGCCATATATCACTCAAATTTATTTTTATAACATCTTTTTTGTTTTAAAACAGTCAAAGGAGAGTATAGATGCAGCCATTGGAGATGTACTATCGAAACCATGGCTACCGCTGCCACTTGGACTAAAGCCTCCATCTACTGACAGTGTAATGTCGGAGCTACAACTTCAAGGAATATCAAAAATACCACCAACATGTTCCAACTAAGAAGCTTAACTAATCAAGCTCTTTGCAGCTTTTTTTCTTTCTTTTTTTTTTCCTGGATTTTTCCAGATAAAAAAAAATAAAAACCCTAAAATTCGACGACATTTCCGGCACACAGATCGATGAATTAAAAATCATGGTCTAATCTTCATGTTTTCCTCTTTCATCTGTGTGTGTGTGTGTGTGTGGGCTTTGTTCTTTTTCCCATGGGTGCAAGAACATACTGTGTATCGGGACGACGCTACTTTTTGTATGTTAAATATTTAATCTAAAATAATAATAAATAGAGTCTCTTTTAACGGCAGATTGATTCTTGTTTCAGTATTGATTGGTTTTTAGTTTCATTTCTTGTATGGATATACATGAGTTTATGTTAAGACCAAAATTTTTAATTCAAATAGAGACTAATTCATTTGTACACAATCATCCAACTCTATTACTGAA
Source organism: Primulina eburnea (assembly GCF_022965805.1). Lineage (NCBI taxonomy): Eukaryota > Viridiplantae > Streptophyta > Magnoliopsida > Lamiales > Gesneriaceae > Primulina > Primulina eburnea. Next base: position 29,417,278 of record NC_133114.1, read on the forward strand.
AGAATGGTTTGGGTTATTACAAACTAACTAAGACAGCGTTTGTCTATACGATGATATTCGACGTCTTTGTATTAATCTCATGTTTAGTTCAAATTTTACAACAATATCAGTTATTTTTATATTTCAATTTATCATCTCATCTTACGAATCAAACGTATGGATACAAATTAAAACAGCCTCAAAAATTCAATAAACTCATGGTGAATAATCCCATATGTATTAAATTGATCACTTGTACTTTTATCGCACACTTTAAAAGGCCTCGTTTACAACTCATTTCGGTGATTCCTTATTCAAACTTAACGTAGATTAATGATAATCATTTCTTTATCATGTAATTAAACATTATTTTGATTTATCGGTCAACTTTATTGTTCTCCAAATAATTAATAAGTCATAATTTCATAACCAAATATTTAGGTCTTTTCAATAATATTGATTAATAAAAATAGTAAAATTCAATAATGAAACATTTCTTTAGAAAATATAATATATATTTAATAAATTAAAGTATTAAAAAACCAAATGATCCAACTATATATCGAGCAAAGAGACCATTCAATATATTGACAACTCGACTAACTATAATGTTGTATTAAAATTGATAGATTTGATAATATATATTTCAACTTCATAATAACAAAATTCATATAACAAATTTATTGGTCTGTTCGAACAAATTTGATTGACAATTATTTAATTTTATTTAAATATATATATAAAATAATTAACTCACAAATAAATAAAAAATAATAATGAGGATGATGTGGCCATATGGAAACCACAAACAAAATGTGGCTATTGGGTTTCTCTTATCATCTGTCCCAAATCGCATGTTTCCGCAAAAATAATAAACAGAACTTTCCCAATCACAGTGATTTGTCACATATTTTGGCGCACAGTCTTAATGCTACAAAATCTATATATTTTCCAGATAATGGGGCCATATCTATATTATTTTTATTTATTTGTGAGTTAATTATTTTATAGTCTTTTTTTGGGGGATATTTTATAGTCGATTTTGAAATGATGAATACGTTGAAATGGACTACTGAGAAAAGCTAAGTCCAGCACAAAAGGGCCCTCAAAAAAGATTGTGCTTTCTTTTGTAGACCAACTACAGTGGACAGTGTCTCTTGAGTTTGAACACACATATATAATCGTTAAAACGAACCAGACTCGTTACGTGTTAAATAGACGTGTTGAGTTGATAATATTTTAATTCGTTCAAATGACGAGCTAACACATTCTGCCCCCACTAAATGATGTGTTGCAGCAGGTTGCGAATCAGTATGTTCTAACCTGTAAAATATAACTAAAAATTGATGAGTTAGTCTATCTGTCAAATGAAGATTGTAGCTTATCTAGTTGTCCGTATATCTTAAGATATATGTTAATTACTAAGAGTACATATATGCATGTAACATGAACTAAGCTACCTTATTTTAATTATAAATCTATAGCTAACAGGTACATGTATCATATTTCTAAAAAAATATATTTTTTTTTATTCTCGGATAATATATTTTAATTATAAATTTCAATTTAAAAAATAGTAATATAATAAATTTTAATATAAAAAATGTGATAATAGTGAGATTAAATTTAAAAAGTTATGAATAATATTAAGTTCGTGGAAAAATAATAATTCAGGAATAGCTAGAATATTGTATAAGATTTGTTAGATAAATGAACATTTTTAAGCAATTTATCATCATATATTTTTGTTGTAATTTTTTATTTTAAAATTTAAGTGATAATTATGTGTACATACTTAAAAATATTATTAATGAGCTCTAATTATATATAGCATAGATTAGAGTTAGTTTACGTTTTGATTAATTTAAATATTATGTGGCCAAATCAATACTGATCATCTACAAAATTTTGATAGAAATACTTATGCCAGTAATTAACAAGAAAAAATTTATTTCAACAAGATGTTTAATTTGATTTTATAGCTATCTGATAGATGAAAAGCTCATCATTAAAATTATTAATGTGAATGCTGCTTGATCAAATCTCTTAGTATCTCTTTCAAAAGCTGTATAGTGCACAACCATTTTTAAAATAGTACAATTTTATTTTTTTTATATTCGTGATAGAGCATATTGTATCTATTCGGGTACTAATGACTCGGGCTATTATGTTCATGAGTTCGGAGAGTTGCATGTCTATCTTCAAATGTTGTCTCATATCTAAATTAGTTTTACCCCTTTCCTACCGTCGATCATGTTCTCAGTTGAGACTATATTATCAGTTAAGATCTGACGTCATTCTTTTACGGTTCACCTAACCAATCAGATCAAACGGCGTAACTTCAATAGCTTGATGCACCAAAACTTCTCGGGATATCACTTATCTCAATTCTACTATCACTTATTAATTTACACTTAAACCAACAACTTTTTTATTTCCCAACTAAATTAGCAAGCCATCACCTTAGTTTACATTAAATTATGTAGAGAAATTTATTAATGGCATCAACACATTTCTAATATCGTCGAAAATTTGTGATAATGTACTAGCTAGCTACTCCACGTACCCCACTTTTCATCCCATTTTGTTAGAGTATGTCTCTTATGAGATGGTCTCACGAATCTTTATCTGTGAGACGGGTCAACATTATCGATATTCACAATAAAAAGTAATATTAATCTTAGCATAAAAAAGTAATATTTTTTCATGGATAATCCAAATAAGAGATCCGTATAAAAAGCTTATGTGAGACCGTCTCACATAAGCTTTTACCGTTTTCTTATGATGCTATCGTCAATTCTATGGTATGGACTCAATGACTATCTAAATCTTTTAAAAAATTAGTTATATATGCTAAATCAAAAGCTTGACATAATTAAGGAATAATTTGGAAGATTGTACAACGAGCATGCTAGGAAAGTTATTTGGTCTCTGATTTTCGCATGATGCTATATCAACTTGCAACCATATCAATGATATCATTGTGATTTGTAGTTAAAATTATGAATGACAAAATTTATATATATTTAGTGATGATATCTCTAAACTTCATAAACCCCTCATTTTTTCGCCTTCAATTATGATAACTGGATTATTGTCTAATAATATTACATGTATAATTAAATTTATAAAACAATTCTTGCAACGCATAAAATTCAATGAAAAATTTCATTTATCAAAATCTCATGATAAATTCAATACAAAATCTCTTGATGTAAAAATAAAATCTCATGATATAATTGTTATAAACATCGTTATACAATATATTTGTGGGGGCCCGTGCTCCTGATTAACGTTTAATGACCAAACAACCAGGATTTATTAACGTAAACAGCGAAAGCGATTAAAAATTTTCCATTTTGGGCCTACAGAAATTTCAGCATGACCTATTCGTAAATAGGACATCCCAAAAAAAATCAAAACATCACAAACAATATTTATATACTCGAAATAAAGTCACAACATCAATTCACAACCTATAGCCGCACTGGCCGGGACTAAACACATGCAGAGCCGGCAAGGCTCGATCACACAACTATCCATTCAAAACATCGTAAAACAACATTACAGCTACACGGGGCATCTCCCCGGTAAATGTATGACTCCATAATATAGTGTATATATATATCTGGGAAACTCTCAACCACGACTCGACGACTGGGCACCACTACCTGACGCTCCACCAGACGCGTCAAATCCTCCTGGATAACCTGCTATGACATCAAAAACAACCACAGCATAAAAGAAACGAGGGGTCGGGCCCCAGTACGACGAACCAGTAATATTACGACAAATATAACTGACATGAAATAAAATCAAGTACAATGCTATGCGATGCAATGTAATGCAATGCGTGAAAGGTAACAACAAAATAATGGATACCAAAGCGGAGTCCAAATGAAACGCATCAGCAACAAGAACAGTGGCCACCCGTGCCAGGAATGCAGCAACGTAATAGCATGCCGCCGCTATCCATGCACGTAGCATCGAGGGTACGGGTGCGACCCGCTCAGCCCTCATGCAAGTCATCAGGAGTGCTAGTCCTATCACCCATTCCATCGATGAGATGTCAGGAGTGATCTAATCCTATCACTCACTCCATAGATGACGCAACATCGCAACAGATCAGTAATGCTAGCAATCAACGGAGTCAAGGCTCGAAATGCTATGCATCAACTCAAATAAATCCATGAATGCAATCAAGTATTCACAGAAGCACATAAAGCACGTCACAACTTATTACAAAGTACTTAACGTCATTTCACATCACTATAGACGTCATAATAAAACGGTTCATACGTACCTCAACAGACTTTAATTTACCACAAAATATCTTAAGGATTTCTCGCAGAATCCAATCCTGTGGCAAATAATACATTTCATATCAAGTCCCATTTATTTTTCCAATATTCACTAATTTAGCCTAAAATTCCAAAAATTCTTAATTTAGGCTTTAAAATTTCTAAAATTAATATATGTCAATTCTATAGCGTCTAAACATTTAATTGTTGAACACTAAAATTCGAAAACCCAATCTAAAATTCTTGAATTTTCGAAATTATGCCCAATTAAATTCTGAAATTTCGTTAATACCTCCAATGAGCTCCGATATATCACCTACAATCAATAATACAACATATATTAATTATTGGAACTCAATTGACATAAAATCCCCAAAATTCGAAACCCTAAATTAATAATTATACCTCTGAAATTTCGAAAAATGCTTAAAGCTTCGAATTTAAGCTTTACACAACCTAACCCAAGCTTCCTTCCAACTTTTCCGGCGAAAAACAGGCGACGGTCTCCGACGGGTTTCCGAGAGTCGCGAGTTTTCTGTGAAATTTTGGTATCAATGGATAGCTCTCGTCGAGAGGATTCCGAATATGTATTTACTTTATTTTTTTGGACAATCGGAGCGGCCACAATCGACGGTCAAAGCTTAGAAATCGAAAAGAAAGAAAGGACGATGAAGCTTTCGGTGATGGAGGAAAACGGGGAGAGAGAAATAAATTTTTACGTTTATTTATTTTTTTTTTTAACTTACTTAATGACATTTGGGCTGGGCTTTGAGGAAACTTTGGGCTGGGCTCTCACATTCTCCCCTACTAATAAAAGATTTCGTCCTCGAAATCTAGCATACACAATATTTATACAAAAGTGGCTTACAAACATTCACCACTGATAGTACATAGGGAAATCAGAATACATGGAATAATTTATTACATTTTCAAACAAGTGAGGCCAATCCTGACGCATCTTAGCCTCTAATTCCCATGTAGCTTCTTCTCTCCCATGTCTACTCCATTGCACCATGACCAATGGAATCGTCTTATTCCTGAGTTGCTTTTCTTTATGATCTAGAATTTGCACTGGATGCTCAACATAGCTAAGGGAACTATCTAACTCCAACTCATCAGTCCTCAAGACATGAGAAGGATCCGGCTCGTACTTTCGCAGCATAGATACATGAAACACATCATGTATCGCAGATAAACTCTGCGGCAAGTCCAAACGATAAGCCAACGTGCCAATCCTCTCAACAATCGCATATGGACCAATATAACGCGGAGCTAGCTTCCCTTTGCGCCCAAATCTCATAGTACCACGAAACGGTGATACTTTCAAGAAAACCTGATCGCCAACCTGAAATTCTAAAGGCCTACGCCTTTTATTAGCATAGCTGGCTTGACGATCCTGCGCTGCTTTCATTCTTTTCCTGATCATTTCAACCTTCTCTTTCAATTCTTGTATAAATTCTGGTATTGCCATCTGTTTTTCTCCTACATCTTCCCAGCATATCGGAGATCTACATTTTCTACCATATAAGGCTTCAAATGGTGCCATTCCGATGGTTGCTTGGAAGCTGTTATTGTAAGAGAATTCCACAAGTGACAATGATTCCTGCCAACCACCACTAAAATCCATCACGACTGCTCGCAACATATCCTCGAGTGTCTGAATGGTCCTCTCTGACTGACCATCTGTCTGTGGGTGATATGCAGTACTCATCGCCAACTTTGAACCCAATGCTGATTGCAAACTACCTCAAAACTTTGAGGCAAACCTGGGATCACGATCTGATACTATGGTTACAGGCACACCATGCAATCTCACTACATGATCGATGTACATTTTTGCCATTTTCGTATAAGTACAAGTACGATCATAAGGAATAAAATGGGCTGATTTAGATAATCTATCCACAATCACCCAAATCGCATCACAACCACGATTAGAACGAGATAGGTGTGTCACAAAATCCATAGCAATATGCTCCCAATTCCACTGTGGCACTTCAAGACTATGTAACATACCACCAGGTCTCATTATCTCAGCTTTAACCTGTTGGCACGTCAAACATCTAGCAACAAAGTCAGAAATCTCCTTCTTCATACCTTCCCACCAATAATGAGATTTCAAGGTATGATACATCTTTCTGATTCCAGGATGAACACTGTGCCGACTACAATGAGCTTCACGAAGTATAGATTCTTTCAAATCTATCAAATTCGGAACCACAAGTCTACCATTATAGCGCAGACATCCATCTGAAGCAACACTGAACTTGTCTGATTGACCTGTCTGAGTCAATTCTTTCAATCTATGAACATGCGGATCAGTTCTCTGTGCTGCTTTGATTTTAGAAATAATCTGTGGCTCAACTTGAATAGATGAAACTATAAAGTAGTCGCCCTTAGACTGATAAGTCCATCCTGAAGTTCCCAAATGCTCATGAACTTTTGAAATAGTCAAAGATGTCAACATTTTAGGCTGAACCTTTCTGCTCAAAGCATCTGCAACTTGATTCATTCGCCCTGGCTGGTACTGAATTTCACAATCAAAGTCCTTAAGCAATTCCAACCATCGACGCTGTCTCATATTCAAGTCAGACTGTGTGAAAAGATACTTCAGACTCTTGTGATCAGAATAAATCACAAATTGTTCTCCGTACAGATAATGACGCCATATCTTCAATGCAAACACAATGGCAGCTAACTCCAAATCATGAACTGGATATCGAGTCTCATGTGGCTTCAACTGACGAGAAGCATATGCAATCACTCGCCCATTTTGCATCAAAACACAACCCAGTCCATTTAGAGAAGCATCTGTACAGACAACAAATCCACCTGAGCCTGAAGGCAAAGCTAGCACCGGAGATGGGGTCAACTTTTCTTTCAAAGTCCGAAAACTAGACTCACATTCTGCAGTCCACACAAAACGTCGATCTTTCTGTGTCAACTGGGTCATAGGCCTAGCTATTCGAGAAAATCCCTCAATGAAACGCCTATAATACCCAGCTAATCCCAAAAAGCTTCGAATTTCAGACACATTGGTTGGTTTAGGCCAATTGATAACAGCTTCAACTTTACTAGGATCAACAGATACTCCTTGTGCTGATATAACATGGCCCAAAAATAAAACTCTTTCCAACCAGAACTCACACTTAGAAAATTTGGCATACAACTGCGCTTCTCTGAGTGTTTGGAGAACTAGTGTCAAATGTTTTTCGTGCTCTTTCTTTGACTTGGAATAAATCAAGATGTCATCAATGAAAACGATAACGAATTTATCTATGAATTCCCGGAATACACGATTCATTAAATCCATAAACACCGCTGGAGCATTAGTCAAACCAAACGGCACGACTAGGAATTCATAGTGTCCATAACGTGTCCGAAACGCTGTCTTAGGAACATCTTCCTCTCGGACTCTGAGCTGATGATAGCCGGAACGAAGATCAATCTTGGAATATACGGAAGTACCCTGCAACTGATCAAACAAGTCGTCAATACGCGGCAGAGGATACTTATTCTTCACAGTAGCCCGGTTCAACTGCCGATAATCGACGCACATTCTCATCGTTCCGTCTTTCTTCTTTACGAACAATACTGGAGCTCCCCAAGGCGACATACTTGGTCTGATATAGCCTTTCTCCAGTAAATCCTGAAGCTGTTCTTTGAGTTCTTTCAACTCTGTCAGAGCTAAACGATATGGTGCTCTAGATATAGGATTTGTCCCTGGCATCAATTCAATGCTAAGATCTATTTCCCTTTGAGGCGGAAAACCCGGAATCTCATTAGGAAATACATCAGGAAAATCCTTGACAACGGGAATGTCTGAAACTTTCAATTGTTCTTCCCGTGTTGCATCAAGAGCATAGATCAAAAATCCTTCGTTGCCGATTGACAACAATCTGAACATTTCCATTGCAGATACTAATGGAATTCGAGACTGTGAATCATAACCATAAAAATTCCATTTGCTGCCATAATACGGTCTAAATCTGACAATTCCATGGAAACAGTCCACAGTAGCTCGGTAATTCGTCAATATATCCATACCAAGGATACAATCGAAATCAGACATAGCTAACTTGATTAGATTAGTTATCATAATATTATCCTCAAATCTAATCACACAATTTATGACTATCTCGCGAGACATCAAGTATACACCGGCAGGAGTAGCCACATACACAGTATCCAACAACGGAATAGTAGCAATCTCATGCTCATAAACAAATGCAGCAGATAAAAATGAATGAGATGCTCCAGTTTCTATCAATATACGTGCAGGATAATCGAAAACATAGCAAATACCTGCAATAACTCCGCCTGGTGCATCCTGGGCCTGGTCCTGAGTCAAAGCATGGACTTGAGCTTGCTGCGGCCCTGGAAATGGCTGCTGAATAGGACCTCTAGGAGGTGGATAACCGGATTGCTGAAATGACTGGGTAGGAGCATATGGTCTAAAGACTGGTCCACGGGGAACTTGTCCAGACTGTTGTGGCTGAAATTGCTGTCTTTGTGCATTAGGGCATACTCTGGCAAAATGCCCAACTTGACCACAAACGTAACAAGATCCCTGTACTCCTACACATTGGGAACTAAAATGTCGACCACCACATCGGTCACAATGCACAGTGCTAGACGACCCAACCGAACCTCCTCCTCGTGCACTTCCTGAACTGGAAGAGCTGGATTGAGACTTCTTCTTGAATTGCTTTCCTTTTACCTTGTACCTTGGCTGTTTGGGTTGTTGGTATGACTGTACAGGCTGATATGGAGGTAAATCCACTGGCATTGACATACTACTACCAGATCCCTGAGAAACAGATGATGGACCTGGCTGTGGGTCTCCTCTGAGCAAACTTGCTTCAATTTTCCTCGCCTTTTCCACTGCTTGAATATACGTATTAGGCGATCCAGTCATTACCAAAGTATGAACAGTCCGTTGCAACCCATGCAGAAAACGTGATAGTTTAGCCTGATCATTCCTAGCAACATGTGGAACATAGGGCAAAAGAGCAGAAAACTGTGAAGCATATTCCACAACTGATTTGTTTCCCTGCACCAACTGATTGAACTCTTCTTCTTTAGCAGCATAATATGACGGTGGTGCATATTCTTGGGTAAAGTGAGCACGAAATGCATCCCAAGTAATAATTTCACCAGAGTCCTTCATTTCTTCCTCTGTGGCTTCCCACAAGAGTTGTGCTCGGTCTTTCAGTTGGTAGATGGCAAGCTTCAATTTAATATCTTGGGAATACTCCATCAAATTAAATAGATGATTTATGCTTTTCAGCCAGCCTGCTGCTTTTTCTCCGCTCTCGTTGCCAAAGAATTTTGGAGGACGTAATTCTTGGAACTGCGAAATTATTAACTGCATTCTTCCAACTTTCTGTGTCAGCTGTTCCACTTCTTGCTCAATCACTGCCTGTCTAGCTCCAGGTCTTTCAGGTCGAGGAGGTTCTTGATACACTTCTTCTTCAATGTTTTGAGCGACTTGTCCTCGAGGTCGACCACGTCTACCTCTAATGATATCAGCAAGTCCTCGAACATTTTGTGCCTCAGATTCTTGCGCTATTTCCTTCCCTTTTCTACCTCTACCTCCAGGTGCCATTCTACAATACACGAGGATTAAATACACAGGCAGATAACAGGTAAAAGAAATTAATAGGCAATTTCTAAACTACATATCATGCCTAATCAGCTAATCGTCAGGCAAATTCAAAGAAATCACACCAAATAATTCAAATAAGAGCAAATAGTCAAACACATGCACAATCATGTTATTTGTGTCTAGACTCAAGTGCCCTAGACTCTAATTCGAGCATATCCCAGTTACGCTCTGATACCAACTGTGGGGGCCCGTGCTCCTGATTAACGTTTAATGACCAAACAACCAGGATTTATTAACGTAAACAGCGAAAGCGATTAAAAATTTTCCATTTTGGGCCTACAGAAATTTCAGCATGACCTATTCGTAAATAGGACATCCCAAAAAAAATCAAAACATCACAAACAATATTTATATACTCGAAATAAAGTCACAACATCAATTCACAACCTATAGCCGCACTGGCCGGGACTAAACACATGCAGAGCCGGCAAGGCTCGATCACACAACTATCCATTCAAAACATCGTAAAACAACATTACAGCTACACGGGGCATCTCCCCGGTAAATGTATGACTCCATAATATAGTGTATATATATATCTGGGAAACTCTCAACCACGACTCGACGACTGGGCACCACTACCTGACGCTCCACCAGACGCGTCAAATCCTCCTGGATAACCTGCTATGACATCAAAAACAACCACAGCATAAAAGAAACGAGGGGTCGGGCCCCAGTACGACGAACCAGTAATATTACGACAAATATAACTGACATGAAATAAAATCAAGTACAATGCTATGCGATGCAATGTAATGCAATGCGTGAAAGGTAACAACAAAATAATGGATACCAAAGCGGAGTCCAAATGAAACGCATCAGCAACAAGAACAGTGGCCACCCGTGCCAGGAATGCAGCAACGTAATAGCATGCCGCCGCTATCCATGCACGTAGCATCGAGGGTACGGGTGCGACCCGCTCAGCCCTCATGCAAGTCATCAGGAGTGCTAGTCCTATCACCCATTCCATCGATGAGATGTCAGGAGTGATCTAATCCTATCACTCACTCCATAGATGACGCAACATCGCAACAGATCAGTAATGCTAGCAATCAACGGAGTCAAGGCTCGAAATGCTATGCATCAACTCAAATAAATCCATGAATGCAATCAAGTATTCACAGAAGCACATAAAGCACGTCACAACTTATTACAAAGTACTTAACGTCATTTCACATCACTATAGACGTCATAATAAAACGGTTCATACGTACCTCAACAGACTTTAATTTACCACAAAATATCTTAAGGATTTCTCGCAGAATCCAATCCTGTGGCAAATAATACATTTCATATCAAGTCCCATTTATTTTTCCAATATTCACTAATTTAGCCTAAAATTCCAAAAATTCTTAATTTAGGCTTTAAAATTTCTAAAATTAATATATGTCAATTCTATAGCGTCTAAACATTTAATTGTTGAACACTAAAATTCGAAAACCCAATCTAAAATTCTTGAATTTTCGAAATTATGCCCAATTAAATTCTGAAATTTCGTTAATACCTCCAATGAGCTCCGATATATCACCTACAATCAATAATACAACATATATTAATTATTGGAACTCAATTGACATAAAATCCCCAAAATTCGAAACCCTAAATTAATAATTATACCTCTGAAATTTCGAAAAATGCTTAAAGCTTCGAATTTAAGCTTTACACAACCTAACCCAAGCTTCCTTCCAACTTTTCCGGCGAAAAACAGGCGACGGTCTCCGACGGGTTTCCGAGAGTCGCGAGTTTTCTGTGAAATTTTGGTATCAATGGATAGCTCTCGTCGAGAGGATTCCGAATATGTATTTACTTTATTTTTTTGGACAATCGGAGCGGCCACAATCGATGGTCAAAGCTTAGAAATCGAAAAGAAAGAAAGGACGATGAAGCTTTCGGTGATGGAGGAAAACGGGGAGAGAGAAATAAATTTTTACGTTTATTTTTTTTTTTTTTTTAACTTACTTAATGACATTTGGGCTGGGCTTTGAGGAAACTTTGGGCTGGGCTCTCACAATATTTGTTATACATTTAACATTATTCTAAATCATAAAAATATATAATGTTTAAAAAATACCGAGTACTACATATATCTATCGCATGTATTGTACACGTTATATTATCTATATTTCTATACTAAAATTTAATGAATCAATACGGTGGTATAGTAATCATTTTTCGTATTTTTAATTGAACTTCCAAAAATAACCATGCCAATTTAAAAAAAATAGATCAAATACTTACAATTTAGTAATTTCAACTTTCCCACAATTTCCCATCACGTCGGCAAATTTTAGTCATTTTCACCCGTGTATAATTGCTTGAGGTTGGTTTCTAATTTTTTTTAAATAATGAATAACGTTTACGTATAAGAATATGTCTCTTGTGAAACGATCTCCCAAATTTTATTTGTGAGACAGGTCAATCTTATCGATATTCACAATAAAAAATAATACTCTTAACATAAAAAGTAATATTTTTTTCATAAATGACCTAAATAAGAAATCTGTCTCCAAAATCCGACTCATGAGATCATGTCACATAAGTTTTTTTTGTCTACGTATAAATGATCTTTTAATATTATAATTTAATAATACACATTTAATATATAATATTTATTGATTTTCGTCATACATGTGCGTGTTCCAATAGTATATATCAAATACAAAATGTAAAGGCAAAAAAAAATGGTAAAAATTTGTATAAGACGGTCTCATGTGTCGTATTTGTGAGACAAATCTCTTATTTGGATCATCCATGAAAAATTATTATTTTTTATGTTAAAAATATTATTTTTTATTGTGAATATGGGTAGAGTTGACGCGGATTCGAGACTCACTAAAAAAATTGCTTCGTACTTTTAAATTTCTAAGTATATATCATTTATTTTATTATAATATTAATTCATGATCACAAGCTTTTCAGGACACTCACTGGCGCAGTCATGCCTGTTCATAACTCATGAATGATTGTTTGATCGGAGAGATTTTGGAGTGGCGACGAGTTTAGTTCGGAATCACTACTCAACAATCAGCGTTTCGAGATTGTGTTATCGTTGTAAGTTTGACTCGAAACTCTCTGCTGATCACCTCTACTTGTTCGGGCATCGGCCGTGGCGCGTAGAAATGGCGAGATCTCGTAAGTCAATGTTCAAATTTCTTGCTTTACATAGTGCAGGAGTATTTCTGCTACCTTAGCTAGCAGAATTGTGGCTTGGATTTTTGTTATTATTTTTCTCGTGACTACATTTCTGGAGTGGAGGTTGTGTGGATACCGTGTAATTCTTTTTACCTGTTATTTCGTGCTTTAGTTGGAAGGAGACTTGGCCTAGAAGCAGCTGCTGATCATGAGAGCTTACATGAACCCGATCCTGTGTTGCAGAAAGTTCCATCTCAGAGCGTGAAGTAAATTTAGGCAAAAACTTAGTAAATTTAGGCAAAAACTTGTGTGAGACGGTCCTTATAGCTCGTATTTTGTGAAGCAGATCTCTTATTTGGGTCATCCATAAAAAAATATTACTTTTTAAAGATTCGTGAGACCGTCGAGACCGTCTCACGAGAGACTGCTCTTAAATTTATCTCTTTTTTGTGGAGGACGTTGTTTAAAGTTGAATTCAGCTGTCTAGTACTGGTAGTCTGGTATATTCTCTTCTTGTTTTTATGGAAAAAAGAGGAGCATATCGTGTTTAGTTCCAATCATCTTGTGGATTAATCTGGGTTGCAAGCTCATAATTAGAACATATGTATAGAGTATTCAGTAATAGTTTTTGAATTATTTTCCCTAAAGTGGCTAATTTTGTTTGTTTGGATCCGGATCCAATCAATCCTACATCTTAAAGGTAAAACATCAAAGCTTGTTGTCTGATCTATTTTTCCATTATTTTTCAGACGTAAATTCCTTGTACTAGATTTCAGACGACAACTTCCATTTTTGCCTGGTGTGGTTTTAGGATATATAAATTTAATGTCCATGGCTAACAAATTTTAGACCAGTAAATTTGTTGTTGAACTGGAGTTAATTGCCTCTTGAAACTAGTAGTTGTTAATCCTTTTAACTGTTAGTATATAATTGTATTGTGAGCAAAAGCATAACACATCAGTCTCACTCATTCTCATTCGTTGCCGTTCTCTGATATGCGATCCCATGTGGCTTAAGCCTCTCTAGTCTTAATATTCTATACAGTATTGTATTCTATCCCATATATTCTTAAATTTCATATGCATGTACTCATAATGTCCAAGTATCGAGGAACGCATAAACTAGTTCTGAATGGATTGGAAAATTCTTGACTGTTTAACTGGAATATGCTTGACATTGTTATCTGATGATCTTTTTGTGCAGATTGGGATGACTAGCTGGATATGGAGATGGACTCAAAAACTATTGCTGAAATCTCAGCTTTTGCCGATGAGAAACTGGAAATGATTACTCATGTTAGTACATCAGCTGAAAAAATATCTGAAGAAAGCAATTCAAACAAAGAAGTAAAGGCAGCCTCTGTTTCAACCTCAGCCTCAAACCAATGTTCAGGATCATACTTTATTCGGGGAGAGGAAACTGTGATTAAAAGCAAACGAACATTTGTGGTTAATCGAGAAGCTGAGAAAGGAAGTAAATCTTCAGTGCAATTGAAAATTCCTGTAGGGAAGAAGAAAGTGAAGGTAAGCAAATGGAATTTGTAAAACCAGATTGAATTGTCCTGTTATGCCAAAGTGCAATTCTGTGCAATTTGATGGAATTTTCTCTATCAAAGTCATACTCGTTAAAATTTTCAACTCATTCTATATGCTATATGCATCACGCCATAGCTATTCAGGTCCTTCCTTAAAATTAGTTTATGAACTTTGGGCAAAATGTGATTTTTAATTTTAGTACTTCTTAGAGTTCAATGGGTTTGAATGAACTTATCTACGTTTAAGATTTCAAGAAAAGATAAGTGGTTTCTTAATTTGTACGTAGGTTGATTGGACGCCCGAGCTACACAAAAAGTTTGTGCAGGCAGTGGAACAGCTGGGTTTGGATAAGGCTGTGCCTTCAACAATTCTGGAGCTCATGGGAATTGACTTTCTCACTCGCCATAATGTTGCTAGCCATCTTCAAGTATGCACATTTTTTAGGATTTTTTTTCGCTGTACTTAATTTATCATTTCTTTCATTATCGTCCAGCGATCACTTTGTTCCTTGTCTCTGAAATGGCAATTTTTTTGTAGTTTTTTCAGCAAAAGCGGATTGTTCTTCCCCATGTAATGTTTTTATTTTATTTTTGTATAAATGTACTATTTCAAATTGTTTTTCAGTTATTGATCACAGCTATGGAGATTGAATAATCATTTACTGAAATAATTACTTCAATCCGTAAATTCAAAGTTTTCTGCTATTGTTGGATCTTGACATGCCAAATGTTGTCCCAAAATGTGTTAAACTTGTCTTGATAGCAGAAAATAATGTTTGCAAATAATTTAGTGACATTGGAAATCCTTGATATTCTTATTGATGCATGCTGTTCTTTTTTCACAGCTAATAAGCTTCAATAGGCTCGTATGTGTTTTTCCTGTTAGCAGAAATATCGATCACACCAGAAACAAGTGCTTGCTCGAGAAGCTGAGGCTGCAAGCTGGAGCCGAAGGAGGCATGGTGTAGCAGGCAGGACAGATGCAAAATCTTGGGTTGTACCTACCACGGGCTTTCCCCCGGTGACAACATTTCCTCATTTTAAACCTTTACATGTATGGGGTCATCCATCTGCCGACCACTCATATATGCACTTGTGGCCTTACCACCAATTCCCCTCACCTGTTTGGTCCTCAGGTCATCCTTCGCCGCCATCACTATCCAGCGACCCTAATTTTTGGTATTTCCACCACCACAATGTAAGTGTACTCAATACACAAATTTGCCTAAATAAAATTTTATTGCCTTTAATGGCATGTATCATTTATGTAGGTTCCGGCACCAGGAATGCCTTGCTTTACGACGCCTTTTACACCCATGGTAGTTGCAATATCTTACTCTTCAGATTGTTGTATAGTTCATATTCATTTGTTTTCTTCCAAAGAATTCATAGACTCAAATCTGTGCGTTGGTGTTGTCCACGTAACAATCATGCAGACATTTCCCTCGCCTGCTGTACAAGGCATACCATCTACTGTCATGTACAGAGTGGACCCTGTTGTTGGTGTCCCGACTGTACCCCCTGGACAAACACTACCTGAACCACCATTTGACTTACATCCGGTAAGATTTCCTTTTCGTGTTTAAGAATTTTATGAAGTATTTAAATGTCAGAACACTGCATATGGCAGCCACATATACATGGAATTAGCGTATAGATTCTCTTTCAGAAATGCAGTTCACTGTTGCACTTTGATTTCTTGTAAAGTGCTGGAAACCTGCTCCATGGACTGAGAACTAAAAACACTACTTCCTAGATTTCAAATAATATTACTTACCAAAAAAAGAGGACATAAATGAATGACACCGAGCGTGATAAAATGGTTGTCTTGTGATCAATCTAGTCTTGGATATACAGTGTTGAGACCCCATTCATGTGCAGCTTGCACCATACGAAAAGCAAGCAATTTTCTTCGAACGGTTTAATTATGAACTAAAAGTCTGTCTTAAAGTTTTGCTGAACATTACTCTCTTTCTTCCCCTGACTTTGTCATCATCAATGTTTTATCAGCCAAAGGAGAACATAGATGCAATCATTGGTGATGTTTTATCAAAGCCATGGCTTCCTCTACCACTGGGACTGAAGCCCCCCTCAGCTGATGGTGTACTGGTCGAGTTGCAACGTCAAGGGATATCAAAGATTCCACCATCTTGTGCTTAACTGGCTGCTTCATTCTTCGATTTTGTCACGCCACTAACAAAAAACAGACAATTTTTTTGTAAAAATTCATCTGTGATAAAATGGAAATCTTTCTGCATATTGGTTTTTCGTGCCGATTCCCCTTTAACTGCACACGGCGATATGTCAGATTGGCTCCAAAAGGGTGACATTTGTACGTTCCTGTTGTTTTGTCATAAATGAGCTTAATACTTTAGCTTATAGTAAAATTGAATAGAATAAGTTGGGGAATTACTTATTTTAATCCAAGTTAGAACTGTATTTTAAAAAATTGCCTTAATTTTATACAACATAGCCTCTTCTAATTTAAAGATCCTAAAATACCATTCTTTACTTTCTCAATCACAATTAACACAAAACTCGTATCAAATCAATCTATCTCAATATCAAATGTTAAAAATAATTATTTCAGAAATATTATTTTTCTATTTCTTTTCTATTACATTAATATTTACTAATTCATAACAAATAAATTAATTAGACTATCATTATTAAGAAATAAACTAATAGTAAGAATGTTCCTGCAAAAATAATAATAAATAATAGAAAAATATTGATGATAATACTACAATGTTAAAAATATTAATAAAACTAAGTATAATAATAAAAAAAATGAAATTAGCGAAACTATGATTTCTCCGTTTTATCCCGTATCTTGAATGATTAATTAAATATTTGGAAAAAAACTTCTTTCCAGAAGTATCAAACCCTTCTTCCCGAAATTCTGAATTTATGATACCAATAGCACTCAGGTGAAAGTGTCCGCCATATCCATAAACTACTCTTCAAACATCTGATGTTGCTATATGCATTTGGATAGTATATTTTACGGTACTGTTGGTCTCTTATTCAGCAGTGTTTTTTTTTCTTGCTCTGAGGAAACTAGTGGCTTGCATCTGTATTTAACTGTCATCCCATATTTAGTCTTTCGATTGAATTTCAAAGCAGCTTTAAAATTGAATGTATATGGTCATCAATTATAATAAGTCAAACATTATGTGATCTATTTAAAAATAAGGAATTTGACTTGGGGCATAAATGTCATGAATATTTATTGTGGATACCATATGCAGAATTTCTAATTTGATGAAGGGGCTAAATTAGAAATAGGCAAACGATATGTAACTGCTTAATAAAAGCAGTAAGGTAATGGTCCCCAAATGTAGAAAAGAAACGTAAAGATATCTCTTTATATCCCCATCAATAGAGAGAATTAGGAACCTAAGGAAATTCTACATTTTGGAAGATCAAAACCGCTATAAACTATGACTAAAGATTCAGGTACGCTTCCGTATTCGTTTTTATATTTAATCAAGAACATGATTGTGATTCTCTGGTATAGTTTCATTTGGGATTAGAAACACAGAAAATCTAGAGAAACAGTTTAACAATTGGTATCAGAGCACCATTAATCTTGTTCTTGATTTGAGAATAAAAAAAAAAAAATTTAATTTTGGTGTGATCTTCCAAAATTTTTTTTTTTCTCTGTTGATGAAATCCTCAATGATTTGTGTTTATCGGTCAATGGTGGATGAAATAATAGCCTTCCCAGGAACTTTGGGTGGAAAATTGATTATTCTACTATTAATTTTCATGCAACTTTGACCAATGATTCAATTTTTTGGATTTATTTATTTTATTATTATTTAATTAATTCGATTGAATTCAATTAATTGGCATACTATATAATAAAATTATTATAGTTCATCATTCCGATTGAATTAATTGAAACAAGATGTCGCCAAAGTGATCTCTCTTTTGTAGATTGTTCATGACGAATTTTGAATGTTTGTAAGTTTGTAAGTTCATGCGATTATTAATCGGCTCAAAGGAAGGTTAATAGTTGGCCGGACGACATAATTACCTGTGATAGTAAACACGTAACGATTATAAGGATTTTACATGAGAATAATAAATCAATCCAAAGAGGGGTTTGTTATTTGTCATGCATTATTGTTAGTGTTTGATTATTACAACAAGAGTATCACTTGCAGTTAATTTTACTGTCCAAAGACTTGAAATTAATGGTGCGCTAGGTATCTTGAGATGGGATTTGCCAATTAATTTTGAATTTTATTGATAATTATGATTGTGAGCATGTTATTTATTTATTTTTAATGTTCTCTTTTAGTGAATGTTGCTAATATTTCTGCCAACTTAAGTTCAGTACCGGTCCTTAATGGTACTAACTTTAAGGACTGGAAGGAGAACATTCAGATAGTTCTCGGGTGCATGGACATGGACCTTGCGATTCGGACGGAGAAACCCACTACTCCTACGGCAATTAGCTCCTCTGAAGAGAGAGCTATATTTGGGAAGTGGGATCGCTCCAACCGCATGAGTCTGGTGATCATCAAGCGTGCCATTCCGGAGGTGTTTAGGGGTGCAGTGTCTGAGGACATCACCAATGCCAAGGAGTACCTTGCAGAAATCGAGAAGCGCTTTGCCAAAAGCGATAAGGCTGAAACAAGCACTATTCTAAAGAGCTTGATTTCAATGAAGTATAAGGGCAAGGGAAACATAAGGGAGTACATCATGGAGATGTCTAATCTTGCTTCGAAATTGAAGGCACTAAAGTTGGATTTGCACGAGGATTTACTTGTGCATCTCATCCTGATTTCTCTTCCGGTTCAGTTCAACCACTTTAAGGTCAGTTTTAACTGTCAGAAGGAAACGTGGAGTTTGAATGAACTGATTTCTCACTGTGTCCAAGAGGAAGAGAGATTGAATCAAGAGAAGACAGAAAGTGCTCATTTGGCAAGCACCTCTAAGACAAGGGCAAGAAAAGAAAGAATGTAAATGCTGTGGGTCCGAGTGAGAAGAAACAACATAAAGTTGGTGACCTTTGTTTCTTCTGCAATAAACCCGGACACATGAAGAAGGAGTGTGCCAAGTATCGCGCGTGGCGCGAGAAGAAAGGTACATTTCTTAATTTGGTTTGTTCTGAAGTTAACTTAGCTTCAGTACCTAGAAATACTTGGTGGTTAGATTCCGGTGCTACTACTAACATCAGTATTTCAATGCAGGGTTGCCTGAGCTACCGAAAGCCAAGTGATGCTGAAAGAAGTATCTATGTAGGCGATGGAAAGTCGGTAGAAGTGAAAGCAATTGGTCATTTTAGATTGTTGCTTTGTACTGGTTTCTATTTGGATTTAATGGATACTTTTGTTGTACTGTCATTTAGACGGAATTTGGTTTCTGTTTGTTATTTGGACAAATCTGGTTACAATTGTTCCTTTGGAAACAATCAGTTTATGTTATCTATTAATTCTAATGTTGTTGGAACTGGTTTACTTATGCAATATGACAATCTCTATTTGCTTGATAGAAATGCTTCATATCATGAAACCCTAAATGTTGAATCGAAAGGTACAAAACGAAAGCTAAATAATGATAATTCGGGTGCATTATGGCACAAGCGCTTAGGTCACATCTCTAGAAATAGAGTTGAACAACTTGTGTCGGATGGAATTTTAAATTCCATTGATTTTACGGACTTTAATGTCTGTATTGAATGCATTAAAGGAAAACAAACCAAAAGCAAGAAATTAGGTGCATATCGAGCTACGGAAGTCTTAGAATTGATACATACGGATGTTTGTGGACCGTTTCCAACACCTTCTTGGAATGGTCAACGCTACTTTGTATCATTTATAGACGATTTTTCGAGATATGCATACATATAAAAGGCTCAAACATTGGACGTGTTCAAGTCATTCAAGGTTGAAGTTGAAAATCAACTCGACAAAAGGATAAAGAAAATAAAGTCCGATCGTGGTGGTGAATACTATGGTCGGTACGATGGTTCGGGTGAACAACGTCCAGGGCCTTTTGCCAAATTCCTAGAGGAGTGTGGTATCGTCCCACAATACACCATGCCGGGCTCTCCATGCATGAATGGTGTAGCAGAAAGACGAAATCGCACTCTACAAGACATGGTAAGGAGTATGGTTAGCCATTCATCCTTGCCGGAATCACTCTGGGGTGAGGCACTAAAGACGGCAGCATACATTCTAAATAGAGTGCCGACAAAAGCAGCTGCTAAAACACCTTTTGAGCTTTGGTTGGGGCGAAAACCCAGTCTGAAGCATTTTCACGTTTGGGGATGTCCAACTGAGGCGAGGCCTTATAGGCCACATGAGAATAAGTTGGATCCCAAGACTGTGAGCAGCTACTTTATTGGCTATTCTGAGCGATCAAGGGGCTATAAGTTTTACGATCCCAAATCAAGGTCAATTTTTTAGACGGGTACAGCTATATTCTTCGAGGATATTGAGTTTGGGGGGAAGAATAAAATAAAGGACTTTGTCTTTGAGGAAGAATCAACTTCCAGTACGGTTAATGAGGAGTTGATTCCTATTCCGATTGCTTTAGACAATGATCAGGATTCCACTCTGGTCATTAATAATATCGGAATTCCAGAAAATCAAGACATCGTTGATCTCCCAGATGTACAAACTCAACAACCTCTTGAAGAAGAGATTGAGGTCCAAGTGCCATTGCGGCGGTCCACGAGAGAAAGGAGAAGTGCTATTTTGGATGATTATGTAGTATTTCTTCAGGAACATGAGGATAATGTTGGCATGATGGAAGATGATCCTATCAACTTTCGTCAAGCCACAGAAAGTTCCAATTCGGTAAAGTGGGTCGAAGCAATGAATGAGGAGTATAAGTCAATGCAAGACAATAAAGTTTGGGAACTTGTCCCACTGCCGGAAGGTACAAAACCTGTTGGTTGCAAATGGATTTTTAAGACCAAAAGGGATTCAAACGGTAATGTGGAGAAGTATAAAGCTCGTCTTGTGGCAAAAGGCTTTACTCAAAAATACGGGGTTGACTATAAAGAGACTTTTTCTCCGGTTTCAACTAAGGACTCTTTTAGGACAATCATGGCACTTGTTGCACATTTCGATATGGAGCTACATCAGATGGATGTAAAGACGACGTTTCTCAATGGCGACATTGATGAAACAATATATATGGTGCAGCCAGAAAACTTTGTGTCGGGAGACCCAAAGAATATGGTTTGCAAATTAAAGAAATCCATCTATGGACTTAAACAAGCGTCTCGTCAGTGGTACCATAAATTTCACGAAATAATTCTCTCATTTGGTTTTGAAGGGAATTTAATCGATGATTGTGTGTATCACAAGTTCAGTGGGAGTAAGCACATATTTTTGGTTTTATATGTGGACGAAATTTTGCTTGCAACAAACGATATAGGCTTATTGCACCAAACCAAGAGTTTATTGTCAAGAAATTTCGAGATGAAAGATCTTGATGAGGCCTCATTTGTATTAGGAATTCAGATACATCGAGATCGTTCTCGAGGTGTTCTTGGATTGTCACAAATGAGCTATATCGATAAAGTACTTAAAAGATTTGGCATGCAAGATTGTAAACCAGGAAACACCCCAGTCGCTAAGGGAGATAAGTTTAATCTCAAACAATGCCCTAAGGGAAGTCTTGAAATTCAAGAAATGCAAAAGATTCCCTATGCTTCGGCGGTAGGAAGTCTTATGTATGCTCAAGTTTGTACGCGTCCGGATATTGCGTACATAGTAGGTGTGTTGGGCAGATATCTAAGCAACCCAGGTATGGATCACTGGAAAGCAGCCAAAAGGGTTATGAGATACCTGAAAAGAACTAGGAATTACATACTCACATATAGGAGGTCAGATCATCTTGAGATCATTGGGTATTCTGACTCCGATTTTTCGGGATGCCAAGACAGTATGAGATCCACTTCGGGTTACATTTTTATGTTAGCTGGTGGAGCTATTTCTTGGAGAAGTGCCAAACAGACACTTACAGCTTCCTCCACTATGGCGGCAGAATTTGTTGCTTGTTACGAAGCATCAAATCATGCGATATGGCTGAAGAACTTTGTCACTGGGCTGCGTATTCTGGAAGGGATTGAAAGACCCCTTGGATTATTTTGTGACAATAGATCAGCTGTATTATATTCCAACAACAATAGGAGCTCGACAAAGTCGAAGCATATTGACATCAAGTTTCTTGTTGTGAAAGAAAGGGTACAAAGTGGACAGATTTCTATAGAACACTTAGGTACAAACTCCATGGTAGCGGACCCCTTGACAAAGGGTTTGCCGCCTAATGTCTTTCATGAGCATACTGCTCGTATGGGTGTCGTAGAGATGGATGATCTCTAGTTTGAGTGGGAGTTTGTAGTTTGGTTGTTTTATAGACAGTTATTTATGTATTTTTATTCTGATCAGAAATGAAGTATTATTCAGTTCATTACACTTTGTACAATTATGTTTAAAAGTTTGATCTCACTATAGTTGAGTAGGACCAGTTGAAAATTAACATGAACAGATCACCTTGCATGTAATTTCATGCCACTAATTCATGTTTGATCTATGTCATTTAGTGATGTTGATTTACGTTACCATGGATGAGTTTAGTTGTGATTGATACAATTAAGACCGCTTTGATCCTATGTCAATATGATTAATGGACGAGATTGTTAGGAATGTCCTCAGATTTGATGACACGACATGTGCACACTAAGGATATCATATTCATTATATTGTATATGTGTCCAGTGGGAGATTGTTAGTATTTTTGGGACACTTATATAATTAAATGAATGTATATGGTCATCAATTATAATAAGTCAAACATTATGTGATCTATTTAAAAATAAGGAATTTGACTTGGGGCATAAATGTCATGAATATTTATTGTGGATACCATATGCAGAATTTCTAATTTGATGAAGGGGCTAAATTAGAAATAGGCAAACGTTATGTAACTGCTTAATAAAAGCAGTAAGGTAATGGTCCCCAAATGTAGAAAAGAAACGTAAAGATATCTCTTTATATCCCCATCAATAGAGAGAATTAGGAACCTAAGGAAATTCTACATTTTGGAAGATCAAAACCGCTATAAACTATGACTAAAGATTCAGGTACGCTTCCGTATTCGTTTTTATATTTAATCAAGAACATGATTGTGATTCTCTGGTATAGTTTCATTTGGGATTAGAAACACAGAAAATCTAGAGAAACAGTTTAACACTATCATCTCGTAGTAATGCAGACAAATGAAGATGGCAATTGTTACAGCAATGCTGCTCGAAAATTAAATGAATTAAGCCAGATGTGTGCACAAAGATCGTGTCTCTGCCATGCAAGACTCGAGTAGCTGATTTTAAATAATCTTAAGTGCATGCTTATTCTTTCTATGTTATTCAGTACACATCATATGCTTTACCAAGATCAAACGATATTGATTACTCGCCAACCGGTCGTGAATTTGTTACGGGATCTTATGATAGAACTGTGAGTCCTCGTTAAACTGTCTTTTGCTCTTTTGATATTGTGGCCATATACTATTCCATTTTCCAGTAGGATGAGGAAGGATAGAGGTGTTACATCTTTACGAGCTATTAGTTACCAATAAAGATCTGAGTTCTGGCTATATTTTATGTTTTGCAGGTGAGGATATTCCAGTATAATGTGGTCACAGTCGAGAAATCTCTCGTACCAAGAGAATGCAAAGGTTTGAACATTTCTATTTCTTTCAGATATTTATCTTCCTGTCAATGTGTATATATTAGTATAACTTACAGCATTGAAGCTTTACATTATAGTTTAAACCCATTATTAATTATTAGACCTTAAATGTAGCCATGCTGGTGACTTGTTATACAGAAATGTCTGTCACAAGAATAAAATGTTTATATATATTTTTTGTAATTGGTTGAACCTTAATGAGGTAAATTTTTCACTTTTTTTTCTGAAAGAAACTTCCATTTAGACAAATATTTACAGATCATTTTGCACATAAGAGTCTCAACTCCAAAGAATTACGCTTTTATGTTATTCCAAAAATGAAAAAGGAGAGCAAAACATCAAGTTCTTAAAATAATGTAAAAACACTATTTTTCAACCATTTGAGGGTCCTTTTTTAAAATTTTAAATAACAATGGCTTCACCAATTTTTATAATGTTTTTTGCTCTCTATTTTTTTCAAAAAAAATTATATATTCAATTTTTTTTAATTAGAGTTAGGATTTTGTTGCAACTGGATTTCCACGATTCGACACTTTGATACCAGAAATAAGTTTCTTGTTAGACAGTTTCACGAATCTTTATCTATGAGACATGTCAATCCTACCGATATTCACAATAAAAAGTAATATTCTTAGCAGAAAAAGTAATATTTTTTCATGGATGATCCAAATAAGATATCCGTTTCACAAAATACGATCCGTGAGACTGTCTCACACAAGTTTTTTTCTATACCAAATAGACAAACGAGTCTTCTGTGTACATAAATTAATTAAAATTATTATTATTTAATACTACATCCAAAAACCCGTATCAAGGGTTTTAGGCCCTGGAAACCCTTCCATCGGACTAAAATAAATCCTGCAATCACTTAACTTTACATTGAACCAAATCTACGATTTGCGCAGAGCAGTTCAGCAAAAGGAAATGGCCATCGCCGCCGCATCAACTGCCGCTAGATCAATATTCCGGTCGTCATCCCTCCGTAAAGCCACCTCTGGACTCGCCTCCCAAACGAAATCCGCTCGCTCGTCGTTCGGCCTCCCTTCCAGGACCCCGCTTGCTCACCGCATCTTTAGGTAATCATCTATATCTACACGTAAAATATTCTGGGTTCAATTGTCTAAACCTGAAATGATGGAGTTTAATTTAGAACTGAAAACGTTCATAATATTATCTTTCGGTGTATAATTCCGAAAGGTCCCCTGCTGAAATGAGTGCGTGCTTGGAGTCAATGCAACCATACCACACTGCCACGGCCTCGGCCCTGATGACCTCGATGCTTACTGTCTCTCGCTTTGGATACGGTTGGCTTCCAGAAGGTACTTCTCATTGAATTTAATCTTTTTTGTTAACTTCTTTATTATTTCGCATTTTGTGTTCTAATAGTTTCGT
Source organism: Primulina eburnea (assembly GCF_022965805.1). Taxonomy (NCBI): domain Eukaryota; kingdom Viridiplantae; phylum Streptophyta; class Magnoliopsida; order Lamiales; family Gesneriaceae; genus Primulina; species Primulina eburnea. Next base: position 29,443,003 of record NC_133114.1, read on the forward strand.
GCTTAAATAGTTCTTTTTTCAGTGCAAAATCAATCTGAACTTGCCGTACATGCCTATGCTTATACATGAAATTTTTTGAGTACATATTCGATATGTGGTGCATTGTCATGCTATTTTTTGTCCTTTATGTATAGTTGGTTGTGTTTGTGATGAATAATACATGTATAGATTTTCAAATGCTCAAGATGGTGGATGCGATTTTCAGTGTTTTTTCTATTATATAAGAAGCAATATGATACAATAGAGTGATCATTTCTATCTAATTCTTTATCACAAGTTATATGAGAATTGAAAGGTAGCTGTTGGGATGAGGGGTTGGGGATGGAGTAAAGTTGGTGTCAGTTTATCATCAGTTCTCATTTACCTGATCATTAGGTTTGCCTTTTCATCCTGAACAGAGGAAGCGTGGAATAATAGTATGTCCTAGTGCCGATAGGCGACATCTTTTCTTGCGCAGTCCTTTCAACTTCCGAGCCAATTTTTTGGGGGTTACAAGTTTACCATGTTATTTAACCTTGAATTCTTGGTTCATTTATTTTCGACTCGTACATCCACTTTAGTGGGTGGGTTTCTTCAAAATATTACTTTATTTTGGATTCGGCGTACTTAGATATTTCTTGACATCTTTGGATTTTATGATTTTTTTTTCTGGATCTTTCTCCATAAACCACTGTTCGGGAAAGTCCTTTTGGTGCAGCTTCGCTATGCGCAGCTCCTTAAGTTTCATGAATGCCAATAGGTTGCCTGACCAGCATCTTCTCGTTCCTTTATTTAGGTATCTAGCAAGATCTGTAGAGCCATCTTTTGCTGCCCTTGTCCTTCTTTCATGTATCTGGTAAGTTAGTTTATTTTTCAGTTGTGCCCATCTTCCACCCAAAACATCATAAAGCCCTTGCATATTTGTCGGATTCTAGCTAGTTTAGTTGTTGGCAGCATTCCCTTCTATATTCTCCTTCTCCTCCCTCCTCTGTGCAATATTTTCTTCACATTGTTGATGAGACTGAGCTCCTAAAAATGATGATGACTATATATGACATCCAGCTTCGATATCTGTTTACCTATGCCTGTTTCTTCATTTGAATAAAAAAAATTCCTTCTTCATTCTTCCTGTTGTGTAGGCCTTGACAAGACTAGATGAAGACGGAGAAGCAAAGATCATTGCATTTGTTCTCATTCTTTCAGAACTCTTTAAACAGAAGACAATGTTTTTATTTGAAAAAACATTTTCCTTGTTTCGGATATGAATAAAACTTTCCTACTTTATTCTGTGTGCCAAGAGGTGGAATATATCTATTGTTGAATTTCTTTACCAATGAATTAATCTGTTTCTTTTGCTGATGTTCATAGTCCCAAATTCTTTTAACTGCATCTCTCCACTCTTCTAAACAACTGCAGAATTTCCAAACTAAGTTTGGGTTAGATGGTTGCTTGCTTATTGGCTTGGAGTACTTGTGTTTGTGTGTATACCTTCATCGAATTAGGACTCCATGTTTCTGTAGGATCAGTTCCATCAGATAAAACTTTTGAGGGAAGTCAATCAAGGTCGAAACTTACATTTTATCTTTATTCGATCAGCTTGCAATGATGATGTGTGATGAACTTTGGAAGGCAAGGAAATATTTAAACTACAATCTTCTATCGAACACCAATTGTGGAAAGTGAAGAAGTTTGATTGGCTACGAGAAGGGACAATATATTGTGTCAATGCCTAGAAAACTAATAAATTTCTTGTTGCTCATGATAAAGTTTGAGTATCATCATTTTCTTTTCCTTTTGAATGTTAAATACATTTGCTCATGAAAGACGAGATCGATTTGCATGAATACTTTATTAAGTGACCCTTCTTTGAGATTTAATTGCTGTTGGATGTTTGGATCTCTGTTTAAGATGTGATTGCAGTCAAAATTTTGCATTTTTGAAGTATTTTACTGATTTTCCATGTATTAATCAGCTTGCAATGATGATCTATGATCGGTACCATCCTTCAAAGGCTCAATCAAGGTCTCTTCCAGAAATTGTCTTATCTGAACAAATATTTATGTCCTGGAGAACACATTTGACCCATTTTAAACTGTTGCTGATTCCTCTATTGTGAAATCCAGCCACATGAAAAATATGAAGCAAAATGCATAATAAAAGTTACTTGCGTGTATATTGTTGGGTTAAAAGTATCAAATGAACTGGAGATATCATGATTGTGTATTTCCTGCCGTTCTTAGTTGCCAATTCTAATAATTCAGAGTGGAAGCCTTACTTTTTATGCTATGCCAATTATCAAGTTTAGTTTAGATGCTGTTAACATTGTACTTAAACCTGACGTTTCGTCATGTATTAGTAATGCATATCTCAGTTTTGTTATATCAAGCATTACTCCCACATAGCCGTAATGTGTGCTTCGTTATTTTTTGGCACATGTTTCGATAACTTTGTTAAAAATTTTGTTATAGACGCCACCTTTGGACTCCAAATGTGGTGCTTCCTATTATATTTCTTCGTAATGAAAGATATATTGTGTCGATGTTTAATAATTTTTGTTAGTATTGGAGATCTTGATAGTGAAGTACTTCGTCATTTTATATGTCGCCTGCCCATGTAATTTCACAAGAAGCAAACAATTTTCTTTTGAACAAAATATAATAATTTGATATATAGATGAAATCAGGTTAAGCCGTACCCAATTTTTATATTTTAAAAAGAACATCAATAAAAGTACAGCCAAGGGATCAAGTGTTTAGAAGTGCGAGAGAGCCTGCTAACCAAACGAACAATGCGGTAACTAATACCACTCCGTTTGGTTCGAGGGATTAGGAGTGATAGACTAATTTATCCGGCTCAATCAAGTGTTTGGTTCAATTTTAAATAAACCTACCTTATCCCTCCTAGGTATGATTAGGTTATATTAGGTAGGTTAAAATAATACCTCCTCACTCCCTAGGATTATTTATCCCACTCTTAATATCTCCTATTTTTCCGATTTTACCCTTCTCCTAAATTCAAACTCACCACCATTTCCCGCCACCGACCGCCGCCGGCCAACCACAGACGGACCGCCGACCGCGGCGAGCACCGGCCGACCAGCGACGAACTGCCGACCACCGGCCGAACACCGGCCGACAGCGGTTAGCGACGGTTTGTCAAAAAACCGTCGCTATTAGCGACGGTTTGTGTAGAAAGGTTTGTCAAAACACCGTCGCTAATGGTGTGTTTAAAAAACGTCGCTAAATATCTAATTTTTAGTAATTAAAATAATTCAAAACAAGATCGGCGACGGTTTCTCAAAAACCGTCGCTATTAGCGACGGATTGTTTTCTCAAAAACCGTCGCTATGAGCGACGGTTTTTGAGAATCCGTCGGTAAGTTTCTGGCAGCCGTTTCCGGCCGTCTCACCTGCTGACCTTTTCCGATCGACCATTTCCGCCGGCCGCCACTGTCGTCGTCGCGAAGGAGAAGGACAATTTCATCTTTTCATCAAAAAATTCAAAATTATCCTACACTTAAAAATCTGACCAAACATAATATTATTTTACATCATATATTACAATTCTATCACAATAATTTTCTTTATCATTTACGTACTAATCATTAGTTTATCCTATCCTTCCAACCAAACGCAGCCTACAAGTATAGACTATATAGTAAGTGCGGAATCACGAGCTTCCAAGTATACAACATACTATTGAACGAGAAATTGAATTTATTGCCTGAATGGATGATTTGGTGTTAGATGTCATAAAGTGTCGTGGTGAGAATGAGAAAGTACGAGCCTAATTCGCACCCGGGAAACACAAGAAATGAATCATTACTTGGATTAGATTTCTATGGCAACTAATGCCTGTGTTTGCTGCTGCTCATGTTCCTGTTTTTCCTGTTCCTGTTTTTTTTCTCCTATATCTTCCTCATTCTTTACTTCTGTGATCTGTCTCCGATATCTAATTATTACAAGGCACAAGATTGCTGCACAAAACCAACCAACAATATCAATTTTTAATGTACCCACTAGTCTCTCGAAGTTTATAAATCGATACGACTTCATCAGTAATCTTCTTAAGGAATACCAGCAAAAATCCGAGTTCTGATGGCTGTGAGATTCCAAAAAGCAGTCACGAATGATGCTGCCACGATCTTTTTGTGTGTGCAAGCTCCCCATGTTTCCATCGCCCAGGATTTCATATATTCAACTGTTCATTCAACAAATTACTCAGTTTTCTGGTACGAAATGTCACAAGATTAATTAGATTGCACTACAAAGGATTGACCAACCTTTCCTGGATAATTCAGTTGAGTAAGTGGAATACATTTTTGGGCAACTGAAGCCAATGAAAAAACCTGAAAGAATCACAAGAACCACAATCGAGGTGTTTGTCATTCATCAAGAAATTCAGACGATTTACCGGTTAACGAATTTTCAATGAGCTTACTAAGTGCACATAATCTCCATAGGGTAATAAGATGGCCATATTCAGCACCCACAAGCAAGAAAGGAACAACCTAAATTAGCAGAAAAATGAAGTAATTTAACCCCATTCTCATAATATTTGATTTCACAGAGTTAAAAACGTCAGATACTCACTTTGAGGGTCATGGCTGGTTCTCCTGAGTGTTCACTTCTCTTGTTTTTGAGATTGAATAATTTGCTGCTGGAAGTATTAGTCTGCCAAGTTTCGCTATATTTTCTTCTTTCAACTTGAAACCATGCTTCATATCATTGGCATCCCTTCGAGATCCGCAGCAACAGTCAACAACATAGAAAAAGATACTAAGAAAGCATAATTTGGTTCCGAAATTGCTCCTTCAACCGTACCTTTTGCGCATGGAATTTGAGAGAAATGACACTCCCAAATATAGAAGTCCCACTTGTGATAAGAATGAGAAGATGCTACAAGAATTGGGCAGTTTAAACAATGTTTGTGGGTTAATTTTTTTAGAAAAAGGCGATAATTTGAAAAATGATCTTAGTCAAATGTTTTTTTTTTATTTATGACATTTCTTCAAAAAAATTTGCCAAATTAAAACATACAAGAAATACAAACACTAAACAAAGAGCAAATATTAAGAATGTTAGATTTCGAATTTACGGTTAAACAAATGTCATTTAGTTAAATAATCTCTGTAGAAAAGAAATAAGGAACACGAGAACATAACCTACCTAAAGCTCACACCCTTTGTAAAACAAGAAGACAGGAAACAAAGGAAGCCAAAACCGAACCAAAGGCTTGATTTCGAGACATCTTTCCACATAACCAAATCATTTATAAGCTCCTCGATTCGATCAAGATTGTACCCATCACCATCAGTCGTTCCTGATTCACCAATGCACACTCAAATAAGCCAAAAGAATAACCACCTAAAATTGCTCATTATAAAAATAAGATGCCATTGTAAAAGGATAGATGATATTTCATACTCAGTGAAGAAGCAGAAGTGACTGAAATCGATTTTTCCTTCTTAGGCCTGCCACCATTCCTCTTCTTTCTTGACTTTGCCATAAGCTCTTCGCCCACGCCAAACTCCTTCTCTTCTCTCATTTCTTGCTCCAATCGTCTCCTCGACTTCCGACTACTCCTTGGAGATGCAGCACAGCCCAATAAAGCATTTATACTATTGCATCTTTTTCTAACTCCGCTGGCCTCAACAAAATAATCATCTGCCTTTTCAAGCCTATCTGAAAAACGTTTTTTTGATCTTTTGGTAGACGGAGGAGAAATCATCAGGAGCTCGCGGAGCGGTAGATTGTAAGGTAGCCCAGGAGAAAGAGTGGAAGCTGGTGACGGAGTAGATAGTTTCGGTGTGTAAGGGACTATTTCCAAAGATAGCTGTGGGATGTCTGCTTCGTAATGACGGAGTTTCGACAGCCTTGAAGAGGATTTGGTTGGGGTTCGAGGCTCCGATCGGCGAGAAGGTGGTGTGGATTCCATAGCTTGAGGCAAAATTTTGTGGGATTCTGAAGTTTAGTGGATTTTCTTGAAATGTGAGAAGACAAAACAGTTTTTTAATTATTATTATTGAAGGGCGACAATAGCCGTCGAAGATGGTGTCGACTTTTGAAGATTTTGAAATATTAACTGCCATTTTAACGGTCAGGATACGGGAGGCAAGTCCGTTAATTTTTATTGACTTTTAGCAAATTTCTCCTTGATTATTATGCAAACAGTAATATCTTTTTATTCCTAAAAAGGTAATAATATTTTAGTTATCATATAACAATTTGTAATCCCTTAAAGCTCATGGCTATGATAATTGTTGAACTAGTTAGTCATCAATGATAAATCTATAGAGTTGGCAACAAAAACGAACAAGTTCAAAAAGTTATTGAAAACTATATGATCATGTTGGAATGCCCGAAACAGAAAGCTTTGATTCTCTCAAGCCCCTCTTCCAAAGAAGCCAAATCTGCTGCAAAACTTATCCTCAACCAATTCTTGAGTCCCAAAGCAGACCCTGCATGCACCAAACACCTATATATAAGGGTTTTTATTAAAATTAATCTAATTTTAAAAATTTTTTTCAAAAATAATTTTAAAAAAAAAACCATTTCAAAACTACCCCAATCCGCGCTTACGGAGCGCGGACGCTGCACACGTGGATCAGCGTCCGCGCTCCGTAAGCACGGACGCTGGTCTATGTCAGCATCAGATAATATTAGCGACGGAAAATATAACAAAACCGTCGCTAATAATAGCGACGGTTTATAATCCGTCGCTGTAATGGAATCTGCCACGGTTTCAAAAACCGTCGCTCATTTAGCAAAGGTTTTAACCGTCGCTAAATGCCTAAAACCGTCGCTAAATGCGCATAATTTAATCAGACGAAAAAAAAGACAAGAAATAGGGGTGTTCATCGGTCGATTTTTTTCTCTATCTGCACTATGCACTAGGCGTGTTCATCGGTCGGTTCGGTTTTAAAAATATATGATCCGATACCCGAATCATTTTTCTTCATATTGGTTCGGTTTTCTACCAAAACGGTTCGGTCGGTTAATTCGATTTTGATATAATTATTTAAATTAATAATATAAATATATTGTAAAATATAATATGTTAACTTTCTACATGTTTTCTTAGTAAAATCTTTAAATATAAGGTCTAAATTAATTAAGAAAACAACAATCAACTAAAAATTGCTCAAAATAGTTCTTCATTCACTAAATATCATATCAAAATATATAAAATAAATAAAAATATAAAAAAATCATTAATTTAATGAAATTTCGATTTTTTCGATTTTGACATATATAATCCGAAATCGACCAAATAAACTTTGGTTTAATATTTAGATCTGAATTTCAAAATTCGATTTTCGGTTCGGTTCGGTGTTCGGTTTCTTCGGTTTGGATTTTCGTTTTTATCCGAAGTTTGAACACCCATAATCTTCACTACAAAAAAATGGCTTTTCGCAGCGCAAATTCTCTTCCCGCAGCGTATATTGCACGCTACAAAGTTGCAGGCCGTTGAAAGTTCAAGATTATCCGCAGCGTATATGTGCACGCTGTTGATACAATTATGTGTAGAGTGCGTAGAGGTAGGTATCTCGAAATTAAAGTGTGCGTCATAACAACAAACAAGTTGAAATTGTCACATCGATAATATTGGATCGTCGATCGGGATTATAATGAGATTAATATAATGAGGACATGGATCGTGGGCTTGCAAGAGTATAAGCCCATCATGCAAATTTATTAAAGTTGAAATTTATTAAAATTCTAATTTATTAAAATTCTCATTTAGCGACGGTTATGGCGACGGATTATAAACCGTCGCGTGTGTTAGCGACGGTTTAGCGACGGTTTTTAAAACCGTCGCTAATTAGCGACGGGTTTGTTATATTTTCCGTCGCTAATATTATCTGATGCTGACAAAGACCAGCGTCCGTGCTTACGGAGCGCGGACGCTGATCCACGTGTGCAGCGTCCGTGCTCCGTAAGCGCGGATTGGGGTAGTTTTGAAATGGTTTTTTTTTTTAAATTATTTTTGAAAAAAATTTTTAAAATTAGATTAATTTTAATAAAAACCCTATATATAAACATCATCCTTCATCTACTTGAAGTGTGTGTGTATGTGTGTGTATGTCTGTCTGTCTCTGTGTGTGTAACCTGGAACAATAAGAACTGATTCCTCTTTAGCAAGCCTATAGCAGAAATCCATGTCATCTTCTATGCCTTCCAGCCTTTCAAGATTTAACTTCACCTGCAAAAACGTGTTCAAGCTTAATTCGAAACAACAAAGCATATATTGTTAAGATTGGAACTTGGACCTAACTCAACCCCAAAAGCTAGCTCAAGGGGGGAGGGTTGTCCATGCCAATATATACTACTCAAAGGTTATTTATCCTACCGATGTGGGACAATTAACACACCCCACTCACGCCCAGGAATGAACATCTGGAGCGTGGAGTTTACAAATGACCCAATTATGGGCAGAACGGGTGGCCTAATTATAGGCAGTCCAACACATAACGGTGGAACCCGGGCTCTGATACCAAGTTAAAATTGGAACTTGGACCTATCTCAACCCCAAAAGCTAGCTCAAGGGGGGAGGATTGTCCAATCCCATATATACCACTCAAAGGTTAATTATCTAACTGATGTGGGACAATTAACATACATATAAGTGAAATCTGACTTAGAATCAATATGTCTTGCACTAGCTCTCACCATTGTAGACATGGCTCCTTGTGGTTTATGATGTAAGTCAAGGAAAGGAATCTCGATAATCTTTTGAATAGCAAATATCCGCGGCTTCTCTAAGTAGAACCATAATGTTTGCTATAAAATCCTTTGGTGTTTTCTCCAGGATTTCAGGAATTGCTCCCTAAATATAATTCATGAGATAAATGCACTTTAAAGAAACTATACCAAGAGGTTGTTACTACATGGTATTAACATTTAAATTTCAGTCAATCTATGCACCAAAGATATTACATATACCTGAATGAGAGTTGTAGAATCCGCCGAGATGTTACGGTACTTCTTGATGCATTCTGTTATCTGATTAGACAAAACAAAATCAAGTTTCTATATATTCATCGCATCTTTAGAAAGTGGTTCTCTGTGTCGCTTAGAAATCATTAAATTTGTTAAATTGGAGGGGGCAAAGATAGGGGAAAGCTATTAATTAACCCATATTTCCTAAGAATTCCATTCGGATCAGAGAGAGCTATCCAACCAAGCCGCCACCCCGGAACCAGCCATCTTTTCGACATCGTTCCAAGACTGACAACAGGGGTGACTGATCCAAAAACACCCATTGGCACAAATTTGTTGCCTCCGAAAACAAGATCGTGATAAACTTCATCAGAGATCTACACGATCCCAAGCCTTTTCGCGGTCTCCGCGATCTTTTATCCAAAGATTCAACATTTCCAAGAGTTAGCCAACCAAAAAACAAAATTGCACTGCTAAAGTATATTAGATGAGAGATCTAATCAAATTAAACCTATTGGCAATTCCACTCCATTGAGCCGCTGTGAACACCAACATTAGAAGTACCAAAAACCTTTTACCTTCTGAAGATGTTCCAATGAGAAAACACTTCCACTTGGATTCCCAGGGTTGATGACAACCATCGCAACAGTGTTATCATCTGCCAGAGCTTCTACACCATCAATATCGACCTCCCAGCCTTTCTCCGGAAGAAGATCGAAATGCCGGACCTCAAGACCCATATACACAGAGTGAGCTTCATAGGATGGATATCCAGGCCTGGGAAGTAAGATGTTGGTACCGGGGCGAGCCAAGACAGTTAATATGAGTTCTATTGCATGAGCTGCACCAGCGGTGATGAAAATGTCTTCTTCCGATAATTCATATGGAAGATCCTTCGATAAAAAAACCTGCAACTGTCCTTCGATAAAAATATTGCAACATTATTCCATTCTTCAATGATTTGGTGTTTTTTAGAATACTTTTAAACATTCTAATCTTAGGATTGTTTTCAGTAAACATCATGGCCCCAGACTGCGTTCCATGCAAGATATTCAATCAATCTGTGTGAACTTAAGAACCTCCTTGCTTCAGGCAAGCCAGCAGCCGGCGCATAGCCGTTAAATTTAGCCGATCTAACTCTAAGCGCTCCGTTAACGGCTTCTTCGGCTACAGCGTAGTTCTGAAATACGAATATGCAGAGGGATCTCCATTCCCAAGATGGATCACCGGCCTTTCGTCATCTTTCTTCAGTTCTTTCTTCATTGTTTCGAGAAGATCTCTAATGGTAAACTTAGCCTCTTTCTGGTTCTTCAAACCCCATTTTGCACATTTATTCTCCATTTTTCACTGCTTTTATTACAGGTTTTTTTGTTCGAAGTATACCAGAGGTGGTGATTTTGCTTGTATTTATTTATATCGTAAAACGAGTGATTATCATGAGTTAATGAGGCATCACTTTACAATAAACAAGCTCCCGGAGCCAACGGACAGGATTAAACTTTCTTCCAGATTGTGCCGAAGATATTAGAGTTTCTCAACTCTCTGTAAGGTCGTTTTCATTTAATATTAATATTCTCGTAACCTCGTCTCAACGCAAGATTTTCCTCAGTCCAACAACTGGAAAAAGTATTTTTTTTTTGGGATAGAAGAAATTATCACGGTCATTTTAGGTTTTGATTTCAAATTTTTATTTTATTCTTTAAATAAGTCAAATTTTGATTCAAAAAAGAAAACAATTTTATTTTTTTATGCTTTTTAAGTTTTTGACCGATCGAAGTTTGATGTATATTACTGAGTACTGACGGCTCTGGAAATTGCAAAAATATCCATCCAACAACCTCATAAAACTCATCATGCTTATTAAATGCAAAATGCTTGTAGATTTATTTATTTGCAACTCTCATGAAATTTTTGTGCTAACAAAATTCACACGAAGAAAGTGGATAACAGCCACAAATTTTTTAACAATTATAACAAATTTGGAACGAAGACATACAAAACAAACAGCGAGCACTGTTTGAAACATTATTCCTAGAGTTCAATAGATATTGGAAATGAAGAAAGACCTCCTTCTCTTCGCTTAGTTATTCTTCCATACTTGTTGAACCGCGGAATCCAAAGGCTAGTTGCATCCGCAAATTACACAACATACTATCCAAGAAACAACTTTCATTGCTTCTTAGCATGCCTCTGGTGGAAAGCTTTTATTCTTCGAAAACCATCGTCAAGATATGATGGCTCGACAGCAAATGTTATTCGGAGCCAATTCTTGAGTCCTACTGCAACCCCTGCAATTGCAAATGAAATTTCTCTCTTTATCAAGCTAGTAAATAAACTAATCGATTTTTAGCTCGATCAGTGATCAGTGTACGTTGAGTAATGAGAAAAAATTATGATAATGAGATAAAGAGGTATCCGACTGAAACTCGTAGATATCACCGAATGATATGCGTGCTAGCATTTTGCAGAGATCATTACCAAGAAAGATAATTATAGATCGGTAGATTTGCAACACATACAGCAGCAATCGCCACTTGAAATACTCTAGTAGTTTATGATTTTTTATATTTACCTGGCAGAACTATCACTGATTCTTCTTCAGCCAGCATGCGGCAGAACTCCAAATCATCATTGATACCTTCCAGAAGGGGTAGATTAAGTTTGACCTGGAATGCAATAACTCATTACAAATAATACTATGGACCGATTCTTAATTATTTAGGAAAAAAGTATAGAGCTGTTCTCGCTTACCATCACGAACATGGATCCTTCAGGCTTGCTTGGGCATGTTAAGCAAGGAATTTCCTTGATTCGATCATACACTATGTTTGCACATTCTCTAAGTACAACAATGATTTTCTCAAAGAAATCTGAAGGGGTATTTTCAAGAATTTCCGAGAGTGCCCCCTGTTCAAGCAAAAATGAAGTGTTACTAATTGATTAAAAGACGATCTCTGATTCACAGTTTGGTTGGACAGTTGTCACTCCTACTCCCTAGCAGTATGATCACTGGTCAACAACCTTGGTCTTATTTATGTAACCAGGGGGGATCTTATTTGAGGTTAAGTCAAGCTGTTGCCCACAAGAATTTTTTTAAAATTATATGATTTTACCCATAATTTTCTTTTATTTTGTAACAAAATTTTATAAAAACAAAAATTTTATATTTTGTCCACCAGACATATTTTGCCCTCCTGATTTTGAAATTCTGGTTATTCCACTTGTTTGTAACATTTTGTGCCAGTCAATGCATCCATCAAAATTTCTTGAGGGCGAAAGTTAAAAAGGATAATGAAAGACAAAATAGATAAGAGTAAGAAGTTACGAGATACGTGAATAATATCAACTGTCGAGGAAATAACCTGACTAAATGTTGCTGGGTCAGAGGAAATATTCAAGAAACCTTTGATGCTATCAACAATCTGCAGACACAAAAATCTTTTCATCATTTCTCATGATTTTTCAAAAGGTTTCAGAAATCAGTTAAGATGGTTCACAAGGAGAAAATTACTTTTCGAAGTGCTTAAATTATTTTAACCAACAAGTAAAATATATACATCAAGAGCACTGCTATCAAGTTCCACATCAATCATAGTAAGAAGCTTGAGAACTAACTGTTCATTTCAATACACAAAGCATAAGATTCCTTCATCCTTCAATAACTACGAGTGCGATCTTTACTTTTGGTTAGGCTTAGACTCCAAGATGATACAAAATGGACTCTTGCTTTCGATAGCTATATAAACCGAAGATCAAAGGCCAAGTACATTACTGATTGTGACGCAACACAAAGTCAGTGATACAATTTTCAATGCACAATGTGCCTATCAAGTATCAAAAAGGGAAAATGCTAAGCTGCAATGGTTGATCTCTCAGGGGAGCCATTGGATACCCTAGGTCCCACATGGTTTTGTGTTAGTCCCACGCCATGATGTGGGGTCCAGTTCCAATGGCTTATGCTCCACCAGGTGGAGTATAGTCAATCCTGATTCTGGCAATCAGAATACCAACACTTCAATGAGAATTTTTTTCTGGATGGCATGAAAGCAGTAGTTCCAGTATATGAACAAGTATGGGCAGTAAGTGTTCCAGTATATGAATAAGTATGGGCAGTAAGTCAAAGTATACCTACTCCCAAAGAAGCCAATTATTTTACTCCCTCGCGATAACGAGAAATGAAATTGTTACAAACCACAAAAGACCCTGCTAAACATAAGTTTAATTTCAAAATCACTTTACATCAGTAAGATAGCTACAGATTTATCAAAAAAACTACTTTGTTCACAGAAAATTTGAAGGTTGTAATTCCAACGTTAATTTTAAACTTATCACATACTCAAAATGAAGAATTTGCAGAAAACAACTGAAAAGGGAGGAAATATAGAATTTGAGAGATGAAAAAGTACCCCTTGTTTCATAAGAATGCCATCTGGATCATTAGTAACAAGCCAACCAAGTCTCCACCCAGGAACAATCCATCTCTTTGATATTGACCCTACTGTAACAACTGGAACAATGGACGCGAAGACCCCCATGGGTACAAATGGGCTACTTCCAAATGTAAGGTGGTCGTATACTTCATCAGAAATTACTAAAATTCCAAGCCTTTTAGCAGTCTCTGCAATCTAGGAAATCAAGTGGACAATTAGAATACTGAGACCATCAGCTATGCATTCATTATAATCTTTTTCGATGCCATAACCAACCATAAAAAAATTGCGCACCTTCTTCAAGTGTTCATACTTGAAAACATTACCACAGGGATTGCCAGGGTTAATAATCACCATGGCAACTGTATTTTCATCTGACAGAGCCTCAACAGCATCCAAATCAACTTCCCAGCCTTTTTCTGAAACAAGATCAAAGTGTCTGACCTCGAGATGAGAAAAACCTGCCCTAGCTTCATAATAAGGAAAGCCTGGTCTTGGAAGTAAAATGTTGGATTTGGGACGTGAAAGGACAGTTACAACGGCTTCTAATGCTTGTGTGCATCCAATAGTCAAGAAAACATCATCAGGGGACAACTTGTGTGGAAGATCTTTAGAAAGGTAATTTGCTACTGCACTGTAAAGAGAAAAAGAATAATAATGTATCCAATAATACCAGGAATGTGGAAACTTAGTATATTCACTTAATGCTCCTACTTGGGAGCCTTGCACCAAGATTATCAATTGGTCACAACTATCAAGTAACCAAGACAAAATCAGAAGGACCAAATCTATGAAATATTAAAAAAAATTACATAGAATAGGACCATATTAATCCATAACCAAGTCAAACATAGACTACCTGTCACCCAAATTTCGAACTCAGGGAAAAGTAACTGAAGTTAAAACCTCATACAAGGGAGGCTAAAAAAACTAAAGGGCTCCGCCTAGCTAGTGGTCAAAAGTAGAAGAAACTTTTCTGTTATCATAATTGTCTGTTATCATATTCTTCTCCCGGGAAGTATTGCATTTTGCATCCGACAAGCGATCACAGAAAAAAATAAATAGTTAAAGCTACATGTCGAGCTCTTGAATTCACACAATGAAAGGGAACAATCAGCTCTAAATAGCAAATATGAATTAGAAGGATTTTTCCACATCTTAACTTGCTGCTAAAAAGTATTATCAGCTTACAGCTCATTTGGCAAGGTCGCAAATCCGGGACGAAATCTCGGCTTTGAGTCCAAAAACATAACTCTCTCCCGACTATTAGGATTCTCCAAAAATGTCTTCTATAAACTACTATAATGAAATTTGGCCTGAGATTAAGTTGATTTTAAAAATTATCCTTAAATTCAAAACATATTATTAGAGTCTTTTTATAAAAACAAACAAGCATATTAATAAGAGTTGGTCTCATGTGAGACCGTCTCACGGATACTAATCTGTGAGACGGGTCAACCCTACCCATATTCACAATAAAAACTAATACTCTAAGCATAAAAAATTATACCTTTTCATGAATGACCCAAATAAGAGATCCGTCTCACAAATTCGACCCGTGAGACCGTCTCACACAAGTTTTTGCCTATTAATAAAGCAAATATTATAATATAATTATACACAAATTCATAATGAAAATATCAACTTTATGAAAGTATTATCAAAGCTAGAAGCCGCCTTCTTATCCTACAGAAAGATAAATAGCGGTTAATGATAAAAAAAAATTTCACTATATTGAAAAATAACTTTTATTTGAATTGCTTAACTTATATAATAATTATTGGCAAAAACTTGTGTGAGACGGTCTCACGGGTCGTATTCGTGAGACGGATCTCTTATTTGGGTTATCTATGAAAAAGTATTAATTTTTATGCTAAGAGTATTACTTTTTATTGTGAATATGGGTAGGGTTGACCCGTTTCACAGATTAAAATCCGTGAGACGGTCTCACGTGAGACCCACTCATAATTATTTATGAAAGAATTTCGAGAATTGACACTATTATAGTTTCGTGGAAAGAAAATATTTTTGAACCACGAAATAAGAGATATAGTTAGCAAGGTTATTTTTTTAAAATTTTCCAGAAAGTATATTATTACACAATTGATTTATTTTATGTAAATCATTTTAAATTTTTTCCGAAAAATTCGATTTCGTAAAATTTTCGAAGTTATTTTGAACTCATAATCTAAATATCTTATTCGGCCACCTCGATTAACAGTACTTTTACTTTTCTTCAAAGAGACTGAGTGGTATGGTGTTAAATGCTTGAATAACTAAAATGGAGGGAACAATCTCAAAGCAAAAATGGAATGAACTCAGGAAAAAATCATATTTAGTTATTCAAGGATTTTAATTACATCATATTGAATAAAAGATAGCCTTTTCACATGGACCAGAAAAGGCAAAAATTCCCAAAAATAGGGGATTTAACCAATTCAAAGCCAAACAAGATAGATGGTTAGATGTGTATTCACGCAGATGGCCAATGAATGGACTGAAATTTTGACCCCGGATGTACTTTACTAAATAACACGAGGAAATGTCAGGGATATCTCGGCCTTGGGTTTGCAGTTAGTTTAGATTTAGGTAATGCATGTGCGTGAAACTTGGAGAAAATCAAGTCAATTGAGTGCACAAATTAAGGTCAGTAGATATACACCTGCGCGCAGCAGGAATTCCCACGGTGGAGGAATAGCCGTCGAACTTGGCGGAGCGGATGGCGGAGCAGAGGGCATCGACGGCCGAAGTGGCGGTGCGGAATGAAGGAAAGGCGGATGGATCGCCATGGCCGAGTGGAATGACGGGCCTGGAATCATTTGCGTTGAGATTACCCATAAGCATATTGAGCACGCCTCTCACGGTTATTGCCGACGCCTTTGTAAGGTCCTCGTTAGCTCTGAACCGCCATTGATTTCTCGATAACCCACCGTTCTCCATCGTAAAAACAACGTCGTCAAGCGGCGCACAAGTGGGTCTGTCATGTGTGTAAAATCACTATTATATAGAAGATATATGGTAGTCGGCTTCAAAATTTTAATTAATAAAAGAAATAAAATTTTAAGTATATAATTATCTTAATTATCAAATAATTTGTATTGTTTATGAAATAAGAAAGAATGAGAAGATCGAAGATAGAAAATTACTGGGAATAAAAGTAATAGGTTTCATTCATACAAAGAAAAATAGCTAATATAAATATTTAACTTAACTTTAATAAACTATATAGATAACAAAATAATATATAATCAATTTATCAAACTTCTCGAACAATATCCTAAATAATTACTCCTATCTTTTTTTGTATAGTTATACGTACCAAATCTTGTCTTTTATTTTAAAATTGAACGTGAACAAGTTGATTGGTGTATTGTAAAAATGGCATGGATCACATGTACATTATTCCCTTTTTTTTAATATATATAGTCATTTTCACTAACCATAAAAAATGTTGATCTCTTGTAATAATTAAGTTTTTATGAGTGTCATTAGTCCAAACTCCAAAATTTGCTCCATGTATTTGAATAAAACTACTATTTATTATTATGGTTTTTAATATGTAATGTTTTCAAATTTTTAAATTTTATTCCTTTTACACATTCAGTATGCTTAAAGTTTTTCTAAAAAAAAACTAACAAATTGTTTTTTAATTAATGGGACGGAAGTTCGTGAGGTAACACGTGATATCACAATTATTTAAATCATAGCATCATCGATTTGTGTTATATAATATAATAAATAAAATATGAATTTTGAAACAGAAACACCTCGAAAATAAGTCGTGCCGTATTTTACCAGTGCCTTAGGCCATCTCCAACCCAACACCATGTTGGTGCAATACTCCATCATGGTGTGAGTTTTTCTTCTCCAACCCAACACCATTTCCTACTCTATTTTGGTGGTGTGCTACAGTATTGCACCAAATTTGGTGCAATACTGTAGCAATAGCGTTAATTCTGTTTTTTTTTTTTTTGATTTTTTTATGTGATTAATTAGCAATTATTACATTCAATTAAGTATTAAGCTTAAGTATTTAAAATAATAATATTAAATACTAAAAAATTTAACGTAATTCAAAAAACATTATTTAATTAAATTTTTAATTCATGTATATTTATAATGAATTTCGATATATACATTATTTTAGATATTAATGATATTTTAATTATTGTGTTTAAAAATATTTTGTGAAATAAATTATTTGTTGTGAATAAAATAATAGGGAATATTCTGAGAATATTTTTTTTGATGTAGAGTTTAGAGTTGATGGGTTGGAGATGAGTTTTAGATTTAGTGTAAGAATTACACTATTTTAAAGTTAGTGTGACACTAAGATAGTGTAATGGGTTGGAGATGGCCTTACATATTGATATCGTGACCCCCAAGAAAATTAGACAAGGAGTGTTTTTAGAAAGATTTTGTTGATTATTTTAAAATTTATATTTGAGTGGTGGGAAATTTAAAGTAAAGAGTGCTTGAAAATAAAAGTTTAATGTTAATATATTGAGTTTTCGGATAATAATATTTTTTAAACTTAATTTTCAGTTAGATAATAGTCATATTTTTAAAATTATTTAAAATTTGATATTCACGATATTAACAATGTGTTATATAATTATTGTTACATTATGAATATTGTATTAAAATTCATTTATATTTTATAACATGCTTGAAAACATATATAAGATTAATAAAAATAAAAATATAAAAATTTACAGAATTTATATAAACACACAAAATATATAAAGAAAATTCTGGAAATGTGAATTATATAAAAATACAAAATATTATTTAAAATAAATGTAACATGATAAATATTTTAATGATATAAATGTGTAACTTTAAATCTTAAAATATGCAAAACAAGAAGAAAAAAATTATATTATAGCTTCTAATTTTTGGATAAAAACTATAGAATCTGAAGTCACGTTCATAAACACTTAAAAGCACTTTCATGCGACTAAAATCTAGAAAATGTTTCCTATAAACTCTTCCAAATATTACAATAATATAGTATATTACGTAAGATAATCTTCAATCTTTCATTCAATCTATATATAGCCTTCTTTAATTGACTTACTTTTTTTTTCTGTCATGTGGTATGAATCTAGGTGCTGAAACCTTTGCTATTAGGCAGGAACAAATTGGAATTGGTTTGGACAGTGACCAAGATTGAGAGAGGAAACTGATTTATTCAGAGAATGTCCCCACTCGTTTTCTAAGCCGGCCATCCACAGTAGTGAATATATTTCCTCCAAATATTTGTGGGTCTCATAGTCCACATCACTAATCAAATATTTCACTACTCAAATATTTCAAATTTCACAATCAAATATCTCATCAATCAAATATTTATGGGTCTCATTGTCACTTTAATTAATAGTTTATTTTCATTTAAATAAAATAACTTACAATTTTATAAAAAATATTAAAAATATTTTTGAATATTTTTGAATATTAAAAAATATTAAAATGATTATTAAAATTAGAAAGTTTAATTAAAAAATATTTAAAAAATGAAAAAAAAATATGAATAACCGGTTACAAATTTGTAACCGGTTATTCACTTAGTACGCAAAACAAGAAAACACAGTGGTGAATATTTGGTGGCTCCAAATATTTGGATGACATGACACCCACAATACCCACTATTGTGGGTGCCCTTAGGTAGTAGGAACAAATTTGAATTGGTTTGGACAGTGACCGAGATCGAAAGAGGAAAATGATTTATTTAATGCACGTATGGTGGGCGATAAATTTTAGCTACTATTTTAAATTAAATAAATATTAAAAAATTGCAAAAAAACTCCCAAAAAGTAATAATAAATCAGAAAAACATAGAAAAATTATATAAAAAATCTTAATATATGTGTATTTTCGTTTTTTTAATTATGCGTGTTTTTTTAATTACCACGGCTTTCAAAAAGATATGATCGAAGATATTCGAAGTTTACACAAGGATATATAGTAAAATTCATCCACTTTTTAATCATGTGTATTTTATTATCTGTAAATGTCTTTTTTTTAATTATCTGTAGTGACCCGTTCCAGAATCACCTACTAATCAAAAACTAAGCATGCAATTAACCTAATTAATTATAATCAGAGATAACAGCGGAAATATAGCCAACAACAATAGTTATACAACCCAATCGAAATCGAAGTCTAGACTAACTCAAAATGAAATATCCAGTACAACCATATCGAATCAAATGGAAAACACTGAAAACTAAACCAACCAACTACTCAACGTCCTCCTCCTGCTCCTCCTGAGCCATCCAACCTGAGGCCTGCCCCGTGGGAATGGGGTGTCCAAGAATAAACAAAACCGAGGACGTGAGCGATAAGAACGCCCAGTACTAAAGTATGAGTATACAAACCTATATGAAATGCACATGCTATGATATGATACCAGGGTAGTCAAGAAACAGGAATCACAAAGGATCTCAAAATGCTCAGTCTAGAGGCGCCAAGTGGATAGTGCCGCGCGGTCCAACCTCTGGGTCACTGCATCCACTACAAGACAGACGTGGACCTAAAATGTCCCGGACCACCGAAGCCCTCCCGACCCGTCGGCCACTGTGTACTCTCGGTGTCCATGCGTCCACAAGACAGGGCTGAGCGGCCCCAAGATATAGCTTATCTCGAAAGAGATACAGCTCAACAGTAAAGGCTATCTCGAAGGAGATACGGCTCAACATGATATGCAATATGCATCATAACTCGTGACATAATAGCATGCATCATATGACATATAACAATGCAGCAAATACTCATGCAACACATATATGAATGTATACTCAACCAGGATATCTCGGATAGTACTTTCGTACCTCTATCACAGCAAGCCTAGCCTTACGCAACACCGCTAATCAGGTCTAGCACAAGCCTACGCATCAAAAGCATACTCAATCAATACTACCATGCTCGACTAGCAAAACCAGTACTCCCTAGTACTACCAAAGGTTTAGGGTTTACCTTCGTCCGTCGACAGCCCTTTGATGTCGATTGCCTTGAAACTCAGGCGCCGCTACGCTACTACTCCTGGCAGCTCTTGGCTATCGTTCGACCAACAACTAACCCTAGAAACCTTCCAAATCCTCTCAACTATGAGGCAAAATCATGAATTGGCAAGTCACAAATGAGAAATCCGAGCACTATTTATAGGCCATGTTCGGATCCTCCGAACAACACTCCGGAACGTCCGAACGCTACGTGTCCATTGGCTCTTGACAGCTCATGATCGGATCCTCCGATCATACACTTCGGACCGTTCGAACATGCATGGAAAATGACGTGTCGATCAACACTTGACACCTATGATCGGATTCACCGAACTACACTTCGGATCGTCCGAACTCTTCGGTGCTTCCGAACCCTCTTCGGTCCGTCCGATCATGACCATAGCCAAAATTACACCTTAAACCTTCTTAATCACCATTACTCCGTTAATTACCCAATTTGGAATTCGGGCTACTACATTCTTCGCCAGGCCAAGACGATTGAGCTCCTGAGCTCTGATACCATGTTAAGATTATGGGCAAAACTCAACCCCAAAAACTAGCTCAAGGGGGGAGGATTATCCAAGACCATATATACAATTCTCAGGTTAGTAATTCAATCGATGTGGGACAATTAACACACCCCTCTTACGTCTAGGAATGAACATCTGGAGCGTGGAGTTTACAAATGACCCAATTATGGGCAAAACGGGTGGGGTCTAACACATAATGGTGGAACCTGAGCTCTGATACCATGTTAAGATTGGAACTTGGATCTAACTCAACACAAAAGCTAGTTCAATGGGGGAGGATTATCCAAGACCATATATACAACTCTCAGGTTAGTAATTCAATCGATGTGGAATAATTAACAGTTATTTTTCACAACTTGTTTGTATCATTGCTCACATAATATACACTACAGTTAGCACGAAATTTTTTTAAGAGTATAAAAATAGATTAAAAATTAATACTATTTCAACAGTATATTGTTAGACAACTAAAGAACTTTTTTGGATAAGCTGACCATAAGGTACATTCAACAAATACTAAAAATCTAGTTTTTAGTATTAATTTTTATGATAACAATGTTTATATTAACTACTTTGTAGTGAAATATTCTTTTGTATTGAGGCTCACTTATAAAATATAAACGAACCAACTCAATTCGCGAATTTTTCGATACACTACAAAAATAAATGCTTATGGTGACATTCATAAATGTCATTATATTCATTATTTAGTGACACTTAAGTTTTAGTGACACCTCCGACAAATGTCCTCTATTCCAATGTCGTCTTAAACTTCCTGACATTTTTTAATGTCATTACAAGATGTTAATGACAACCTCATATGTGTCACTAATTATTCATATAATAACAATTTTAAATGTCAGAAAAACCCATGTTTTAAATACATTTATTGTAATGCCCGAGAATTAATTACTGTCAATCAAAGATTATTGACTTATAATTAACGGGATTAAGAAAGGGCCCACTGAGACACGATTTAAGATAATGTGCGGCCATTTATTCTGAATTTTTGAATGTGTTGCCGAAGCAACACCGCACCTGCGCTCATGGTTAGACCGCACCCGCGGTCGATGTCCAGTAGGGTAGGAAATTTTATTCGAAGCAAGACAGCACCCGCGGTAGAAACAAGACCGCACACGCGGTGCAAACAAGACCGCACCCGCGGTCGTCGAATTCCAGAAAATGAAAGTGCTGCCGAAGCATGAGCGCACCCGCGGTCTTGAAGCTACCGCACCCGCGGTGCTACGTGTTTTGCGAAGAAATGGGCCACCTCGACGTATGCATGCAAGGATATATATATAGTAGGATTCCTTCGAAAATTCAGCAAAAATTAAGAAAAGTCTGAGGGAATTTGCTGAAAATCCTTACGCTTTCTACGAGAAATCCGTCCGTCTGATTTTGAATCCGACTTCGGTACTGATTTCCTATCGACGTAGGCTACAACTGGACGTAAGTTTTACTACGTTTTGACATGTCTTGAAATTATGATATTGTCAGAATTGAATGGAATTCATATATGATGTTCTTGGCATGTTAGACAGCGTAGAATCGAAGTCAGATTAAGAAACAGACTGATTATGGAATTGTTGTGAATTTCAGAATGAAATTGACTAGAATTGATGTCAGATTTGTACGCTGGTTGATTGTAAATTATTGGAATCAGTAGATATTGGTTTGGTATCACCGGTATCGCAGAATTGTACTATTGTACTGCCAGAACTTGATAAAACAGAGATGTTGTGATTTGATTAGAATATTGATATTGTCATTGCCAGATTGAACAGTGACAGACTTTGACTCAGGACTTCGATTGTATCAGAACGACAGCAAGAAAAGTATAAATAAATGTTGATTCGGGATTGCACAACTCGAGTTAGGCTTGACTTGAGTTTCCCTAAATCACATACTTTATTTTATTGCATTGATATTTGCAGATTATCAGATTGATATGTTAAGTCTATTGAATGATAGCAAAGTCAGAATTTGAGTCTAGGGCAGATCAGCCTAGATAGGGCAGAACCGCCGAGTCTTGGACAGAACTGCTAAGACCCTAGACTTGTGGTATATCGATGAGCTTAGATGTAGATCGACATCTATTGTAGACACTCGATATAGCATGCTCAAGTCTAAGTCTTTGTCAGAACTGCTCAGACCTTAGACTTACGGTGTATCGATGAGCTTAGATGTAGATCGACGTCTATTGTAGACACTCGATACAGCATACCAAAGTCTAACTTAGATCGGGATCCCTAGATTAGAAATAGGATCAGATCAGATCACGAGTCATTGATTCATGTAGTCAGATTAGATACATGTGTTGATGTTTGTTTATGTTTTTATATATGTTTTATATGATTGCATGTATACATTGTTTATACTGGGATATTTGTATCTCACCGGAGTTATCCGGCTGTTGTCTTGTCTGTATGTGTGCATGACAACATGTGGGACAGATACAGGATCACAGAGATGAAGAAAGATCGAGTTAGAGTGGAGACTACGGACTTGGACTAGAGATAGGGTTTAAACACTTGATAGTAGATGTTGAACCTGAGTATGTATGATTGTATATTTTATCAGATTTATACTTTTATACTGATATGTATAGGAGTTTGATTCCATTACCTTCCGCATTTTAAAAAAAAAATTTAGACTATGTTTACTATAATGGATTAATTAGTCCCAATCATGATTAAAAAGATGATTAGCGTCCGGGTCCCCACATTTATACATACCTTGTTATTATAGTAATAATGACAAATTTATATATCAGTTAAAATCATTATAATGACAACTAAAAGTGTCGTGTATGTTATTTATAGTGACATAACAAATGTGAGAATATTTGGGTTGTATAAATATTGGAGGAGGGAAAAATATTTATATGTCAGTTAAAATCATCTAATATTTTTTTTTTTACACATTATTAATTTTTTACAAATGTCATTATTAAGTATTTGTAACAACATTTACTTAAAAGTGTCTACAAAAAAATATCACAATAGCCATTTATTGTTGTAGTGACAGTTTGAAAAATATTTTATTTGTTTTCAAATTTATCAAATTCAAACCAAACACAAACATGTACGAACTTTTTTAAGTTAAACTCGATCCTAAATTAAATTTTTCGATAGTTCGAGAGCCGCTTGCTAGTTTTAATATTTAATTGATATTATATAAAAACTTAGATTTCGAGCTTTTCGAGTATTTACTTTCGAGCAATAGTTTAAATAGCTCGCAACCATGTTCGAAGCCGAAATCGAACCCAAACCTGAACATTAATTTGAAACGAACTCGAAGACATCTATTTCGAGCCGAATTCGAGTCTTAAATTTTTTTAGCATATTCTTCTCGATCTCGTTAGTTTACATATCTAGACTTTCACCAACTTCGTCAATTAGTGCAAAAATGATAGTACACGAGAAAAGGTAAATACTAAATATATTGTGAATGTAAGTTTAAAACCCGTTGCTAAGTGACTCAGAAAGCAGAATCAAGAGGAAAATAGATTTAAAAAAAAAAAAGATAGGAAAATAGAGAGGATGGAGACATTGTCCGGTGGGGTAAGCACATTTGGATTATCAAATCCTTGTGGGTGGATCATAGGTGGATGTGTACATACTAGCATCTTCTCATTTTGGCTTTGCCTTTTCGGATGTTTCGTCAATTTCTTGGAGTAAAAGATCCTCTTCTTAGCCACTCGCTACTGTTTCAGTCAAATAATAGCGCCTGAATTTTTTTATTTTATTCTTCCAGTGATTCATGCGAACATTGACATCTACACAAAGAAAGTATGTCAAAATTCCTATTTTGCAAGAGGAGATGAAAATGTTTACCGACAGAAACATGGAATATCCTTGAACGTTAGACGCCGTTAATTGTAATCACAGACATCGACCGGAGGCGGTACCAGAAACTTTAAATTTGGAGGTGCGAATTATATACTCGAAAGTATAAAAGGGGAGAGGAATTGATATAAAGTGTTAACATGAAAGATCGATGAATAAATAATTTAGAAACAAGTAAATCTTGGTAATCCCAGATTTTATGATGTATGAAATAAATATTTGGTTTATTAATTTTTATTTTTGTTGAAATTATGTATTCCAATGCTAATACAACGTATCAACTCAAAGAATTCAATTTGAAGTTAATTAATTTATACAATCGTGTCATATGAATTTTTGTGATGAACTGAAAGAAAAAATTCCTCATTTCTTCTGGTTCTGGACTCAGATTATTTTGAGTATTCAATGCTTTGGGTTCACATCTTTGAAAATTGGACTAGTTTGTGCATTTTGTGACAACATAGTAAAAAGCCCATAGAAGGGATTGATTGATTGATATAATTTGCACACTTTGGTATGTGATGAGTAATATAACCTACATGCAATTGATTTTACGCATGGAATGAAAAAGTGGCGCATTGGAGTGAGTCAACTTGGACATAAGAAATATATATTATTATAAAAACAAAAACCAAACTTCGCCATATAACACACAGTGTTGACTGGTGAAAAGAACACCGGAGCCGCCCCACTAAGCGCGTTTGGTGTGATTATAGATAAACTATCCGTCTGTCCACTTATGCACGTGACAAGTGGCTAGGTATTGAGCCACTTCCAAGAAACAGCGGCGGGTCAAGCGGCGTGCCGGCCCACGGCGGCGCTTATATTTGTGATATTTCACGAGTCAAGCTGGTTAAAAGAGGTATGTTAGATAATTTTTATTTTAAAAAATACTTTATTTATAATATAATACATTTGAAAAAGTTATTTTTTTTACAAAAAATTTGATTAGATTTATTTTTCGAAATATCCTGATTATTAAAAAATAAATTATATTATCTTTTCAATACAAATATAGGGTTTTAAAAAAAAAAAATTGATTTTTTTAAATATTGTTTAAAAAATAAGGTGCATACCCGAGTTTTGCAAAAATAAAGTAAAACACCTTTATGAATAACAAGCGTTGTAAAAATATTTAAATATATGCTTTTTTATTTTCAAAAAATAAATAAAATATGTATTTATATCAATCCACTTATTTTATTTTTACTAGTAATATGATTAATAAAAAATTAATATAATAGTTGAAAAATTCAACTTCGTACTTAAAATTTTTGAACTTGTATTTTTTAGTTTTTTTTTAAACAATTTCTTTTATATTTTTTTAAAAAAGGGTGCAAATTTTTTTGAAAGATAACTTATCGAATATTGTAAAAGTAAATAATATTTTAAAATGCTTGATCAGTTCACAATTTTAAGTTGATTTATCTTTTAAATTAGTCCACGAACTAAATAAGAATTGAAGTCCAAATTCATTGATTTGAAAGGGAAAAAAAATAGATTGACGCACATCCCTTCCTTTATTTTATTTTTTAAACACTAAACTAACATATATTTAAATAAGTAAAAGAATTTATTTAAAAAAAATTAAAAGATCACAAAATCAAGAATTTTAAGTACGAAAATTCAAGATTTTGCATACTGCAACTATCGTTATTAATTTTTTTATTAATCATATTTCATGTAAAAAAATAGAAAATAAGTGAACTGATACACATAATCGTTTCTTTATTTTTCTGAAAACTAAACAACAGATCAATATTTAAAGCAATAAAGAGGATTTGTTTAAAAAATATATAAAAAGTACAAGTTTTTTAAAGATAGATTGCCTAATATTTTACATATAAATAATTTTTTGAAAAAAAATAGTAGACAAGTTCATCATTTCAAAGTAATATATATATTGAATTATTGAACTGAGATTTAAACTCTCATTTTATATAGTACACCATTTGGCAAAAATTTGTGTGAGACGGTCTTACGGGTAATATTTGTGAGACGGATCTTTTATTTGGGTCACCCATGAAAAAATATTATTTTTTATGCTAAAAGTATTATTTTTTATTGTGAATATGAGTACTGTTGACCTGTCTCACAGATTATGATATGTGAGATGGTCTCACATGAGACTCACTCCCACCATTTTGCTTTAAAATCAAACCATTTCATCCAAGTATAATCCAACAGAGACACGCCTTTGAGCCAAAAATAAAGAACTTCAACTAGTGAAATTGACAATGGCTTTGGGAACCATTCTTCTGAATTTGAAGTTTGAACAAGCAGTGAGTACTTAAATCTAGCTTTTTCGATAAAGGGCTTTCATCAATAAATTTTTGTATACGTCTTGAATTATCCATGTAAATCCGTATAATTGTGCCTTCTGTTAATCTACAAAATAGTCTATTCTTTTTCTGCCCAGCGGGGAATACAACTCTCCCACTGAATGTTCATACCCACTCATGTTGTCCAATATTTACAGAAGTTTCCCTATTTTGCATTTTCTCCATATGTAATAATTAAAATAAAAATAAAAATACGCTCTTAGATTTAAATATTTCGTGAAATTCGAGTAATTAAAATCTATACTCAATAAAAATGGATTTCAGTTTTAATTTTATATCTAATATCTTATAATGTCCATATCAGTCTAACTCTCTTTAGCATATGCTAAGAGTAGATTCCAGATTTTCATCCAAAATCTCACAAAATAAAAGGAGCAAGAGTATCTGACATGGTAAATGAATGTAACGCAAAAGTAGCCTTCCAAAATGCTACGTGTATAGCCTATGGGTGGTGTGCATGGAGAGCAGGAAACAAAGTGTACACTCCACAACTTCCGCCGACGCAGCGTGGTTGAGGCCCACCGAAAGCGGCAGCGGAATCGCGACAGCTCAATTTTTCCACCGCGGACCCCGCCGCCCTTTTTCTCCTCCCTCACCCCACGCGCTTCGTCTTGTCAGGAATTTATCCACTTTTTCCATTCTTTTCGAATATTTTCTACGTCGTTTTTTTTAATATATATTTTAATATGTGATACAGAAAAATAAATATATATATTCACCTACTTCTAATAGATGTCACACGTGCCAACAATAACGATTGGATTTTCAAAAGGAAACTCGTTCACATATTTGTAAACACATGGTTCGTCGATGTTGACAAATTTGTAGATAAAATCGAACAATTAAATTTTCATGAACATTAGGAAATAATATTTGATACATCACAAATATTAATTAAATACCGACTTTCACAAATGACTCAATTGATACATTTTTTAAATCTAATTTCAATTTATTTCTTTTTTGGAGATAATATGTTATAATGTTCATTTTATATATTAAAAATTATATTAATATGTCTAAAAGTATTTCAAAAAAACATAATTTTGAAATTATTTTTTTCTTAAAAAAGAGAGATGAATAGGAATGGGTAGCAAGCAAGGTCTAAAAGTAACACGTGGTGCCGTCCACCTTTCACACGCATGTACCCCGTCAACACGTAATTCAAATGGCTGCTGGCTCGACACCAACACTGACACACAGCCATTTTACTTGACCCATTCTTTTACTATTACAAATATACATGAGACAATATTTATTATTTTCGGACCTAATAGTATTTCAAGATTAGATAGATATAGCACCAATAAAAATCGAACAATAAACATTCTATAGCGGTCTTGTTTGAGATGAACGATCGAATCGACAAGTGCTGCCCATCTTTAATTGAAGAGCCAAAATAAGATTAATAATAATGGGTCGACATTCAGATGGGATGAACTGTAAAAATATTACATCAAAACCTAGAAATTACTGAAATTTTTCTTTCAAATAACATAAAATTAATGGCCCTTCGAAAATGTAACAGCTTAGAGAAATTGCAGTGATTTCTCCAAGCTGCAAAAAAAAGAGGAAACGGCCATATGGAAATCATTTATCTACAAATCAGAGGTGAGAGTAGTTATCTCGCTCATCCGGGTTCAATCAAGCATCGAGGGGAGGTGGAAGGTTAAGATCGAGGTCCAGACCCCTCTTTCCATCAGATCCGTCAAAATGATTTTCATCCACGACAGATGAAGAGTCGGAGTCGCTGTGAGCCGCGGAGTTTCTAAACCCAACAGCCGTCGGGTTCAGGCGGTACGCCGCCGGCATGCCCAGATGCTCATATATCAAAACCGGCTGCCCGTTCGGCAGCACCGCCATCGAGGGTTGCCTCCGTAAAAACTGATACCCTTCCATCGGTGCCGCGTGATCCAAGCCGAAGACGGTTTCATCGGTGGCGCCTAGGCGGCGCGTGAGATCCAGCTCGACAGGGGCACGCTGGATGAGGTCCCCGCTGGACGATTCGACTGTGCTGCTGTTGCTGGGGCTGCGGACCTCGTGCGAGAGGGGGAAGTTGGTCTTGGCCTTCGGACCCCGGAAGTCGCGTGCCGCGGTATCGTACGCACGCGCCGCATCTTCGGCGGTGTCGAAGGTGCCCAACCAGACTCGGGTCTTCTTACCCGGGTCCCGGATTTCGGCAGCGTAACGGCCCCACGGCCTCTTCCTGACGCCTCTGAAGTGCACCTCCTTGACCTTGGCGTCCCCGTTTACTCCGGCATTAGCCTTCTCCTTGATCGCCGTCATTAGGATCCCTGGAGCGTATAAAATATTTCTGTATCTTGTGCGATGAGAAGTTAAGGAAGAAAAGGTGCAACGGAAGCTTTGTTTATATAAAGAGGCGGGTGAGCGCAGTCAACAAGGGATTTGACTTTAAGCACGGGATGTAGATAATAATTATGTGCTACTAAATCTGCGGTTACAATTACGTATATTTTCTATTTAATCGCTATTACATGCATATTTTCTCCTCTTTTTTTTTTTTTTTTTTTTTTTTACTGTAATAGGAATTCGGCAAAGCTTTCTAGCTAGGCCTAAAAAGTAATCAAATATCTTCTATTATATTAAATCAGAGTATTTTATGTCCAAAAAAATTATTACATTGTGTATTATTTGCTGATTAATTTCACTAAATTTATTGCAGTTTTACTTAATTTTACAAAAATACTCTTAAATCCTCAACAAACCTCTAATGATATTTCTTGATAAAATTTTTACATAATACAAATTTATTATACTTATAATAAATATAAAAATAAGATTTTGTTCAGTTACGTTTGCTGGGACCGCTAATGTTTTTTAATTATATATATATATATATATATATATATATATATATATATATATATATATATATATATATATATATATATTGTTCGATTTTTATCAGTTCATTAGAATACTTTTTATGTTCACTAAATTACTAATGATACCTTTTTATTTTTTTGACCTTTAATTTAAAAATTAAGTGAATTTATTTAATCGTTCAAAAAATAAATTACTGACTTTTACATTTCAATATTGATCAATAATGCATCGTACTAATTTGCAAAAGAATAAAACTGTTGCCTGTTTAATTTAAGTAAGACGAATCATGAATATCAAGACTAGATGTATGCCTATCAAAAAATAAGAGTGATAAAAGGAATATTAATTTGACATTCCAGTCGAAATTAAGACAAAAACTGCTTAAAATTCCGATACGAAATAAGATAAAAATATGCCCGATTCATCAAGTTTCAGCCATTTTTTGTTTGGGACAAATTCTCAAATGTCAAGTGCAAATAGTTAGATTCTATTTAGTTGTTTCGACTTTAAGGATGATTCTTCCCGCCTCCTTCCTTACGAATGTCGCTCGAACGCGGTATACGAGACAGCCACGCCAACCCAAGACATATATATATATATATATATATATATATATATATATATATATATTTATATATATATATGATATGCAATTTAATTTTTTAAACAACAAATTCTATATGGTCGATAATAATCCGTAGTTTTTCTGAAGTTTGATAACAATTCATTGCTCTCGCTAAAAAAAATAATTGACGAAAAATCTCACAATTTCTTTTAGAGATTTGTAAACTTATTAATTAATTAATTAGCTCCTCGCCCAAGCTAATTAACCTAATCTTAAATTCCTAAATTGTTTTACTTTGACTAATTTTTTTAATTTCCCAGGGCTGAACCGAACTTGACACGTGTCTAATGCCTGCTTCTACGTGTCTGCCTAGCAACCAGGCGCTGTTTCAAATCTCTCTTTCCATTTCCCCAACGCTCTATATTTTTCTATTGCCTTCTTATGTCTAAATATTTGTTTTATTATCTAAGTAAAAATACCTTCAATCCGATTTTATTCATAAAAAATTATTATTTTTTATATCAAAAATATTAATTTTCAAGTAAAAATTATAATTTAAAATTCAAGTTGAAAAAATAAAACGAATTAAGATTGAAGTTTATCTATTTCTAAAATCTATTGATTCCGACTACCTTTTTCAAAAATAAAGTATCGAACTAGCACCTCATCTCTTTTGAGTGTGAACAATTGGGTCTCCAATCTTTACTCCACTCAGTCGTCAAATAAGAAGAATATGGGGCTGCGTTTTGCTTCCGTTTGGGCTTGTATGATTAGTTTTTGTGGGCTTCTCTTTGTTAAAATCACAAAATCAGCGACATAATGTCAAATTTTAACTAAACCAATAAAATATTTAGTGCTAATAATTCTCAACATTAGTTCATACTAGTGTATCGACACACGCGTTGCGTAGTTATATAATATTTTTTTATAATTTATTTGATTTATAATTAAATGAGGATAAAAATATAACTATAAGAAATAATCAGGGACTCCACTGTAATTTCGATATATAATTGTCTCAAACTTAATAAAATTGTATAGAAGTATAACAGTGTTCCTTCATCTCCACATATAATTATTAAAACAGACCATGACACTAAAGTTAGTTATTCTAATTGTCTCAAACTTAATAAAATAGTATAGAAGTATTGATAGTATAGATTTTTCATAATTTCCAAAACAAAAACCCGTTCTTAAACAGACAATGCTTGGCTTTATAGTAAAGCAAAAATTTGTGTAAGACGGTCTCATGGGTCGAATTTGTGAGACAGATCTCTTATTTGGGTCATCCATGAAAAAATATAATTTTTTATGCTAAGAGTATTACTTTTTATTGTGAATATAGGTAAGGTTGACCCGTCTCACGTATTAATATCCGTAAGACGGTCTCACATTAGACACTCTTATAGTAAAATGAATATAAAAATTTCAACATATTTTTTAATAAACCCGGGGGTATTTTCGTACTTGTGGTCGACTCTGCTTGGGCACAAAGCTTCTGCTTTTCTCTTTAGTTGTGCAAACCCTTGGCTTTCTGGTATCTTTTTCGACATCTCCAATTCGATTAATCGGAACTGAGAAGTATAATCCAACAGAATGAGCCGTGGAAGTGGAGGTGGATATGATCGGCATATAACGATCTTCTCTCCTGAGGGTCGTCTCTATCAAGTTGGTATGTTGTTTGCATCAAATTTTGTTATTTCCTCATTTTCCATTCTTTATTCGTATTGAGGTCTCGATGTTTATTTTTCTTGGGATTAGGGTTTTATGATTTATTTTTGTTACGAATGAACTATGTAGAGTATGCTTTTAAGGCCGTCAAAGCTGCCGGAGTTACCTCTATTGGCGTTCGCGGGTCGGATTCCGTTTGCGTTGTTACTCAGAAGAAAGTTCCTGTTAGTTTTTTTCTGAAAAAATCGTGATCTTTATGATTGTTTTTATTTTCCAGTAGATGTTAAGTTGTCAAACTTGATTCTTGTGGACGAGTGTGCAGGACAAGCTTTTAGATCAGACGAGTGTCACCCATTTGTTTTCAATCACTAAATACCTTGGATTGTTGGCTACAGGCATGACAGGTACATTTTGCTTTGACTTCTATTTTCATTAGCATTTTCTTTTACCGAGTTGCACATTAACTAACTGATGGGTTATTATTGGAGACATGAATTGATAATCTTTCTAGATGAAAAATGATTTTTTTTTAATTGTATGGGAATAACTGGTGCATCTTGTAATTTTATGTGGATGCAAAGTCAGTGGCTACATGCTGTTGGTCACATCGAATAATTTATTTTAACCACAGTAAACGAAATGCTAGTTAAGTATCTGTTGATTTAAATCCTATTTACATTTTTCAGACTTGATTTACATGCTTATGCTATGGAACAAAGTATTTCGTGAACAAATAATTTATTTTGTGAATTCACAAAACTAGTCGCGCTGTGTAGTTCTGGAAAATTGATTGTTTTTGCTTTGCATTCGATTTGGGTTGAAAATCCATATTTTATTTTGCAAAGAAGCTCAATGTTCTTCCATATCGTTATTAGTGTCAAATGTTGGTTTTTATTTGATCATTTTTGTTGGTCCCCTTCCAGCTGATGCAAGGACTTTGGTGCAACAAGCAAGGAATGAAGCTGCTGAGTTTCGCTTTAGATATGGCTATGAAATGCCTGTTGATGCATTGGCGCGCTGGTATGTTGATTTGAATTTTGAATACTTTTGTTGCAGTAAAATTCCATACAATTTGATGGTGCATTGGTTCTATGTTGTTTGTTGAGGCAAAGCGCTTTTTTTTAAAATAAATCATGTGTTTCTGATTATTTAATGGTCATTTAGTCTGTGCACATTTAGCCTAATGTAATCCTAGGATTGTGCGATGAATTGACTTCCAATTCTCATTTCTCCAATTTTTTCCTTAAAATAGTGTGGCAAACTGACAATCCTATAATCGGATCTTCAAAACATGTGTTTATAGGTAGTTGTTTGGGACTTTTTGCAATGAATTCTTTAATGGTTCAAAGAAGAGCGTAATGAAGGTGTTAAATTTTCTGGTTTCACTCGAATCATAGTGCCATATTTATCCATGCCACAGGATTGCTGACAAGTCTCAGGTTTACACACAACATGCCTATATGAGACCACTTGGAGTCGGTTGGTTGCAGATTATTTCTACTCTTACAAACACTTCTTTATAAAATGTCTCGCCGTATAATAAGTTTTATTTATAATGTGTCTTTTAACGTGGGCAGTTGCTATGATTTTGGGTATTGATGAAGAGAAAGGTCCGCAGCTCTTCAAGTGTGATCCTGCCGGCCATTTCTTTGGTCACAAGGTAATTTGGACTGTCCATCTTTTGAAATGAAACATAAAAATGGTTTCACTCTATTTTTATGTTTGTTCTATTTTTATGTGAATATCTGTTATCCTTTTTGCCTTTTACTTACCATAGAACTTTGTATGTGCCTTTCTTGAATTTTTATTGTATACAAATGTTATCACCGAACTTTGAAATCTTGAGGACATCTAGTGCGGTATCTTCTTGCAAAAGAATCCATGAAAGTTCCAACAAGGGGCTTTCTGAAAATAGAATTTGAAATGGTCATCAACTTTTTTCTTCAGGACTTACACTATCTTCTATTATGGTTAGCAAGTTAGGAAATTCTTAATTTTATTCCCCTGGGGCATTTTGAATGCCCATGCAAGCTTATGGCTTGCCTTAGACTGGGGAGTGTTGAATCTGGTGAAAATGGCTCCTCGAGTTCTGTCATCATTATTCTATACAGTAGCTCTTACTGGTTAATTTCCTTAGTTTAGTCGGCTTTGTGAATTTAACGTGTACAGGTTTGGATTTATAAAATCTTTCGGGCTTGACAAGATTGACGGGCTTTCATTGAAACTGGAACACTGCATATATCTGTGGTATTGGATGAATGATGATATCGTGGATGAGTTGTGATTTGTTGTATTTATTTTAGTCTTGACACCTTGGTGATTGGTGTGTTTTCCATACCCTTCGTTTTCGCCTCTCCATGTTCCCTTTGGCTTTGATGTGTAGTGTTTTTCGTTGCTTACTAAAGATCCCGAAGTAAGAGTATTGTCTGCCTTCACTATCAAATGACGTGTTTAACGTTGCTTCCTAAAGATACCGAAGTACGAGTACTGTCTACCTTCACAATCAAATGACTCCATTTGATTGTCATGGATTTTAGATGGATGTCAATTACATAACCTTAACTTGTAGCATTAGTTTCTGAGGGACGTGCTTTTGTGATAGACTCGTAGAGTTGCAGTAATTTTCTTTTCTTTTTTCATTTCTTTTTGTTTCTCTTTGGTCTTGCGTTGTGTATTACCTTCCATTTATTTCTGGCAGGCAACAAGTGCTGGATCAAAAGATCAAGAAGCCATTAATTTTCTAGAGAAGAAAATGAAAAATGATCAGGCATTCTCCTATGAAGAAACTGTACGGGTAATGAAATAGGTTTTGCTGCATATGATCTCCTCATGAATAATGCTTGATTTTGGATACTGAGCGTATTATTTGCTATAGGCTGAATACCATACATGTTGGTTAAGATTTAGGGCATGTCCCTTTTTAGATGATATTGGTGTTTTAATGAAAAGTTTCATCAAAACAGCTGACATTTGGCTTATTGCCCTTGATTATTAAAGTATGAAGTTGTCTTGAAAGCTTTGTGAAGTTGCTCTCTTACAATTTATTGAAATCTAATGCAATTTGTCATTCAGTTTATTCTTGGAGGTGAACTTTTGTTTAGGTTTTCTTATGAAACAAACTTCCTGGTTAGAATTCAGCTAACATTATTTATCTCAATAACTTTTGTTCTAACGTTTGCAATGCCTTCGATCGCAGATTACAATTTCTGCTCTGCAGTCTGTTCTCCAGGAGGATTTCAAAGCTACTGAGATTGAGGTAGTCTTTATTTGTATTCGTATTTTCTGAAACTGGAGGCATGGTCTTTTTATTAGTTCTTTAGTTCTGTATTCTATTAACGACTTCGCTGTTCGTATAGTGTAAACTCAACTACTTAGCAAATGAAAACCTATCATATGCTTTACTTGAGGGATGGCACCTTATTTGTTAACATATTGTTTAATATTAGGCACATTAAATGCGCACCATCGAAGAACATAGGCTTTCTACATTTTTGTCATATGGATATGGATTGCTTTCCAAAACTTAAATGCTACTGTTATTATATTTTTCTTAGAGGCGAAACTTGCTGAATGCTGAGAAATCTTTTGATGTTTATACCAGGTCGGTGTTGTGAGGAAAGACGATCCGGTGTTCAAAGTATTGTCGACTGAGGAGATTGAAGAGCACTTGACTGCCATTAGTGAGCGAGACTAATCCCTTCCGAGGTTATCCAAATGTTTACGTATTCTGATTCGAACGCATAAAGTTTGATTCGTGGGGAAAAGAGTCCGAGGGTGTTTCCACATTTGTCTGGATTGTGAAATCTTCGAACCTCATGCCCCCCTGCATTCATCTGACCGAAAATATGTTCCATGTTCGGATTTGGTTCATCTCTATCATTATTTCTTTATGTTATTGTCGGATTTATACAAAACTAGGCTCTGATGTGTAATTCATTCTCTATGCTTTGTTGAGGCCTTATTAATTAACAACGACATATTTACTAATAATGATCCAAACTGGTGATTAATTACACCCATGCTAATCAAATCATATGCTAAATATGATCATTTATGAAAGGACCTCGATGACCGATTTCAATCTTAAATCAGGAGTAACCGTACTAGAATCTGAACAGAATAATTTCTGAAAGAATCTCATTGACCGATTTCAATCTTATCCCATTGTTTCTCAGCTATATTTATCGTTGAACGAGGCCAACACTTCATGTATGAGAAGTGATGTCATAGAATAAACAAATATGGAGAGACACAGGAATCGGGCTGTGAGCGAAGGACGAGGCCAGACAATTTAGTTAAATAGATTTACTTTTTCGAAGACCTTTCGTTGATATTTCAAATTTTTGTTTGATTCTTTGCAAGAATTTTACTAAAAATAAAGAGGCAATTCAAGTTGTTTGTCGAGTTCAATAACTTAGATGGAAGATCAACTTAGCTATGTTCGATTAGTACAAGCACGTGACTAACTCTTAATTCGAACGCGCCAAGCTTTACAGTGGGCGAAAATTGTATAAATTAATTAATTACTTTTCATTTAAAAAATTGAGAAATTAATCCATGATGCTTAATTTATCTACAAATAAAAAATACTGAAGACCAGTTGCTATACACGCTTTATTTATTTTAACAAGATTTTAAAGAGCACAAATCATCGAAACAAAAAGCACGAACCATCGAAACATCACGGTGAAGTTTATGCTTTGCAAGATTAAACGGATCTAGTATAAGTTTATGCGTAATGAACTTTTAGAGTGACCCAATGCCTTCACAAATGGACTTCACGTTGAGGCCCAATGCCTCGGTGTGTTTGATATCCAGTTTCGGTCCCAGTCAAATAATTGTAAATCTACATACATTCAACAGTGACTAAGTGTACTTGTCCACACCAAAAGCAACTTGTCCACAGATGCTGGTAACACCTGGGTAGTAGAAAGTTGAATTACATAAAAACACAAATCACATAGCGAACCATCAAACTTGAGTACATAGAGCAACTGCAATGCCAATTACATATCTAATTTCAAATTCAAATCAACAACCTACGATAAACTTGTCTCAATCTTATCAACAAATAATAAAATACTCTTTCAAGAAACATAAGATCGTGATGATAAAAAAAAGTGAAGAAAGGACTAAGGAGTGAGAACCTTACTCTCAGAGAGGTATCTTTTTAAGCTGAACAGATATGTATGTGTATGCCGAAAAGTTTGACTCCTGGGGCCAAATAATTCAAGTGATTGATGTATACAAAGAAAACATCAAACAGATACCATAATACAAAAATTCAACAAAAACTGTAGCTGCATTGAGTTGTTAGCTTTCTTTAAGTAGAGCAACACCCGGATTTCTTTACTGCTGAAACATCATCCTTTAATCCCACGTTTATGGTCTGTCCCTTGGGTAAAGTAGCCGGATCATCACTAGCCTCAAGTGCTTTTCTGCTGACGACGCGATGTATCTGAGTAAGCACTTCTGTGAAAGCATTTTCCACGTTCATTGATTCCAGGGCAGAGGTTTCCATGAAAAACGTGCTTTCCTTCTCAGCAAAAGCAGTCGCATCTTCAGTGGAAACAGCACGCAAATGACGTAAATCAGCCTTGTTTCCAACAAGCATGATGACAATGCTTGAATCTGTATGATCCCTCAGTTCCTTCAACCATCTCTCAACATTCTCAAATGTAACGTGGCGCGTAACATCATAAACAAGCAATGCACCAACAGCTCCTCGATAGTAGGCACTTGTGATTGCACGATATCTTCAGCAAATACCACACATCGGATTAGGTATGATGTAATAGGTCACATGGTTTAGATGAAAATTGAACACCCAAAAATAAACCACAACCATAAATTTAGATTTACATCTGCTATGCCAAAACAAACACTCAGGGAACTTAAAACAGTTTTGGATTAATGATGCAAAAACTCAAAATATGAGATAATAATAAAACCTTTGTCGTCATATACAAAGATTCATACGCATTCTAATATGAATATCATAGCTTTACAACTTTCTGAAAAGTGGTACTACATGATCAATAGTTACGTATAGCTAAATGCTAATAGCACAATAACTCAATGTCTTCTTTAGCAACTCTGGCAAAAGGGAAACATGAAAACAGGAAATTACAAGGCATTTAGTTCCTTACTGCCCTATCGTATTTCTAGATACACAGAAAATTTTACAAGTCCATGTACTTCAAGATATGCCACTTTAGTTGGCAGTTGGCAGCTTGGTATCACAAGGAATAACAATTGGTCTATCTATGAAAAATGAAATTGTATTTTAATACATACAGTAACTCAAATGCCACTATTATTGGCAGCTTAGTGTTACAAGGAATAACCGTCTTTCCATGAAAAATGATGATCAGGATTAAGTTACAGGCAATAGGCTATTAGGCTCGTTATATAGACTAGTATTTAACAAAATACAATAACATGCACGAGGTCAAAAACATGTAGATTTAGTGAACTTCATACTCTTGAAAGAAGAGTTACCTTACAACACTTACACCACTGATGTTCAAGATCCGTAAATAAACTTGGGAGCATACGTTATGGTGTCAATGTAACTTTCCAAGTGATGTTCCGTGTATGGAAACACCAAAAGTTACAGATAGGTCGTTATAAATAGGACAAATTGCAAGTTATTTATTTAAATTTCGCAAGTATACCAAAACACTGACAGATAACTTATCTTGGTTCCATACAAAATTCTCCAGAAAATCAATGTTGGCCTTTAACTGTTGCTAGTTTTGTAAATAATGAACAAATGTAATGTCAAATGCAACATATACGGAGGGAAATTCGTCACGCCAGATAAAATCTTACATTCTTTAACAAAATATATAAACCCAAGAAGTTATAATTAATGGTTGAGCTGCATGCAACAGATTTCAGAAATAGCTAGAACCATCCATTGCAAAATGCAGATAGATCTAAGCTAAAAAAGCTTCAGATCTAATCCTCATACCAACAACGGCTACAAAACAGGTCATGCAATTTTCAAAACCTTAGATCTCAAAAATTCTAAAAGGAACGACCAGGAAAAATCAACATTGCAACAATCAAAGCGGAGATCTCAAACCAAGAAAGTGCTCCTCCAATGCAAACCTCCACATAAGATACCATACTCATTTTCCCATAAATTTAGAACGCGAGGTAATAATACCGTTCTTGACCAGCGGTATCCCAAATCTGAGCCTTGACAACTTTATCGTCGACGCGGATGCTTCGAGTGGCGAATTCGACGCCAATAGTAGACTTGGACTCCAAACTGAACTCGTTGCGAGTAAATCTGGAGAGCAAATTGGATTTTCCGACGCCGGAATCTCCGATCAACACAACCTTGAACAAGTAGTCGTAGTCATCGTCTGCTCGATACGCCCCCATGAATGTATTTGTATATTTGCGCGATTGATCGAAGAAACGTAAAAGGGACGTGCCCCGTTTCCGGGAAAAGGGACCGAGAAGACCCACGATCGATTCAAATATTTATATTATGTATTTACTTTTTCTCAATTTAATCGTGA
Organism: Primulina eburnea; assembly: GCF_022965805.1. Taxonomy (NCBI): domain Eukaryota; kingdom Viridiplantae; phylum Streptophyta; class Magnoliopsida; order Lamiales; family Gesneriaceae; genus Primulina; species Primulina eburnea. The sequence continues at coordinate 29,482,695 of NC_133114.1, forward strand.
TTTTATAAATGAAAGTGGAACCCAAAAATCCACAATCTATTCAAATCTTTATATTTTGTTTTACCTTTTTTTTCCAATTTAATTGTGATTTTAGAAATGACTATATGTAATTATATGTGAGATCCTCTTATCGATATAAATTTGTGGAACACTAAATGAATAATTATTTTGTGAGACAATCTCATATATTTACAAACGTGTTGATCTTGTTCATTCATGTAATAAAAATAATATTTTTAAAATAAAAATTAATCTTAATTTATATCCCTTTGCTTTTCTAAACAAGTTTACTGAAAGCCACCGAGTTCATGTCGTTCATGGAATTTTACAGTCCTTAATTTGTGTTCGACCCCGTGGCCGACTGTATGGAGTCTATTCCTTTCTCCTATCTTACGCTCTTGGAAGCTCGAATCCTCTCCCACTTGCGTTCGTGATCCTACAACGAATGCTTCGTTTACGGTTGTAGTCCTGTTTCACAAACTAATCTACCACTTTCCAATGCATGGGTTGACCGCCTGCAGAAATTGCAGTCTGTTTCTAGTATCCTATCTGAAATGCACTCAATTGGGTACTCTCCTGACCGTGGGACTTGCAATTACCTTATTACGTCGCTCTGCAAAGTTGATCGGTTAGAAGAAGCAATTAAAGTCTTGCAGGGCATGAGCAAAGCGGGTTGCATTCCAGATTTGGATAGTTATGGAGCTTTGATCAGTGAAATGAATGAGCGAAGAATGACAACTGAGGTACTAGGAATGGTGAAGGAAATGGTGAGCAATCATGGATTGAATCCAAGGCAAGATACCATGCTAAAAGCAATCGGTGCAATGCGTGCTAATAGGGACATATGGAGATCAGTAGAGATGCTCGAGTTTTTAGAAGGTGAGGTTGTGTATTTTGGATTTGAGGCCTATGAATCAGTTCTCGAGGGTTGCTTAGAGGGACGTGACGTCATTTCGTTTTGGCTGGAAAGTTTGTCATGAGAATGACCGAAAAAGAGTTTACCTTGAAAAATCTCAAGGAACCTTTGTATCGAAGTATGACCCAAGCCAATTTGGCTCAGGGACACCATCCTTGCATATGTGAGAGACTCAAGTTCGAGTCTTCTCCACCAAAAAAAAACGTCCATAACACCCTTTTGGATATTCTTGAATTTCATGAATTTAAATTCTCTCCTTTTTGAAGCTTGTTTGTTTATTTTAATATAATGTCACGAAACAGAGCCAATTTGTAATCAATCCATCAAACCCCTTATCTTAAGTCCAAATCACACCATCCAAAACGCGTGATGCACTTAACTATGAAATTTGTGATGTCCTACATATGAGAAAAACATAATCTTTGTAGTATTAATCGGAATTCCGTGCGTCCAAAAAATCATCTGGTAAGATCATATATATAATTTAAATAATAATATTAATAACAAATAGCCTTCCAATTGCTTTTGTATTATTTGTATGATTATACTGTTGAAAACTGCTTTGTTTTTACCCAAGAGTTATTGCTTGATCATATAACTTTTGTTTGCGGAAATTATTATCTAAGACTTGACCTGGAGTCTAGCATTTGCCATCGAACATTCTTCAACTCTTGGTGGGGTAGCTGGGCTCCAATGCTATGCCACACTCGCCATTCTTATCAGAAGAATCACGCTTTATTTTGACATATCCTTCCTCACCCCATTTAGTCCCCCACGAGTTCTTCACAAGCCAGTACTTCTCTCCATTTTCTACACCGTAGCCTACAGCTGCAACTCCATGATTTAAATCTTTTCCACAATATCCAGATAAGATCCCACTAGAATACAATTGAAATTCGTACCCTCCAGCATCAACGGCTACTGCTACTGGTTGTTTAGCCACTGCAGCTTGCAAGGCCTTCTCATTTTTAGGAGGTACTGATACGTAGCCACTTATTGCCACTGCTCTTTCTTTTTCTTTGTCAATTTTACACCTTCCACGTACCCCTTCATAAGGATAGTTTTTTTCCGTGGTTATGCCATTATTATTTTTTATAAATTCAAATGCTTTTTCCATGTATCCACCATTACAACCTTCATTTTCTCCCTTGTAGTCGCAGTCTACAAGCTCTTGTTCTGACAAAGACACCAATTTCCCAGTCTTGATCTTGTTGATGCCTTCCACTGCTGCTACGGCGGAGAATGCCCAACAGCTGCCTGTGATGAAACATGTTTATTTGGTTATCAGTATACAATTGTTTCTTTCAAGCGTTCTTCATCTAAAGAAATCCGCTGGAACATTTACTACAATTCTCAGTTGTCACGCCAATGATATTTGAAGTTTAATAAGTTACTGCAAACCTTACGACTACCCTGTCCTGGCATTTACTTTCGTGTCTTCTGTGAAACATTTCAAGGAAATATACTTTCTTGACATCGAAAAAGTTGAATAAATTTTTTCGCGTGTGTGATTGATATAATCATTATATTATGATGTTACCGCTAATATTTACTAAATGGTGAGATAAGATTTTGGTTATTTCATTTACCAGCGCATTAACAAGGCTAAAACATGATATTAGATGTTTTTTTTACCACAAGTTCCTTGATTCTTGATCGGAGTAACAGCGCCAAATTTCCTCCAGTCTATGCTAGATGGCACTGAAGAATCACCAAACGTGCAGTTGTGTTGGTCCTCTGCCTGCCGCTGGCCACGACTCCTATAACCCAAGTATCTCGATTTGAACTCCAGATTAGTCATGTCTGCAAATTCATTATCTGTAAGTCTATAAGGAAGATTCTGAGAATTGATCAAATCAATCAACACTACATTTGACTGGTAAATCCCGAATCGCAAATTCCATTCATCTCTGTTCTCATATCTTCGTCCATGTTGTATTATCCAAGCTTGGTACCTCTTCATCATGACATCCATGATGTCCTCGCTTGTATTGTGGCCAAAATATGCACACGAAGAACCACAGAGGACACAAAAAAGTACCATAGCCAGGAAATATTTCATCATTATAGTTTTAGTCATCAGTGTAAGGGAAGATTTTGTATGAAAAATGGCTGGTGAAGTTTGAAACTCATCAGCTGAGGCGTTTTTATTGCAAAAGTTCACAAACATGGATTGCATACTCATGTAGGTAACCAATATAATTGGTAAGTCAGTTGGATTCATGTTTTTTATATTGGTTTCCCACTTTTGTTTAGCTGCGGCAAGTCTATTGTGTATGTTGTCTGTAGTTTCTGTTTCGTTCACGGGTTCTTAAAATAAGAAGGGACACAATGAATCCATGGAGGTGAAAATTCCGGCGTTCCTGGTTAGTTGTTAAAAGCTTGTCGGTTTCATGGGTTCCATTGTTTCTCTTATACTCGTGAAATATACAGTGAAATTTGATACTATTTTTATCCAAAAAGCTATACATGAAATTTGAATGTGTTGACCGGTGTGACTCGTGTGAGTAGTAGTGTCAATGTTCACGGCGTTGTTCCAAAAATGACGGGCCTCGTAGGGATCATCGCATCGATTAATACGACAAACACCATCACTTAGTGTTAGATGTTTCATATCGCTTGAATAAAATTTGTGTGAATTGTATATATGGTCTTAGACAATCTTCGTGAGAACAAAAATACACCATCTACGGTGAAACCAGAAGAAGACTTGGAAACCACCAAGGTCATCCAGTCTCAAACTTAATGTTGATGCAGCCGTGGATGAGTATCGGAATCAATAAAGCATTGGTGGAGTAGTTTGTGACACTCAAGGGCGGCTCTATTGGCATTCGGGAAACAAATTAATCAACTAATTTCTGTAGCTCATGGTGAAGCCTTGGAAATCCGAGAAGACATTAAACTGCTTTATGAGAAATGTTTTCAAGACGTTTAGGTTGCATCAGATTCAATTTTGGAGGTTCATGCAGTCACCACCATGATGTTGGCTATATTGGATTCTGTACGGCAGAAATAATAGAGTGCATTAAAGCACATATGGTTTGTGAGATTATTCACGAACGCGGATCGGTTAATAAAATAGCACATCATATTGTTCGTTTTACTTTGTTCTCCCCTTCATCTTTTGCTTGGGTTAATTATGAATTTTCTTCTTGGTTGCTTAAACTTGTAATTGACGATTATTTTCAATAATATTACGAGCTTTTGACCCTAAAAAAATTGTACCTTTTCTATGTAAACTTCTAAAATTCTTGGTCAATTTTCAATTTTAAAATCCGAATAACTTAGAAAATTTGCATTTTTTTTTATCAAATTTAATTTTAAATCTAAATAAGTTGAACATATAAATTGCATTCAAAGATTTCCTCAGGAATGGAACGTTATTAAATTAGTAGGAATCTTGTTATATGTTTATTCATGAGACAGATCAAATATACTAATATTTACAATAATAAGTAATAATTTTGACATAAAAAATAATATTTTTTAAGGGTAACTTAAATATGATATTTATCTAACAAAATTGACACGTGACACATTCTCACAAAAAAATTTGTGTTTTTAAATATAGCACTAATTTAAACTTCTCAAAACCATACACTAAAAAAGAAAATAAAGAGGATCGGTGCTGTTTAATAATGTTCCTAATCCCCATTTTCAGTATAAAATTTTCCGAGAAAAACTAATATATTGACAATTCTTTTTTTTTTTTGTAAATGGATAGATTTGTACATATATTGCTATAATTTATTTCGCCGAAACGGAAAAATAAATATATACGTCTACTAATTAATATGTAAAGAAACGGAAAGCGGCAATTTATTTACGATATCTCATGCTTGATATTCCAGAATGTTTCTTTAATGATAATTTTCCAATTTAATATGTAGAGAAACTCTGCATTGATTCCAGCCCTTTGGAATAATTAAAATTAAAACTTTGAATTGATATATAAAACTGCACAACTGCGCTATTTAAAAAAGTGAGATTAATAAATTATTATTATTTTTTTAAAAAAAAGAAGAAGATGTGAGATTCTAAAATTAATTAATGATCAGTTGAGGGGTCAATGTGCCAATTCCATCCACCAAAGGTTGTATGAATGCAGACAATATACTCCAACGTTACTGATCCTCCTGCGTCTGCTCAGTTCTCTATGAAACCCAACGGTCGCATTTCCTGCAGATTTAAAACCGCATCCTTGTTAAACTCCTGTAACTAATTCCTTCGACTTCGATTTTGTAGTCTTCCACGTCTCATTCATTCTCTCTTAGCTTAGCTATGGGTGCTGGTTTTTTCGCGGGGGTTCTACATCTTTTCTTATTCTGCTGTTTCATCTCCGCCGTGTCGGCCGCACAAGGAGGCGGAGTGCCTTCGTTGGAGCTGTGGTGCGTTGCCAAGAACAACGCGGAGGACAGTGCCCTGCAGTCGGCCCTCGATTGGGCTTGTGGGCCCGGCGGAGCGAATTGTGCCCCGATTCAAAATGGTGGGCCTTGCTACGACGCGTCCAACATCCTTCGTATGGCTTCGTTTGCCTTCAATGATTACTTCATAAAAAATGGTCTTACTGATGATAGCTGTAACTTTAGTAACACTGCCGCTCTCACTTCCTTGAACCCCAGTGAGCTTTCTGAATTTTTTGGCGCATTTTCTCCCACTTCTGTTTGATTTTAAATTATGTTATCAATTTTTTTTTCCATATCGTTTCAGGTTATAAAAAGTGCATATTTCCATCCAGGTGAGCTGCTGTGCAAAATTTTGTATCAGACCTGGTTACAAATTTGTTCTTTATTTTTGGCCGATCATTCTTTTATTCAGTTGTGTCAAATGTATGAATTCTAGTGGTCTGCTCTCTGTGGTGTTGTAAGTTCATTTCCTTTTCACAACACCCACAGTAATCTGTTATGATTTCAAGTAGATGTTAGAACATAAATGTTAGAGAAACACCAAATCCAAAGAGTTTACTGGTCACTTCACTTTTTTTATCCGGGGCATGTTAGGATGATCTTGTATAGATTGAGAACTTCTCTGTTTTTTTTTTGACAATTCTAACACTCATGGTTGTGTATTTTGGTGCGGTTTAAGTAGGGGAAATGTGAACTTGAATGGTTCAGCGACAGCAGGGCCGGCTACTGCGGATATGAGTGCCAGTAATTCAATCTCGAGACGATGGGATTTGGGATCGATCTCGATTTGTCTCTTATTTTCCATCCCACTAGTACTTTTGTAGTGAAAACAAGACTGGATACATTCATTCTTGTCTGTAACAATCCTTTCTTGTTCGGATATCATATAGATATTTCTTATCAATCCCACGCTTAAAGAATCACCAAGTGATTTTTTGTTAAACATGCTCATTTTCTTGACCTTTTGTGGTTCCTGTTGCATTGTTGTCCTAAATTTTTGATATAAAATCTCTTGGTGCTTCCATCAGCTCATGATTTTCACAGCTTTCCATGTTCACATAATAGATGGGAAAATTGTGGGTACATTACAGATGAACTCATTTATACCCATCCTTGAGTACAAGTCAGCTCGAGTTTAAAGTGTATTGAGTGTGTGTTGTGTGTTCACGTTTGCGCGAAAAAGAGGAATCTACTTGCCATTTTTGGCTGAATATCGGTATATTTTTCTAAAGCAAAATGCAGGTTCTAGACTTCTAGCCCTCTGATCCATGACCCAAAAATGTACAATACAGAGAAAATCGTGACTCTATTTGGAAAATTACTTATAAATTTTTTGCGATTCCCAAAAATTTGAAAAATACGTTTAATTATTATTATTATTTTAAAGCTATAATTGGATAAGAGTTTGTTTAAAAATGTTTTTACAAAACTTTTGTCCAAATACATTTTTAAGTTTTTTTACTCATGAAAACACTAAAAACGATTTTAAATCTCCATCGTAAATCTAATATTTTTCATTGATATTGTACATCTTGTTATGATTATTTAACGTGAATAAATTTTATATCTATTTCATGTACATATTTATTCGGTCCTACACTAAAGGATGTTGCTGTAAATGTTCATTCGATGATATAATAAAAGTCACATCTAATTTTTGACATTGTTGGTCAGTCCACATGAAATTCCCTTCTTATTTTCCGATGATCCCAAAAAGAGAAGTGAAAATTAATTAGTTAATTTCAATGAAAGTAGGTGTTTCCTTTAGTCAATGATTACACAATCAGAAAATGCATTTAGTCCGTGGTTTCACATCGTGCCACCAAACCAAAAGAGATTCATTGACTTGATATACAATTATACCATTGTTTATTTCGCCGTCCCACTTAATCAGCAAACTATTATATTAGTTTACCAACATTCAAGAACGTTTCACATGCATGATCAACCAACAAATAATGTTTCTAAAAATTTCAAACTTTTTTGGTTCCCCTTAATTATATAATTATAAAAAAGATTCGTCTTAAGTATAATTTAACTTTTGTAATCACGCCCAAATTAAAATTTAAGTTTGAACTTTGAAGTTAGGCAAAAACTTGTGTGAGACGGTCTCACGGGTCGTATTTTGTGAGACGGATCTTTATTTGGATAATCCATGAAAAAGTATTACTTTTTATGCTAAGAGTATTACTTTTTATTTTGAATATGGGTAGGGTTGACCCGTCTCACAGATTGTGATCCGTGAGACGGTCTCACATGAGACCTACTCTTGAAGTTAAGGTAAAATTTGTAGAAGGGTGCATGATTTAAATTTCCAATTTTACTTTTTGAAATAAGATTAATTTTGACAAACTAAATCATCAACTGTTGACTGTGTGGGATAGAAGAAAGAACTAGGAACATCTCGTTGTAGACGAAGAGCGCAACTTAAAATTTCAGAGTTTGTATATTACAAAAACGACAAAATTAAATGAAAACGCAGACATGGACCAAAAGAAATCATCCCAAAAAAAGTTTCGGCTCTGTATGTATTTGTATGTAATAATCACAAAATCGGAGTGAAATAATACCTTTTTATTTACATTGTCACTGTCTCTCAAGGTCGACTGGGAAACTGCCATCTTGTCCACATGATTGATGATTCTGAATCCTCCGGGATGATCTTTCTCTACTAAGAATCCTTCTGAACGAATTTAATCTCGAGCTTGATCCACTGTTAACTTTAGCCAAAGATTGTCCCCCGCCGCCATCTGAAGTTCCTTCAAACGGGGGAGCCGACGGTGCTGCTCCAGCTGCAGCCACCACCATTCCTTCCCTCGGCTCCGCCACCAGCCTCGGCTCAGCCTCCGCGCGGCAAACGGGACAAGTTAAATTCGAAGCAAGCCATTTATCAATGCAGTCTACATGGAAACTGTGGTTACAATTCGGCAAAAGCCTAACCCTCTCACCATCTTCTAACGCACTTAGACAAACTGAGCACTCGACGGAGCTCCCGCGGCTTGTTTGCTTGAATGCTAAAACGGGTAAGGAGGCGAGGACCAACGGGTCAAGGCCCGTTTTTGGTGGCTCAGTGGTCTGCAAGATGGCGGAGGTTCTTAACAAACGGAGGCGCCGAAGCTCCTCCCGGCGGCGACCTTGGCGACGGATCGCGCATCTTGCATACACGTGAAGGAGCGTGACGAGGAGGACGACGAATGATAAAGAAATAATGGCCGTGATCATGATCTTATTATTGGCCTCATAGTTATTCTTCTTATCTTTGTTGTCGAAAAGTAAAGATGTATTGTTGTTAGATTCGTCATCGCCAATTCCCATTGAGAAATTTGGGACGGAGGAGAACAAGATAGGGGGATTAGATTTTTGGATACTTGAGGAGAATGTGAATCGAAAGGCTTCGTTATATTTATTATTTGTTGTGTGCGCAGCGCGCGCGGGTTTGCGTGTCGAAGGAACACACCGTGAATCGCAAGGTGTTGACTAGAAATTGGAGCATTGACGTTTTTGACAAATCCGTTCCGTTGTATTCTTCTGATGAAGTTTCCTGCGCTTTAATCTTCTCTCAAATAATTAAAGCGTAATAAATATGCAATGCGCGAGATTGACTAGTGATTAGGATCGGACAACGAAATTAATATATACTAGTTACTTTGCACACGTCATGTATGTGTGTATAATTTTTTATCATTATTGATGGACTAAAGTGAAATTTGATAAATTATGGAGGGATTAAATTTATATTTGAATGTTTAAAATAAAAATAAAAATAAAAGTTTGTGTGGTAATTTTAAAAAAACAAAAAACAAAAGTAAGGGTAAAATTGGAAAAAAAGTTGGTGTCCTTAAAGATAGTTATTCTAAGGCCCTCACACTTAATATAATAGTATAGATATATAAATATAAAAAGACATCTTTGAAATTGGAAAATATAAAAAAAATGATTTCTTCCACTTCACTCCTTTTTTCCATACTAATAATAATATAGCGTTGAATATTATGGATCTTGTGCCGATATACAATGTTACGTCGGATATACCATAAGGCCAAGGGTGCCACGCCCCCAAAAAATTTTCATTTTTCTTTTTTTGTATATAACCTTTTTAGAAAATAAATATATAATTAAATGCCCTAAAAATATATGAAAATAGCGTGTCTTTTCATCAAAACTAGGCTCTAAATAAAAAATACATGATGATTTTTTATCGGATACATTGATGATATTTATTGAAAGATGAATTCTAAAAATATTTGTATTGGTGTTATCATTGAAGACTTTGAAAATTTTAAAGAATATCGAATTTCGAGATAATTTTTTTTCTTGTTAAAAACATACATATGATCTTAATATAACCGGTGAAATATTTATCTTTTCCTTCGTTTGTTTGTCTATTTTTTGTAAGCTCCTCCCCTAGAGCTTAAATCTTAGATCCTCTCCTGCCGACGTATCACCAAATAATTAATTTAAAATAAAAATTCTAAAAAAATAGAATTTTTTTTTAAAAAAAAACCTTGAACAATCGAGACATAGATATCAAAACTAAAATTTTACTGAAAGGATGTTTGAGTCACTGGAGCTAGATTTGAGTTGGGTCAAACTTAGATTGAGCAGCTATTGAGTAGCTCGGTTAGGTTGCAACCCAATGGCATATCACAGGAAGAATTTAAATGTTTAGGATTTGCTTGTAACCAACTATTATCATACCATTAAAAAAATATTGTTTCTTATAATAAAAAAAATGTTTAAGATTTACGATATTTTTTAAAAAATATAAAAATTTTAGCTAACGTATGAATGTCGCAACTACAATTAAGTGGTTTCAATACCAAGAAGAAGAAAAAGTTCTCCCATGACTTATTATACCAAGTTTTAAATGTGATCTCAAATTTTATTTTTAGTTGGGGCGATAGATTGTTATGATTAGGAGTTCTCCGATGACTTATAGTTTACCAGTCATTAGGTCATAAGTTTTAGACGTGATCTCAATTAAAACTTATCCGATAAATCATTAGGTCCCATGTTTTAGATGTGATCTCAATTTTTTTTTATTTATTTTTAGTTGATGAGATGATTGTTATAATTGGGAATTCTCATGTCCCAAGTTTTAGACGGGATCTCAATTTTTTGTGTGTTAGGGAGAAGGCTTTAATAATTAAGTTTTAAACTCGAGAAATCCTCTCAAACTTGAAATCTTTGTACCAAATTAGCTACAAGTCATCGAGATATTTGATCTCAATTTCGAAATCAAATTTTAACAACTTTTTCCACGAAGAAGAAAGAAGAACAACATAATTTGAACAGTACACGGGGAAGGGGCTTAGTATATAGATATAAAAATAGAAATAATTTATTAAAAATAAAATACTTCCAGAATTGGAGAATATTTTTTGGGGGTGCTGACTACGAATCCTTTAATTTAGCAATGGCGCCAAAGTTGCCCTGTGTAACTGTCAATTGATCTTAAAAAATGCCTAATAAGCTTCACAGTCTTGAATTGGCCCAATTATAATCTGATTGTCTAAACTATTGGGTTTCCAAGCCCAATGAATGATGGGTCCTTTCATTGTTTGCTGGAGGCCCAAAACTTGTTAAATTATACATGTTTAATTTATTTTTTGCTGCCTATTTCGCATAATATATTTATTAAATTATTTTTATAATGTGTGTCAGTGTGCGTATATATTGTTAAGATTGGAATTTGGACCTAACTCAACCCCAAAAGCTAGCTTAAGGGGGGAGGATTGTCCAATCCCATATATACCACTCAAAGGTTATTTATCCAACCGACGTGGGACAATTAACATATATTCTTAAAAAAAATTTGGTGTGATTATCCCAACACAGTTACAAGGGAAAATGCATTTAAAAATTTATGTGAATCAATATTTAATACAAGAAAACTGGGAGACGATTGACACTGGATGATGTCTCGGTGTCACCACATTTACTTCTTCTTTTTCCCCGTGATTCAAATTTTAAAATTGGGGAAGAACAAGTTAGATTTGGATCCGCATTCGAATTTCTGGACTTCACATATTTAGAATTTAATTATTAATTAATTATTAAGATCAATTCCATCTGAGTTTTACCACATCAAAGAAACTCCATGCTTTATCTATTTAAGATCAATCTCTTTTAATCTTTAATAAACAGATCGTTTCTAAAGCATACATGTTTGTTTCTACACAGGAGATGAGTTTTATATAATTAGGTCTCATACGCGAAATCTCGTCCCATGAAACGATGTTTTATCTCGACTAAAAGTCTGATTTAATTTATATGGTTACATAACAATTATTCTGCTTCGAACTATCATGCGGCTTATGGATTTATTATTTATTACAGTAATTTTTTTATTCTGAGGTCCTAGTTGCCCCAAGGATAAAAAAAAATCTGAATTATTGAAACTGTTTGAAAATTAATGTCTAGAAATTCTACTCCAAATACATATCAAGGGTAAATCTATAGTATTCTTTTACGTACAAATTTCCCATTTATATCAATTGAAAAATGCATAATTCATCAACTCGTAGTTTCAATTTCATCCTATGTAGATTTTGTTTGTGTTTAATGTTTATAATATTCCAAAACGGGGGACGAGGACTGGATTTGGATCCGTAAGTTCATGTTTCTTTTCAAAGTTACATGTGATTTATTAAGAAAATTATTACTACAATTTTCGATTCTTGATATTGTATGTGACATTTGAGTACTTTTCGATATTAAAACTTTACTTGCTCTTTCATCTAGTAAATTTATGTAAAATCTCAATACATACACAATGTATCCAAGAAAAATTAAATGGATCAATATAAGGGGAAAAACTTATAATATTACCTGACATTACACAATAAAAGTCCAATAGAAGAAAAAATAAACTAAGATAATTGATTGCGCATTATTCTGATACAATAATTGCTTGGCAAGAACTTAAAATGATAGTTTCTTCTCTTTTAGCTGCCGGAATTGGTGAAACATATCTGCACGACTGGTACAACAAACACACTGCAAAACCATCAAATCAATCAAAACAATAAAGCTAACGAAAAGTAAAATGCATTGCTGCCAGCAAATTTAAGGATACATGGGAATATCACATCAAAAAATAATTCAAAATAAAATAAGAAAATAATATAGAATAAAGAATATAAATCGGGTAAAAGTACCTGATAAATATGAAGATGAACACCATATAACTTGTCCTTGCAATTCTTCATCACCGATTCATTCCTTCACCATCTTCTGCATAAAATTGAGCTGGAACATGAAACCCCAAATCAAAATGGTTCGCAGAATCTGAAGATAATTGGCGGCCCCGAGGAGGTTGATAATTGTGGTCTGCGACGGCAAATGATGGCCTCTCATTCCAAGCATGAGCAAATAAGTTGGACTGAAGGAGATCCCTTTGGGAAAATGCAAATCCCTGAGGAAAAAATCCCTGCTGTGAAATCACCTCCATGTTTCCACTACCGTTACACCAGTTATCAGTTCTTTGAAAAGTATCTTGAAATCCCATTAAATTATTCGAGCCCGAAAGAAGCGAGTTGTGACCAGGATTCTCACTATTTTGATCAGCCTGTAAGGACTGAAGAGAGAGGCCAAGATCTTCCGCCTGGAATGAAGCTCTAGGAATAATCCCTTCATTTGAAAAATCAGAGTAATTCACAGAATTTGTAGGGAACAGAGATTTCATCGAGTTTACATCTGCAGCGTGCATAAATGAACAGGTACTCATACTTGGATTACTAATACTTGTGTTTTCAAGATGGATATCTGGCTGGTCTTGTGCAAGCTCACCAGAGCTGGGATTTGAGTCTGAGCTTGGAGCAACTGCATTATCTGTACTGGGGTTCCAAGTAGGTAGCTCATTTAGCTGATTTATAGCATTTTTCGCCTTCTGGATTAACCAATCCAAGGCTTTGCTCGGCCGGTCATAGCCTAACCTGTCTTGAACGTCGTAGAATTGAATCGCAGTGTGGGCAGAAAGCCTCACCCTACGATCCCTCGGCCCTTTCACCGTAAAAACTTTGCTGTGTCGATCTTTCCGGCCAGTAGCCCGGATAATATGCCCACCTTGAACTTGAACTATCTCGCTCCCCTTCATAATTATTCAAGTTCTTGTAATTGTCGGTTCATAACTGGATCTTTAATTATCTCGATGCAAGAGGGTTTTTCTCCTTTTTATGGACACTGATGATTCCACCTGATTAAAGAGCTCCTTAAATTTACAACTAAAAGGCAAGTTCTATGAATTTCGGCTTTTGATTCACTTTTTCTTCTTTTTTTTTCCCTCTTCCGGGCTTCTCTTTTCTTGACCTAATCTTGAAGATGTTTGCTTTGCAGTATATAGCTAGAGTACAGCAGCAACTGCAACCCTTAACCTGTGGATCTGGTCCTTCTGCTGTGCCTCTGCTGGTGATGTTGATCCCCAGAAAAACCCTACTGAGAAATCCCTATCCCAAAAACAAGCTGGTGAAAGTAAAGACAAACATAAAGTTAATATTTTATTTCTGAGACAAATATGATAAATAAGTTATGGCTTCAAGATCTTCAAATCAAGGCAAGAGATATGGTGGAGACAGAAATGCAAAGATCTGAGTTTGTGAGAAGGAAATTTTTTTAAGATAAGAAAGGGTAAGGTTGGAACAAAATGGTACAGAAATGAATGAAACAGTAGATCTTATATATATACACAATATGAAGACATATATATAAACAACCTAGTTGGTAAGAATTATAATGAGTTAACTATATTTGTGGCATTTCGTATAAAAAAAATGGTTTAAATTTGTGCATATATATTCTTTTTAAAATTATATTGCATCTCAAAAATTTCACATGGATAGATATATTTGGTACATTTTTTTAGAATAACTTAAATTATGGCATATTTATTTGTGTAATGGTGGCTTTATTTAATAAGATAATTAGGTACATATATAAGATAATACTTTATTCGATCTTTGGCTCATTTTTATACGAGTTAATAATTTTAATGAAGTTCGATTGCTACAAGAATTTTATCTCCTTTCCTTTTATTATTTTATTTTTTTTTTGAATTTTGCCTCCGGGGTTCAAATGTCATTTTATATTTCTTAAAGGGCCCTCGGCTGCTTTTCCCACCCACCCACATTGAAACTTGATAGAGGTTTCTTGAAATATCTCTTCTTCTTTTTTTTTTGCATGATTAATTTTATATTTCTTTAGTGTCAACTCAAATGCTATGCTCTTTTATCAAATGAAATGTTTTTGCAAGTGGATTTACATCTTGTGCCAAGTATTCCCGACTTATATCATTCATTAAAAGGGAACATCTTAAATTTTTACATGTATGTTTGTATCTGCGTGATTTTATCATTTACATTATCAAAATGTAATCTTAATCTATACAGACGACGATATGACGTTCTTGTGTACAATACCAAACACACACAAAACACAAACATAAAAGATGGAAATTGTCAATTTACTTAGTGCCTAAAAATATATTTTTTGGAACATGCTTAAATATAATTTTGGAGAAGGAGCCATTAATATAATTTTAAACATGATTTCTATTTTCCTAATTACCATAGCTTCTAATTTTTTATATATATAACATAAGTGCGACTCAAATAAATAATTAAAACGAAGTCAAAGTATTTAATTTTAGCGGTTACTTAAATTTAAAAATTCTTTAATGACTAATAATTCAACTATAGTCTTATGTAATTAATTATGCACCAACCCTCGTAAACTATAAAGGCCAATGCTTTAGAGAAAAAGGCTTCGGCCCCAGCAGCAAAAGTTCGTAGAGAGGGCTTGTAGCACTCAATACATGATATAGGAAGTACTTTTAAGGTGAGCAAGATATATTCCGACCAAATCCAAAGATAATTTCGATCAAATGGAATACTTATGTATATAATAATAATAAATTAATAATAATAATAATAATAAAAATATATAAATTTATGCCACCTAAATGTTTTCAGGCGAGGTCGTCGCACACGAACAAAAGTTAACGTCCGGCGTGGCTCATTCGATATCTCCGCTCTCTCACTTAGGCATCGGTGGAGCTATTGGAAAACCCATACTAAGGCCATCTCCAACCCATTACACTATCTTAGTGTCACACTAACTTTAAAATAGTGTAATTTTTACACTAAATCTAAAACTCATCTCCAACACATCAACTCTAAACTCTACACCAAAAAGAATATTCTCAGAATATTCCCTATTATTTTATTCACAACAAATAATTTATTTCACAAAATATTTTTAAACACAATAATTAAAATATCATTAATATCTAAAATAATGTATATATCGAAATCCATTATAAATATACATGAATTAAAAATTTAATTAAATAATGTTTTTTGAATTACGTTAAATTTTTTAGTATTTAATATTATTATTTTAAATACTTAAGCTTAATACTTAATTGAATGTAATAATTGCTAATTAATCACATAAAAAAATCAAAAAAAAAAAAAAAAGAATTAACGCTATTGCTACAGTATTGCACCAAATTTGGTGCAATACTGTAGCACACCACCAAAATAGAGTAGGAAATGGTGTTGGGTTGGAGAAGAAAAACTCACACAATAATGGAGTATTGCACCAACATGGTGTTGGGCTGGAGATGGCCTAAATGTGGTAAAAATATCCTCGGAAATAACTAATTGTTGTAATTGTACTTGCCACATTAGATACATACGATGTAATCTTGTTCGATCCCTACATCATTATCGTAACCCCTGTAGCTATTAATAAATTGAATGAAAATGCGGGCGCATAATTTTTTAGATACTAACAAATTTAAAGTTCTATTCGACTCTATATATTCATAAAATTAAATATAGCATCGAGACATTCTGGACATTTTTGGGTGAAATATTCAAAATATACATGCGTGTGGTTGTATTGGTTTTTTTTAAAAAAAAGAAGAAGAAGAAAAAGTGGAGAAGAATCATTGCTGTGAGAAAATAAGGTGAAATATTGGGTTATGAAATACATAAATATGGGTATATCTATTTTTTTTAACAAAATTGTGAAATTCATATTTCAGACATTAAATTTACTGTATTGAAAATTGGTATTTCAATGTCTCCGGTGACTATTAGTTTAATTATTTTCTGGATATATAAGTTGTCGTGCTGTATGAATTTTCAATCTTATAATCATTTTTAAGCAATGCGTGTATTATCTTTAAAAGAAGAGATAATAATATTTTATGATACGTAATTTGCACATTTTTTATTTTTAATAATGTTATGAGTCAATTCACTATTTTAGACCGCTAACTTGCACTTTTTCCCAAAATTTTGTTTTTTTTTTCACCAAAGAGCTTATGTGACTTCGAAAAATGTCACGCACATAAAAAATTGCTGACTTGACATCGAAAAATTGTGACACAGAAAAATACTGACGTGTCCAGTCTAAAACCATGAATTGAACATGGAAAAATCACAATGAGTCACCTATCCCATAATTGTTCTGAGTCAAGTACACTTTAACTTTGAAGTTCTTATGTTATGAGCTTTCGAAAAGATGATACATCTTGTTGACATAAATAATATCTATTAAACATTTAATATCTCCAATTCTACTATGTGATCGGTTCCTTCACGCTCTTCATCGTCCCGTCATTGGTGGGATTCCATTTTTCAAGTGACCATCATGAATATCGTAGACCATGTACGGTAACCTATGAATTTCAGTTCCATATCTCACAAATATCATGACAAAAAATGTTATTTTTCCTTAAAATAATAAGATATCGTCCTTTCCCCCCATTGATCTTATATATCCTAGTCGTTTGATTTTATTATAATATTTTAAAAAATATATTTATAAATTTCTAAATATATTTTATAATATTAAAAAGAACTTATATATCGATCGAACCAAACATGCTCTACACACTCCAGAGTTCAGAACTTCCCACTAACACGTCTACTTTTATACTAGCTTGAAATTATAAAGTCTAGCTAATTGATATATGTTATGTAATAATTCTCATACACAAATAATTTAAAAAATTAAAATCTGACGAACATTATTTTCCATCAAATTTCACCTCTTCCCAATTATATATATGTATTTACAAGCTAGAGTCTATGCATAGTTCCATTAGAGCCCTGCACAATCTATTTCAATTATACATATAAATAAGCGCAATCGTAATCTTTTAATCGAAAAATAATCACACTTTTTACTTAATTACTTTAAAAAAGTAATATTTGTCTCCCAATTTTAAGGAAGTCGGCACCTCATTTATATTTTATAAATTTCCCAATAAAAATGAAAATGAATTTTTTTGTTGATTCTGGAAATGTCACAATTAATAAAATCATTCGATTCCTTTTTTTATTTTAAATTTTGCTAAAAAAAAGTGTGATTCGTGAAAAATAGTGGTCCAAACCAACGACCCACACGGCAAATGTACAAACCCTAAATCGTAAGTTCATTCGTAATATATGTGACTTAAAATTTATATATATATATAGACACACACACACAGTCAAAAGCTCGAAATTCCTTTTTCCTTTAATGCACGCTTTATTTAGATGAAAAGGAAAAGCACGAAAGGAGTCGTGCTTTCATTTTCGAGCATATTTTGCGCCCGATTTTGCCCTTTCCATAAGCTGCTACCGCCATTTGTACGTACAATATTTCCTTTTCAATGATAAATCAATCAATACTTATCGTCTCCAATATATTCAATTTTTATTACACAACATTTTCTAACAGAAAGGATCGACTTGTTATGCTTATCACAAGTCACTTTTATGTTTGGCACTCGAATTTATAATTAACAAAATTAATTTATAGTTAAATCAAATTAAATATCTCCTAAAAAATTTTGAGTTAGAACAATTAATATGGGATGATACTTTAAGGGAATATTTCACCCTACCTCATGGGGTACAGCCCCATGAGAATATCAAAGGCCCAAATTTAACCACACATATGCGGGGTCCATCAATTCATATGCGGGTCCACCAATTTCTTTAAAATCAACTGTCCAGATCCTGTGGAGCACTGCCCCCACATGTAGCATCGAATTTAAGATAATACAATATCTAAAGATGAACATTTATCTGTACATACGAATTTTTTTTAGTGAACTCGTAAATGTTCACATATGGATGGATGTGTGTGAATGCAATCTTAGAAGGAAAAAGGATGCATCGATCTGACGGGGGATGTAGGGTTTCCGACAGTTGAATTTAAAATCCTTGAAAAGTATGAATTATGTAACGTCGTTAGATCCAAGATGATTAATGTCCACTGAATATTATCCTGCAAAATATGACTCACACTGCAACACAAAATGTTAACATGTCCCTATCTTTCCAACAACTTGCTATTTTTTTTTTAAAAAAATATCTATTATAACCAGCTCCAGTCATTTTAATTAGCCACCACACCTACTGTACACAACAACGTATATACATACATATATATACATATATATATATATATTAATATATATATATACATATCTTGCAATAATTAAATATGAAAAAAATTACAAGTATAAAGTATTGATCATATATCTACGTAACGTAGAAAATATTATTAAACATACGTACGTTAATTTAAATATTAATTCTGCATGTGTGTGTGTGTTCGTTGCCCAGTTGGATAAAATACCCGAGAGTTGTATATATGGTCTTGGACAATCCTCCCCCTTTAGCTGGCTTTTGGGGTTGAATTAGGTCCAAGTTTCAATCTTAAAAGCGCGTACAACGTTTATATATAAAGGTGAATCTCATCTTCACACTAAACAATATCTTGACAGCATATTTGTTGATGTCACAGATAAAAATCAAACCATATTTTAAGTGCAGTGGACCATAGATTCCCAGACAAGAACACCATTTCAAGGACAAAATTCAAGTATGAAATGTGTCTGTTCTTTCTTGCGCCTGTCACGTAAATTTGATTTCAGAGAAGGAAGTTGTGTACGTTAATGCAAGTGAATATCAGATCTATTTATGGATAATCGAAAATCAAGTCGTATACGAGCGACTTTTAGCCGTATAGTTTGGCATTTGTTACATCCTGTGAGTTGAACTCTTACGAGGGCATATGAATCTTAGCTATAGTAACACAAATAATTGAATTCTAACTAATATACCCACAGAATTCGTATTGCGAAATGTGGCTATTTGTCTGTGAGTCGAGACGACGTCGTCGTCGATGTAGGCACGTATCAGCTGGATTTATACCTGCAACGACGATGCCTGATTAATTTGGAGCTTTAATGTACGTACGTATGACTCTAGCTAGCATATATACTTAAATGTATAGGATTTAGAGCAATTCTTTTAGAACATCGAACATATATGATTAGTAATATTGTTTATTGTTTCGAACTATTTGAAAATAATTCTAGCTCCTTTAAATTTTTTTTTTATTTATATAAAACTTATCTCCTACATCGTGTCTTGCCTGGCATGCATGCAAATAAATTATATAATACTTTCTCCTCAGGAATTATTTCGTGAACCGAAATAAATTTCTACCCTCGCACGTCGGGTGGCTTAAAATTTGAGATATAAATGTTCCAAACAAAAATCAAAATAAGTGCGTGATATAATTGCGATACTTGTACGTTCACACGCCTTGAAAATGGTACAACTCGCGTGCTTGGGAAAGCAATGTGAAATGAAGCAAACGCCAATCACTGAATGTGGTCCGGTCCATCCATTCATATACCTTCTTTTTTCTCTTTAATATTCATCCATCCATAATATTCAATGTATATTTGTATTCCTAATTCATTTTTTTTTATATTGTTCATTAAATATACACACACACTACAAGGCTTCTCCAATCACACAATTACTAATAGGGAAAATTATATTTTTTTATACTTTATGTTTTTTTTTTCATTATTTTAGTCAAAATTTAGTCTCAGTCATATATCTTTCAATTTTTTTTTTTTTTCAAATTTAGTTCTTTTTATTTATAATGTTGATATTACATTATACACGTCGTGAGTAATACGTCGGTATTTTTCCCTAAATTTTTTCCCATCACAAAAAATAAGAAATTAATTAGGTCTTGTCTTGGATTCTTATACAAATGTTTTACGCAAAAGTTCACAATTTATTCAATATCTGCATCGGCATGGGTAAGTTTGCCTGTTTGAGATGAACTTTTTTTTCTTATTTGGAGGATTATCGATGTTACAACTGAGTCTTGAATGCGAAATAACGTCCCATATTTGAAATCTTTAGTGTTAGAGCAAGTCATCTGACATATGAACTTTATATTAAACAGTTATTGATATGCTTATTAATTAAGGTATCAAACGCATATGAAGAAGCTTCAGAATCAATTCCATTTCTTATGTTTGGAGAAGTATGGAAAAAAAATGGAAAGTAAGGGATATATAAGCCGGGCCTTGGGGAAAATGGATATTGGGCAAAATTCATCAATGGGCCCGTTCAATTTGTCTTTTCCATTTTCAGCGTTCAGGGGCCTGGAATTGTGAATCTAAGCAAATGTGACTAATTCAGAGTATTTCGTATTTCCCCAATATTCGTCCATTTAAGACTATAAAATAAATAAATAACAATGACATTATGGTGCAGAGAAAATCTAAATTCACCTTCAATCTTTCATAAACCAATAAAAAAAAGTGCGGTTCGTTTGAGAAATTCCTATCTCTCTATCTATATTTTTCTTTAGATCTCTTGTTTCACTCCGATAATATTATCTTAGGATTCTAATTCATTTTCCTAATAAAGAGATGAAAGATAAGAGAGCGAATTAAACATTTTTCGAATCTGAAAAAGAATAAGAAGAAATGGTTCGATCCTCCGGATTGGAAGTCTGATTCAAGTGATCAAAGAATTTTCAAATATGGAAATAAACATGCCAAAATGGTAAGAGAGAGTGGTTTTTTTGGGGGACAAATTAGAAAATCAAATAGGATGAAGACTCGCTTTCACACTTCTATCTACGATCGACGATTCATTGACGAACATGATTTATTTTCTAAATAAATATACATTTGTTATAATAAGCAAACAGTTAATGATTACTAATTAAATCGAGATTTGTCTACTAAACTTGAACAAATATTTCATTTTAAAGGACAATGTTTTTTTTTCCAAGGGACTTGTTTAATTTTGGATTTTCATCAATTAGGTTTTTATTTTTTATATATAGATATAGTAAGTTTTTTATTTTCGGTAATTTTGTTTTAATTGTCGACATGCCATCTGTCACAAGCATTTTTCAATACCACAACGACAATTTTACAAAATTAGTGAAATTAAAAGTTAACGTATCAAAATCTAACTTTGAAATTTTAGTGGACCGAAATCCAAATTTAACAAATTAATGGACAGAACAAAACTATTTTCCCTTGTTGAATCGAATTCGTGAATGTTGAGCTTTACTTGTTCATAATCGAATTGAACTCGAGCTTTATTTTAATGAATATATTTATGGCTCATGGGTTATTCGAGCTCAAAGCAACTTGAAAAATATATATTAAAATTTTAAATATTCATTAAATTCATCAAAAGCTAAATTATATATTTAGAAAAAAATATTTATAATATTTTTATTAATTTTTTTAGTTTTATTTAATAAATAAATTTAATATATTTTTCATAAATAAAGTGTGAATCTATAAATAAAATATCAAAATTATTATTTTAGTATTTTCTCATGTACCTATGAATAAATCTGTTCACGAACTAATGAGTTGAATATCGTAAAGATTTAGTTTGATTTGTTTATTTTAACGAGATTTATTAAATGAGCTCAAATAAACTTATTCGAATCAAGTTTCGAATAATTTACGAATAGTTTGGTTCAATTACATTCCTAACAATTTTTTTATATGATCTCGAAGGCAGTGTTATTCGTAAATTAAAGATGTAATCTTATTTACGTAGCGTTTGTTAAGCTTTTATATATTCTCGGGAGCGCCAATTTTCGATGTTCCCTCCATCGTTAAACTTCACCGACCCAAAATATATTCACAAAATTTGAACACACACACAAATCGAAACTCGAACTTCGAAAACCAAATCATCCCTCCCTCCAAAATCTGTTTTCACCATTACTACAAATACCTCCCAACACCTGCACACATCGTCCCTGGATACATCTACTTGCGTGGCCGATGGAGGTAAAAGTCTCGATCATGGAGTATAACGAGAAAGAGAACATCCCTTCAAATAAAATCGCCCCATATTCTCAAAACATCGAAAAGATTCCAAAGTATAGGAGTCCTTTAATGGACATTACTCACTTTTACTTGGATTCATCTCCCCTTCCCAGGGGTTTCAGGCTACAATCCTCCGTTTTAATATCTGGGTTGTTGCCGAGTAATCGGAAGAAATGTACTGCTGCTCACAATAAAGTTTATGAGTCTCGCTCGAAGATCTTGAGAAGTCACTTTAGATAGTTTGCGCGTCTGTTTTATTTAAAAACAATAATGTTTCTATTATTGTTTTACAAATTCTTCATCTCTTATTTTAGATTTGTATCGTGCAACTACTTCAGCAATGCAATTTTTTTATTGATTTATCTATAGATCGGTCTAAGAATAACTTGATATATTTCGAAGAAGATTAAAGAAAGAGGCAGCTCAGCCTTGAAGGAATTTTTTTACCCTTCAGATATGATAACATAATTCTCTCGTGTGTAAAAATACAATTTAGGCGTCTGAATTTTAAACTAGTATTCAGAGGGATACCCTGAAGCTGACACGAAGTAAGGTTTGGATTTATAACAATTAAATGAGACCACATGTCGTGAGCTGTGTCGATTACGATTCGGGCATCATCCGTTGACTTTTTTGGCTTCATATTAACAAATTTCTTTTTCAAGGTAAAATGTAAATAGGGTTTAAAACAATATTTAGACTTGGGAGATTAGATTTACGTATAAATAAATGGCCTGACAGGGATTGCCTAATGCCTACCAGTGTTGCTTGATTTAATGAGTCATTGAACGTGGCCTCTAATTATCGCTCCTACACGTCAGTCAGATGACCAAAAACGATAACAAATCCCAAATATTTAAGCCCTCAATTTCCCCCGGAAATTCCAAGAAATAATAGCAAGAACCCAGTCAGGATTTGAAGTTCACTTGTTCTTTTTTCAGAAGATCGTAGTATGTGTTGCAATGGGGATTGCAGGCCTTTGGGCTTCCTACTGGGTTTGCCCTTTGCGTTTCTTTCCTTACTCGTCTCCCTCGTCGGCATACTCGTCTGGATCGTGGGGTGAAGTCTCTTTACTCGGAATTTTTTACTATGCTGTGTTTTTGTTTTGTAATTCCAAATATGTTATATTGAGGCGGTATCTGTTGTATGGATCTTGAAAATAGGTTGACGTTGAGCTGCATATGCCCTTGTTGCCTGTGCGTGACGGTGTTGGTGGAGTTGGCGCTGGAGCTCATCAAAGCCCCCATTCATGTTATGGAGTGGTTTACTTCTCAAATCCCTTGCTGACATTTTTAAACTTTTTCCCTTGTATTGGGATCATTCTTACAAATGATTTCTTGTTTATTTCGTTAGCCGGTTTTCTTCAAGATTTATCGCAACTATAGGGCCAACAGAAGCACTAGCATGACTCGCTTTTCTACATGTAAATATCATCCCCTTGAAGTGAGTAGTGCGTGTATAATCCATTGTTGCTCTTTCTTGTCAAGTTAATTTTTTGTTTATCACATTGATGAACAATCCGTAGGCTGCGATTAAAGATTCTCTCCCATAATCTACATTATAATTGGGAGAAAACCATGGATTATACTTCATTATTATTTGAAACTAGGACTCCACCATTTCTTGGTCAACCAAAAGAAACAAACTTTGGACGCTATTACCAATGCAAAGGATTATTCCATGTTCAGCATTATTTTACACCAAATACAAAAATAGCCAAAAGGACTTGTTAAATGTGAGCTTGATCTAAATCCCTTCTCCAGTTCCACGATATGGCTCATCTTCTCTATCCTTGGATCCACGGTCCTTCTGTTCCAGAACTCGAATTGGGTACTGCCCAACAAGTAGGTCCTTGGTTGTCTGCCCAATTTCCATTAAAGTTTCGCCGATGGCCTGAAAGACTCCGCCGCCGCCGCCGCCACTCCCCGGCCTTCGCATTTGTTCATCTTCGTCTTCCCCATGAAAGAACTTTTCTGCTGGCCCTTCCCTCTTCGCCCTCGTTTCAAACGTTTCTCCCCTCTCTCCCTATGTGAAAACAAACATCAATTAAGCATACAACATGATCATTATACTATAAAGATTCAACTTTTAAGTCATGTCATCTTGCATTTGCCAAAAAAGGAAAAAAAAAACTCAAATTTATTGAAACTGGTTTACCCTCTCATATGAAGCTTTCTTTGCTTCCAAATCCTTCTGCGCCTCTGCCTTCTTCGTACCAGCGTACTCTGCTGCTTTTTCTTGACTTGAAATCACCGCATCCTTAGCAGCCGCCAGTTTCTCCCCAGCATAGTCCACCACCGTCTGTCCAGCACCGGCAACCTTATCTTTGGCGGCCACCGTCTTCTCCCCTGTATAACCTGCAACGCTAGATGTTACCCCGGCCACTGCTTTGGTGGCCTCCGCCACCTTCTCCAGAGTATAATGGGTTGCCCCCCAACCAGCCGCAACGGCCTGATCCTTTGCCTCTGCGGCTACTTTCCCAGCATATCCTGCAGCACTTTTTCCACTTTCCACCGTAGCGTCTTTTGCAGCCGCTGCTCTGTCTCCAACATAGCTTGCAACATTTGTAGTGGTATCCACTGTCGTATCTTTTGCCGCCTTGGCTTTATCAGCGGCGTATCCAGCAGCAGACTGGCCTGTCGAGGCAATAGCATCCTTTGTTTCCACCGTCTTCTTCGCCGTAAAATCCTTCGCCTGCTGGCCTCTCTCAACTGCGGTGTCTTTCAAAGCTCCACCTTTCGATGAGATAGAATCCTTTGCCTCCACTGCCTTCTGCGCGGTACAATCCTTGGCCTGCTGACCCTTTGCAACCGCAGTGTCCTTCAAAGCTCCACTCTTATCGGCAATATACTGACTTCCCGTTTGAATTCCTCGAAGAACATTGTCCTTTCCTCGACCTGCTGATTCTCCGGTCTTCTGCAAAGCCGAGGCACATGATTCTTTAGCCTTCTCGTATCGCTCCTCCGCAGCCCTGATTGCCTCCACGTAGTTCTGTTGAGCCGTACCCCTCAATTCCGAGATCTCCTCCAATGACGGCCCTTGTCGCCGTTCACGTCCCCATTTCTTGCCTTGTTCATCCTTCGTTTCTCCAACTTCAACAGGAAGAGTCTCGTAATGGTGCACTTTCTCCGCTGATCCAGCAGAACCAGGAGACCCCTGAGGCGACTTAGCCTTCTCAGCCAGAGACTCGTAATGGGTTCTCATTTTCGGAACCACAACCTTCTCCACCTCTGTCTTGCGTTGATCAGCGACATTCTCCCTTCTCGCTTGCTCCGAAGCCATCTTCAAGCTATCAAAATACGCACTTCCGCCGTCTGTATAACCGTAATCTTCTTTTTCTTTGAGTTCTTTTTGCGAGTTGTGAATAGTGACATTCAACGATCAATCAACTGCTTTAAATAAAAGCGAGAGGAAGAGGGGAACAATGGCGGTTGTGGCGATAAAATTTATACGGAGATGGACAAGTGGTGAGATATCAAGAAACTCAAGTGAGTCAGCAATTGAAATACCTCCTAGTTCTGACACGTGTCCCAATGACAAAAGTATGGATTTTGCAGTTTTCCCATCCCATATGAAAAATAACTTTATCCCGTTGGCTGACTCAATGGGTAAGCATTTAATGTAATTTTATTTCTTTTCTTTTCTTGGACAGTAAATTTAGTTTTCAATTGCAAATCAAGAATTAATACCATACACTAATACAATAGTTTTCGTTTTTATAGTTTATGTAAATAATATATTTCCGAATTAAATGATTTCTTTTAGAGATTTTATTTATTAAATATTTTTCATTGGAAAAAAAATCGAATTTAATTCAATTTACAGTAAGTATAAACATTGTTTGAGTAGTTCATATGGGGCCAACTGTTCATTTCATGTGACTCAGGCAAACCCTTTAATTAATGCCAAACTAATCCTGAGATAATTATTTCGACACAAACACATTGAAAAATGGGAAGAAGAAGAATAAAATTCCTATGATGAACATTTCCAGTCAACAAATATTATATTCAAATGAAGAGGGCAGCGTAGAGCAGCAGATTCCAAGTATCCGGCAACCCAGGGAGGCACCAGTGGCTGCAATCCAAGCCATTATGCAGCCCATAGTAAACGGGGTGCGCATCTTTTCGATATTGTGACAGTAGTGTGATATCAAGTAAATATACCGGTTTCTTGATTCGGCTCAGCACTTTGTTCACTACCACTGCAGCCATTGGGGTTCCTGCTGGATATTTTACCCCAAAAAATGGTTGTGTTTGCCCTACACATGTCTTTGATGGCTCGTTCCAATCCTTTCCCCTGCAAATTTTATAGATCGAGTGGACGTTTTTGAAAAGAACACATACACAAATAAAATAAAATGTTACGATTGAAATTAAGGAATGCTTACACATAATGCACGGGGGAAATTCCTTGGAAGAAGACTTTGGTTTTGGAAGGATCGATGTTTTTGTTGACCCATCGTGCCCAAGTTGCCATCCCTTTATAATACGCGATCAAACGGTTCATATCTTTGAACAATTTCCCTCCCTCTTCCATATAATCCCATCTGCATACAAGAGCAACTACTCAGATTAAATCTATATATTTCTAATTTCGAAATAGGTAACAATTTTTGTCAATTAAATTCTTTTGCATGAGTGTAAAAACGAGGGATAAGATCATCTTACGGCTGAGAGCTTCCGGTGTGAGTCCACCAATGCCAGGAATTGAAAATCAACATGTCCATACCTCTCCATGCATCGCCATTTTTAATTGAATCAATCTTCAGAACACGACCCACTTGTTGCCTCTCCAAGTCTACAAGGTATTGAGTCCGATAAAGTAGCAAGTTTACCCCATAATCCTGAAAACCCAAATTTTACAAATTTAATTAATCTACTCCATAAGATGTTAATATATATATATATATAAATTAGCAGGTATAATATAATTAAATATTTATTTTTATTTTCTGCGTGCTTCTGACATTGCAAGCAATTGATGTACGTATCAATGATAAAACATGCTACATACTGTTTTATTATTATTATTATTATTATTTTGATAATTGGGG
The DNA here is from genome assembly GCF_022965805.1 of Primulina eburnea. Lineage (NCBI taxonomy): Eukaryota > Viridiplantae > Streptophyta > Magnoliopsida > Lamiales > Gesneriaceae > Primulina > Primulina eburnea. Next base: position 29,510,252 of record NC_133114.1, read on the forward strand.
TTGGGAGTGTTCGAGACTTCATCCCAATATAGGGAGGCTGATGCCACTTAGGCCAACATGCATGTGGAAATATGGCGTTTGAATAATATTGATTCAACTATATATGTTTTTTTCCCGAGAAATTAAAATTTTAAACGAAATTTGAAAATAGTCGTATTGGGAAAAGGCAGCAGTAATTTGTCTTTACTGCCCCTAGCTAGCTAGTGACCACTCCACGAGGTGAACACCCAAAAGTAAAGAGGAAATAGAGAGGGGTATGGACCATACAACTTTGGCTGTATACTTCCAAAGCTCAATCAACATCCCATAGTCAACTCGATTCTAATTTGGACCAAACCCCACTCCACTTATCGGTCCCTAGCTCCGTGGTCGGCTTTCCCGCTCCTACATCCTAACCACGTGTTTCTCTTGTTATCTCGTGAATGATCCATTAATGCCAGGAAATCCCACTGACCATACACTACATTAGTAAACCCAATATTTAATGAGCTTACCCTTACCCATTTATATTAATCCCCCACACAGGCCTGCGCGCTGCAAACACATATATTTATTTGAGAATATATTTGCAAAATTTTGAACGATATCTCGAGTTTGTAAGAATGTGATTCTTAGTTTAAAATAAATAAATGAATGAATATAATATTGCTGCAAAAAAATTCTTTTGCCTGACTTCTGGGATTTTTGTTTCCATTTGATTTCAGTTTTCCACGTGAGCGTGTGACACAAATGTATCGACCAATGTAGCCAATTCTTTATTGTCTTCTAACAAAATAATTGATTGACCCTAAAGTCCGATATATTTAGTAAGTTATTCACATGCATTACGTTACCTTGATGGATGGCTTTTGATGAATTATGGTTATTCCAGCGATTAACGAAGGTCGATTTCAAAATCGACGGCTTTGAAAACAATTATCGATCAAAAGTCAAAATTGACGTCTCAAATCAAACTCTTTTATTTATATATTATTAAATTAATTATATTATATGCATAGATCTAAACATACGATAAAACGACAATTGTTTGAATGACGAAAGTGCACAATTTGTCCCCACCTGAGGAATCATGCCGCACCAGAAGCACAGACTAAATCGTAGCATAAAATTCTCTGTGCAGAAAATTTAAAAACTTTAACCCAAATCTTACGTTTTCATACTATAAAACTGAATTACCATAATTAAGTTAGTGACAAAAATGCATTAACGTTGTGGTTAAGAAACTTTAAATCATAGGGTCCTAAAAGTGGCAAGATTTTTCTATTTGTAGTGACTAAAATGCATTATTATAATTCCTTTGGTACTCCCTTAGGACCAAAGTTAGATCACGGATCACCAATAAATTCAGACTTGATTTCAGGATTAATCATGATTTTCACCTAATGATGGTTAAATTTTGTGTGTTACGTTATAATTAAGTTTCTTACAAGTTATGATTTAAAGGAACCAAAAGCAACAGCATATATATTCATATTGCAAATTGCTGCCAAAAAGTTTTAAAGGGAAAAGGAAAACACATGCGTGCACTATCCAAAAGTCATCATCATCATTATTATTATTATTATGATGATCATCATTTTTGTGTGGATAAATTTAGCTTAATCTGAAAGGTATATCGACTTTAAGTGTAATAGTGGATAACAGAAGAGGATATTTCATTTCTGAAACATGGAATAATATATTTTTTATTGATTCCTAGCAATTCTTCTACATCCTGGTTTATCATGTACGTCTTGTTAGATTCTTGTTTTTCATAATAAGTTTTTTTTTTTTTTAAATTGTTTGAGTTAAATCATGATCCAATAAATGCAATGAATTTACACGAATCGATCGTGGGAAAGATCCGAAAATTTATAAAAAATAAAATTTACCAGAAAAGTGAGCTGAGCTAGGCCATCTCTTCTGATGAGTGATGTCTTAGCAGTCGGCACCGATGAATGAATCATGCAACTCAATGACTGCCACATATTCAAGCTTAGTGAATCCCCGACAAACATGATCTTCTTCCCCCTCCATTTCTCCAAGAAATTCACCCCATTAAAACTGAAATTCATCCAACTCATTTAGTTTAGCGCAGGCTGAAAACATGGAAAATAAATTTTCGAAAAACAAAGCAAAAAAATTGCATGACAGCCCTTTCATGTACTGTTCGAGAAATATATAACAGACTGCGATATAAAATTATTCATCTGCTGCTCTGGTTAGGTTTTTCCCAGTGACTGTGACCCGTTCAAGTTTCTTCCTTTGAAACACTGGATTATCTGTGTGATATGGCGCAGAGAGCACTGTTATAGCTAGTTACGTACCTCGGTAAGTTGCAGGAGAAAGGCTGCCATCTATATTTGAGGTACATGCGATCGGGTCTCTTGTACTTGAGGCAGTTGAATTCGTCGTCTATAAATGGACAAGTTGAAAAGTCGTAGAGAGGATAAGAAGCATCGTAAACCCATTTGCCCTGAAATATGTTGCACCTTCCGGCCAGCTTTCTGCCGACACCGGCGGAGGAGGTGGTGGTGGTGTTGAGGTATTGCTCCGCCGCTGTCTCATGTGAAAACAAGAAAGCCGCTACAAGCAGGGCTTTTAGTTGAAACGAGACCATGTCGAATCTTAATTAATTTGAAGTTCTGGCTTCGAATTTGAAGTGCATATATACTTACATGAAAGGCGAGGTGGATCAGGGGCACTGTTGGAAAATCCCTTGTTTATAATTATAATCATATATATAAATATAACTTAATTACATGATTTAGATTTCTAAAAATTTAAAATTGATCATCGAGCTAAATGTAATGGATTCAAAACAGATAGATATCAGAACGAGTGACCACATGAATCATATGTGAAATAAATATTGAAATAAGCATAAGCTATAAATATAATTAGTATGTATATGAGATATGTTACCGTCTGTTCCGATTAGTTAGAAGTACAAAATTACATGAGTAGGTCTCTTCTGAGAAGATCTCACAAATCTTTATACGAGCCAACCATACCGATATTCACAATAAAAAGTAATATTTTTTCATGGATAACTCAAATAAGAGATCTGTCTCACAAAATACGATTCGTGAGACCATCTCAGACAAGTTTTTGCCAAATTATATTATGTTAAATCGTATAGTTATTGCTATCTGATATTCGTGTTGGCTGAGTTGACAATCCTATCTTTTGCCCGAAACGTATTCACAACTCCGTCAAAAAGTGTTGGTTTCACTTTCTGCTATCCTCTTCAAAAATTGAAAATGGCAGACATCTTGTGGTGGATCTCCCCATCTTCCATGTGCCCTTCCTTTGAGTCACAAGTTTAATTTTATATGTAATTTTACTAAAACATTTATAAAATTTGTAACCCCAAATGCCAACAATTTTTTCTTTTCTAAAATACCGACGATGCAATCTTGTAGTAAATGGAAATTAAATATTTGAAAAATTAATTAAACGATTAATTGAATAATACACAATCAAAGACAAATTGTTTGATAATTATATGGACATAGACTTTATTGTGACACTAATCATGTGATATATGGAAAATCATTCCAAAGATCAATCGGTGCCAGACGGCATGAGATTGTGACACGACCTTGTATTTTAGAAACAACTTTGACTAATTATATTTCAGCATATAATATCAAGAATATGTTTTTTGCTAGACGGTCTCACGAATTTTATCTGTGAAATGGGTCAATCTTATCGATATTCACAATAAAAAGTAATTTTTTTAGTATAAAAATTAATAGTTTTTCATTGATAATCCAAATAAGATATATGTTTCACAAAATACGATCCGTGAGACTTTCTCACACAAGTTTTTACCTAATATATCAAATTATAATGGTAAAATGTCAATTTTAGTCAAATATGGTGTGTATGTATTTTTATTATCAAAACTTTTAGTCATTTATTTACATGATTTTTGACAAAAATGACTAAAATTCATCAACAAATATAATTACAGAATTATAATTATTCAATAAGACATAATTTTAAATAAGACATAATTTTACTTTTTCATTTATTCATTGAAACACTAATAATAAAAAAATCAAGTGCGACTTTACAAGTCTCCTCATGTCTACTTGAATCGATCATCAATGGACTTATCGGGATGAGGTGATGGATATATAATAGGTTATTTTGTCTCATCAATCAGAGGTACAAACAAACTAATGGATATATAATAAGTTATTTTGTCTCTCAACCAAAGGTACAAACAAAATATCGAACTATACACTCTTCTTAATAATAATAAAAAAAACCATTTTCTATAGATATAATGATACTTTAACCATAAGAATATTTCGTCATTTTATTAGACAATAATTAAATAATGAACTTCATATAAATATTAAATAGTGGCATGTTTGGCCTTCAACATCGACAAGGTTTGAATAACAATGTAGGGACTACCACTTTAGTAGCTTCTGTAAACTTTTTATATTTGGAATTAGAATCCAAAACATCCACTTCTCTTCCTCACCAAACTCTCAATAGCAATTTTGCCCCCTTTAAGTATTTCTTTTAAGAAATAAAATTAATACATATTAAAGCAATTTTATGCCTAATTAATTTGGTAATGCATCCCATTGCCAAAGATAGCATTAAAGTCGAAACTTTCCGCAAATATATATACACCCTTTTTCACAATTAGAAATCACCAAATCTTTCGAAGATTTTGATTAAGACTTCATATTGAATATGGATAATTTAATTAATTTTCTTGATTAAGATATAATCATTCCTATGTTGAAGTGTATAAAAGTTAAAATGCAAATTCAAGGCAATTGTCCACTTGCGTGTCTTCGAGTGAGCAGCGTATTTTATTTGGCTTTCACATGATAATAATAATAATATGACAAAAATTTGTGTGAGACGGTATCACATGTCGTATTTTGTGAGACATATCTTTTATTTGGGTCATACATGAAAAAATATATTACTTTTTATGTTAAGAGTATTACTTTTTATTGTGAATATCGATAGGGTTGACTTGTCTCACTCACAATATATCTACTCTAATAATAATAATAATTATTATAATTATAATAATTATTATTATTATAATGGTAATTTGGCGCTATGCTTTTGTCACCTCGTGTATATGTGTCATTATTATAGCAACAATAGAATTTTGTGCTCGCCTAACTTAACTTGGATTTTGTTTCAATATATTTGGAATTTATTAATTTCGATTATTGGTTTATTGTTTATAATGAAACAATGGACTAAATTTTAAATTTAGATATTAGTTATTTATATATTAGTAAGGTAAACTGAAATATATTTCAAATAATATTATTATTGAATGAACTTGAAATAAATCATAATTAACATGACATGTTATATAAACATGTGAGTAGATATGAGGTTTATGTTCTTAATTTTTTAACAACAAAAATACATATAAAATATATGAATTTGAAATACATCAGTCTAAACGCTACCTAATACATATTGATCAATTCCGTAGATTTCCACGTTTAGTTTGCGTTCCAAATTTCAATTCCATTATCTGGTTTGAATTTTATTCGAGAAAGGACACGAATTATTAAGCATATATTAACGTGTTTACTCATTTTTACGTAAAATATTTTTAATTTATATTATATATTATAGCATGAGAAGAAGAAGAAGAAGAAGAATTGGAAGAAAAGATGCACTAAAATTGATGTGATAGACAGCACAAGTGTCCTGAAACTGGACCGAGTGTGTAGCTTGCTTGGTACATATACTATAATAACATTGGAGCCCCACGAGCAACTATGTCCATCCCTGCAAAATAAAAACAAACCGGCCTTATTTCTACAGAATATTGCGACCGCTCGTCTCGTCTACCTCGGGAGGGAAACATACACGCGAATTATCGAATATAAACAGCCTTTACATATTATGTTTGTTGAAGATTCGGAACACCGGGGAGAGAAGCTTACTCGTCTCATAATAATATGTTATATTGCGATACATTACTTACACAGTAGGCCGTTGATGACATAATAGGCATCTTCAGTAATAGTTACAGATAGCTGAATTAACTTGTATATACTATATATGTTTCTACAGAAGCTCCCACTCAGATTCCAAAGAATCGTGATCCGTTATTTTTTGTTTCAGGCCAGATTCTATAGAATGAGCAGGAAGCATCTCCTCTGGATTGTTCTTTCCACAAAAATCTTTATGCCCTTCTTTCCTTGTGGACCTCAGTTTTGCTGAAAGAGCGTCACGGATCTTTTTCTACGAGAAATCAAGATTGTCAAACATGCATTCGTTCAAAAGAAACAAATAGTGAAGGCAGAGAGCAAGAAACCTTGTACGACTTATGTTTTCTGTTTCCTATTGAAACAAAATCAAGATCGCCCCCTTCAATGAAAACACATGTTTCCTCCAAGTTCGACCCTTCAAAAGCCTCGAAGGTTTCAATTCTTGGTTTAGCAGCTTCTTCATTCTGGATCACCTCCATGTCAAAGTTATCTGACCATGTGGTAACAGTACTCCAGTAAAAATAATCACCTTCTATAAAACTCTACCTACCAACTTTACTTGCAGAGATGCTACAGTTAGCTACCAAGAATTTGCACTCTGTTGAAAATTAGTTGTCGATTCTAAATGCTTTGTTATCCAGTAGAGAACTTAGAAGACGTAGATAATAATACCCATCTCTGAAATGATTAGATTCACATACCTTTGTCAGACAGCACAATTTCCTCGACAGCAAACTCAACATTGCATGTATTAGTATTCCTTATATCTGGATATGACTCGAAAAACGAGCCATTCTTTATGGTTGTGTCTGAAACTAGAAAATGAGAAGGTTGACTTAACAAGCGTTAAGTTCCCTAATATCACAATAAAGATGCTATCCATTCTCTGATATATGTAAGTGTTATAACCTTCATCAGATGCCGTGACTTTTTCACCGACTAATTTGGCGTCGCATGCATTAGTTGCATTATTCAAGTCTGTCTGAGAAATTAAAGTGCCGTTCACAGATGTACCTGCCAAGGAACGATATATCGTAAGAAAAGGTAGGGTTTTTGATATAGAAATCATATGTAAATGAGGATAAAATACCAAGAGATGAGGTACACTCAGATTCGTATTTCTTCTGCCTCCCAGATCCAGCTGCTATAAGTTTGTCAGTAACAGAGGACTCGATTTTAACATCAGAAACAGGCGAACTTTGGTTTACTGGTCCAGGATCACATCTTTCAAGAGAGTCCAAGGATGATTTTAAATTCATGTCACCGGAGGACTTCAAATGACTTCCACCACCACCACATGATGCACTCCCGTTGCTCCCAAGTTCCGACAGAGAAGTTGCTGGACCCACTAATTTTGAAGGCCGATCCATCTGTGAAATCCTTTTGATTCCAATGGGACGTCGGTACACTCCAAATTTTTTACTTTTTGAAGAACACAAATCAGAGGATGTATTTTGAACCAAAACTTCAGAACAGAGAGGAGGCGAATTTGTATCAGAGATTGCTTCATCTTCGGTTTTTAACTTCTTTAGCTCTCTTGGGCTTTGTAATGAGAATGATTTTGGCTTCTTACTAAGATCAGTGTGAGCATAAGGGTTCAGAGATAAGTCTCCAGTAGCAACTTTCACGGGATCTACACAAGATGATGGCATTAAATCTTGCATTACTTCTGAGTAGAATTTCTTTACACTCGCACCGACTTTCTGTGCCTGATTTTCCATGTACTTGACAGCATCCTGTACAAAAATGATAAAAAAATGTTAGATATTAAAAAAAGTTCCAGTCCGATCAAACATCGTAATAGCATTATTTGTTGAAAATTTGAAGCAGAATTAAAAGCAAGTAAAACCTAGAATAGGGGTGTCTTTGCGAATGATCCAATACTTGAAAAAGAAAAAAGAGCCATATGTAGACACACTATGTGTGACGGGATGCAGTTCTGCATATATATTGTAAACTACTTTTCAGGCAGAAGTAAATATATCAAAAGGGTACAAGGTAAAGTATATCCACGCCAACGTAAATTTAACGAGATTAATTTTACAATCCATGATGAAATTATTTTTTACAAAAAATAATATTGTTGATTGATCAAAAGATCTGTCAGACCAAGGGTAAAAGTACATTAAAGAATCAACAATGCATCAGTAGGAAAATATTGTTTCCAGCCAATTTATATTTAGGGGAAGGACGACACATCTAGAGTCCAGATATTAGCAATTTGATGCTTAAGATCATTTGAAGGCAAATGTCGTGAACTTCACAGCAAAAGACAATATTGAATACAGACAAACATTGACTGAACTTTTCCTGACTTGGATCGACTCAAGATGCCACACCTCATGCTTTCTTGCAACCAACTAAAAGGCCCAGAAGCATCGAGGATTATTTGTATTAAAGGACTTTAATTATTTCAAACCCAAACCCTTGCATATATTGCTTTGATTGGTTCTTAAATGGTGGGTCGATCAGTCTGAAGTAAACTTGGAGATGGAAGTCTTCTTTGGTTTCTCGAAAGGAAATTGACTTCGAACAACAAAAAGCCTGTCACCTCAGCGAAAGTACTTTCAGCTCAGGGTCCTAGCGTAAAAAGTAGACATTTTGACGGAAATTCCAGCCATTTAAGGAAACAAACAAAAGAAACTATATGAAGGAACTAAACAGAATCAATGACAATAACTTTTACATCTAGAACACGTAACTCAATTTACAGCATAAAAGAGAAAACAGGAGTAGTTACCTGGTACATAACCTCTTCTACCTCCGAACACATAGCCTCAAACTTCTGGTATACATCACCTGCCCAGGCTACACCTTTGAAATCCATAGCAAAACAATTATCAAAGTCAAAGTCCAATTCCAAAATTATTCAGCACTCACCTGCAGGAATTTGACTAAAATATCAGCTGATATAGTGTGTTGAATTTTCCACACTATAGCTAGTTTGGAGTTCCATCCAGTAAAAATATGAAGCCATAACACTAATGCAGATATGTCTCACTATCTTAACAAGTTTTCAACAACATAATACAGATGTTAGAGGAAAAGGAGAGGTAGAAGTCAAAATTCAAACGAGATATAACCAATAAAGTAGATTCTTTTGGATGAGGTGCTAATTGTTTTCTGCATGTTTGTTAATCATCTCTTTCCTTAATGTGAAACAAGATATATTGCATAAGTAGATTCTCTTGGACGAGGTGTTGTTCCGCTCTGTTCGTTAATCATGTTTTATATTTAATTCAACTGTAAGACATGAAAACAACTTTCTAAATACTATTATACAACAAAGACTGGGAACACTTGAAAGTATAGCAAGCTCAATAAATACAGACCTTTGACATTAAGGAAGAGGGCGAATGTTTTGTCGTGATTCGAACGCTAAATCATATTGCTTCTACCCAAAAGGTCTTAAAATTTAATTAACCGACAAAAGAGTATAAATTGTGGTAAGAAGCCATTCACGGTTAACAAAAAGCCATTCGGCGAGTTAACAAAAGAATGACGTAATATTAACTCCGCCAACACCCAATCAATAAATATTTTCAGCAAAAAATCGACAAAACATCATTCATTATTGCATGTGCTCAAGAACTATGAAGAAAATGGAGAGTCAAAAATAAACTTGAATGGATAATAGGAAAAAACACATAGGAGCAGATTAAGAAACAATATATACTAAATTCCAGGCAAATCAATATCGCAAATATCATTAAACATGAAAACATTGCTAGAAAATATTCCAGCAAAATTACTGCAACAGGGCGCATAACTAACAAGAAGGCAACCCAAAAGAAGGATTTCACATATTTGAAACTGCAAACTAAAAACATGAGAAACATAACAAGAACACTTCTGGAGAAGAATCCTCAGCACATAGCTGGAGTATAAACTCAGAAATCCCTACAAACCATTGAAACACAATCACTTCCAGACGAAAATTCCCATTCAAAAGGGGAACTTTTTAAGAACCCTTTTCCTGTCATTGGAATATATTCTTTCACAATTCAACTTTCATTGATATAGAATAAAACTTCAGATATAGAAAAGGCCATCAACAGTTCCTCTATTTCCAAAATAAGGTTTTTAATCTAGCCTAAACCGTAATCATACCAAATTTCAAGCAGAAGTAATCCGAACCCTGTAAGTCAACCATCAACCAGAAAACAAGACCAAACTCCAAGCCTCCATCCAAATTCCATACTTTTCACGAAAACCATTTTTTTACTCCACCGAAAAAAAACCCCACTCAAAAAATTAATAATCAAAACGAAAAGCTCAAAAAACATTCGAAGAGCTACATTAAACCAGGAAATATACAAGTAAAGACGATCAAAAGCATACAAGTCACAAGAAAACTTAAATATCATCAGTAAAAGGTAAAGCAGCAGAACTTACGAACTGACGAACGAGAAGTAACCCCCGAAAGCAGAAAGCATGATGAATTATACTTCAAAAAATTAAGAACAAAATTGAAAAATAAAAATACAATGGAGACAGAGAGGTATTAAAAAGGGTTGCGCAGAAGGAAAGAGAGAAACGTAGAGGTGGAATGGAATGCATCCTGTTAGCTTTGGGCATGGGATTTTGACACGTGTACAAGAATCAGCTTTGACTAGGTACTTCGTCTTATATTCCATAAAAAAAAAATTCTTATTTTTCGTAAATTGACGATGTAAACAATGTCTTTAACTCCTAATCTGTTTAAAATTATCATAAATAATCTTATAAAATAATTGCTAAAAATTCTCAATTTTAATATAAGTTTCCACTATTTATATATTAATTGATTTAACTTCAAATATATATTATATATTAACAATTGTATTAAATTACATTATTGTGCAACATACTACGTATACATAAATACAGTTTGATATATTGTCCAACCATTGTGTTCACTTATATATATATTCACAATATGATAATTTATATAATTGATATATTTCATTGTATCCAATCTATTGATACAATGAGTTTTATTAAAACTTTGCACAAATATAGTATATCCAACAGTTTGGTGATATAAAATAATTACTTTGGAGTAATGTCATGTTCATGACAAAACTTATACCATTTTATCATATGAGAAAGAATATATTTTTTAATTTTAATATAATTCTATATTTTCTACACAAAATAATAATTTATACACATATAACATATGAGTATGTAAAAAAAAAAACTTCCACGCACATTAAATTTAGAAATAAATATGATAAAATCATTTAAATAGAATAGAAATCAAAAGGATATATATCAAAGAACATATTTTGATTTATTTGTTATTATAATGATGATCACAATAAGCATCATTATTATGAATATGTTTTTTGAGACTGGTCAACCCTACCGATATTCACAATAAAAAGTAATATTCGTAGCATAAAAAGTAATATTTTTTCATGAATGACTCAAATAAGAGATCTGTATCACAAAATATAATCCGTGAGACCGTCTCATACAAGTTTTTGCCCATTACTATTATTATTTGTTGTTCTTTCTTTTTTCAAATAGTTTCCAATAAAATCCTCCGCATGTATATCTCCTCAAACTTTCGTCTCCACATTCAAACCCTACTGCTCTAAACATCACACATAGTACTGCAAGTTTACAGATCCAAATTCTGCTGCATTTGCGCCTAAAATTCTGGTACGATTCCGACGCGTCTCCACATAGTTGGCCCGATTCGATAACATTCCCGGGATTCATCAACATGAACCTCAATCACGAGAAAAGAGACGAAACCTAAAAGGCTTCCACAGAGGAGCCGAAGAAACCTCATTTTGGCCATCACGCCAACAAACTTCTCGATCCCTTTAATTTGTTTTTGGATATTTACTATTTTTTGGGTTCCATTCAGTTTTTTAAAAAAACACCTTCGCGACATACATGCTTAATGTGACCAATTGTTTTAAACTCATTTACCTAGTTACGGTGCCGAGGGGGGTTTAAGGTCAGTCATGTAATAAACATCAAGAAAATTTTAATTCATTCAGTATGTTTATTTTTAAATTTTTAAACATATATCAATAAATTAAACACAATTTATACTATCATGTAAATGTTAAGTGGGAGAATTCCTTCCCTAATATATTATCTATTTATAAAATATATGTTTGAAAAAAAATAGAAAAGATTTGTCCGATATTATTTTATAAACCAGTTTAATAATTTTTGCAGACCACAAATATATAAAAATTAATTATCTATCGATTTTGGACATGAAATATGTGACGCACTGGATTCGATCATTGTCCTCATTGTATCAAGACGAGTTTTTCAGCGTGCTTATGTCTTCACACACGCAACTTAGGAAACTTCCAAGAGGTCCACCCATCATAGAATTTCTCCAAGTCAAATACGCTTAAATTTGAAGTTCTTATGTGGTGAGCTCCTAAAAAAATGTACTTTTTTTATATGAGTAGTATATATCAAATCTTTTAAGCATCATTCAACTGCACAGTGTCATACCAGAACAATTTTGGAATCTCTCTCCTTCCGGTAAGAGATCGGTTCATTCATGTGCTCTTCGCCTAAAAGCCTACCAGAAGCCGCTCATTGTTCGTGCAACCTCATGCACAAACGATCACCCCCGCCCTCTTCGATCCCGGGCCTCACATGCTCACCAGCTTTCGCTTGATTCGTCCCTGGACCACATAGTACTAGGAGATGTCGGCTTTAATACCAACTGTAACGTGTTTGACTTGGAGCAATTTTGGGATGGGTAGGGGTGTCAAAATCCGACACGACCCACTAAGCCCGACACGGTTCAATCAGAAAAAAATAAGGTTTGGGTTTGGGGTTCTAGGGTTCGGTTCAAATCGGGTTGGACCCAATAGGCAATAGCTGATTCGAAAAAAATGATTAGGTTGTGTTAGGTTTGGGTCAACCCAAAAGTTAATTTTTTAAAAAATATATATATAATTAATAAATATTGCCTTAATTTTTTATATATTTTATGTCAAAAAAAATATTTATTGTATATTTATATGATAAATTTTCATAATTTAGTATTTATTTTGAACATTTTTTTATTTTTTAAATAATAGTTTGTTTGATTTAGTAAATATATTTTATTTTCTAAGATTAAAATTTCAAATTTAAATCATATATATGAGAGAGCTTTTGTTATTATGTGTTTAAATTAAAATATTATTAATTATTTTATTTTATTTAATTTTCTTTAAAAAATTCAAAATCGGGTTATACGGATTTCTGGGTTGATCGGGTTGATTCAGGTTTAAGTTCGGGTTGAGAGTTTTTGGGTTGAGTTCGGGTCGAATACAGTCACGAAACACATGAATGAAATGGTCATTTGATAAACAGTACTAACTCCAATTTTTGGTCCTTTCGTTATATATTTAAATTTTGGCGATTAAAAAATCAATAATTAATTTTTCTTGTTCGGCAATGCATCACTAATTTCAATTTCAGTTGTTTAGTTTAGTACACATGAAAAACACTCTACTATTACAACTTTTGAAACCGTCGATTATCACAACAATATTGAAGCAAATCAACTCGACAAGGGTGACACTTTTCATGTGTCCCCTCGCCAGCCTTGCAAGAGGGAATTCTCCTTCTGTAAAAGAGGGGCCTACAGTTCAAGTTGGGTACACATGAACTTCACCAGCTTCGATTCTGCACATGATAACCGACATCATCCAATCTGCTTTATGATGCAAAGAGAGCTTGAATTGCATGGCAGCGCCCTAACCTACATTTCTTCAATGTGGCGATATATGGACGAGAATCAACAACATTGGCTGCCACCACGTGAAATTGACTCCACACTTCTTCAACACGAAGTACATGCATGATGCATAGCATCACCTTTGTGATTTACTGATATAAATAAAGGCCAGTTTCGAGATTAAGTAGCCCATCTTCCCCTCTGATCCATTTTCTTCCAATTTTCGGGCTATGGAGTTGCCTGTGAAGAAACCATATTCTGTTCACCAAGAAACTGCTCAATATAAAATAAAGACTAAAGATTTATCATACACATTGTTTCCAAGATATGGTTGGCTTGGGTGGAGAGAGGGCTCAAGCTGCAATGCTAAGTGCATTTTGAAGAATGTGAATTGTGAAGCCAAACCGGGAGAACTTACAGCGATTACTGGTCCAAGTGGAGCTGGGAAAACCACATTACTAGAAATTCTAGCAGGGATGATAGTCCCGTTTAGGGTTTCCGGTCAGATTCTTGTCAACGACCAGCCTATGGACGAAGAACATTTTCGCAGAGTATCAGGTTATGTGACGCAAAATGAAGCTCTCTTTCCACTCCTAACGGTTGAAGAGACGCTGACTTACAATGCACGTCTGAGGCTTAAAGCGGGTCCTGATAAGGTCAGAAATCGAATCCAAAGGCTGCTGAAGGAACTGGGACTGGAGCACATTGCTGGTGTCCGAGTCGGGAGTGAATCGAGCCGTGGAATTTCAGGGGGCGAGAAGCGTAGAGTGTCCATTGGGTTGGATTTAGTGCATAACCCTGCAGTTCTTCTGCTTGATGAACCTACTTCCGGACTTGACTCGGCCTCTGCTCTTCATGTTATGATGATTCTCAAATCCATGGCCGAGAACCAACGTAAGACGATAATACTAACAATCCATCAACCGGGATTTCGGATTCTTGAATTATTCGAGAAAGTTATACTGCTATCCAATGGCGTGGTTCTTCACGACGGTTCTTTGCATCTCCTAGAGGAACGGTTTAACTCTGCGGGCCATTTCATCCCTCGGCATGTAAATGTGCTTGAATTTGCAGTTGATATGATAGAAAGCCTGCAGAAAGAAGAAAATGACGTCAAACCTTACGAAATGCAGCAAGAAAGTGATTGTATCTCCAAAAATACAGAAGGAAATCGAATATCATACTGCAATTCCCCATTCAAAGAGGTGCTGATTCTCAGCCAGAGATTCTCCTTGAACATTTTCAGAACCAAACAGCTTTTCGCAGCAAGGATGATTCAAGCATCACTGGTGGGAATCATGTTAGGGACGATTTTCATCAATGCCTTCAGTGACTCCGTGAAAACGAAGGTGCAAAACCAATTGGGATTCTTTGCCTTTAGTCTTACATTCTTAATGTCATCAACAACGGAAGCTCTTCCAATTTTCTTGCAAGAAAAAATAATTCTAATGAGAGAGACTTCAAGGGGAGCATATAGAGTATCTTCTTACATCATAGCAAACACCATAGTGTATTTCCAATTCCTACTAGTAGTTTCTATTCTCTACGCAACTCCCGTATATTGGCTTGTTGGGTTGAGGCGAGAAATTGATGGATTTCTCTACTTCTTTCTAGTAGTTTGGATGGTTGTCTTGATGTCAAACTCTTTTGTAGCGTGCTTCAGTGCACTGGTGCCAAATTTCATCATGGGAATGTCTCTGGTCGCTGGTATTATGGGGTCGTTTTTCCTGTTCTCGGGATACTTTCTATCAAAGGATGCAATACCCAAGTATTGGAAATTCATGCAGTACCTGAGCCTGTTCAAGTATCCATTTGAATGTTTAATGATCAATGAGTATGGAGGCGAACAGGGGAAGTTGAGGTGCTTAGACACTATAGAAGGCCAGTGTTTAATTTATGGGGATCGATTCTTGATGGGGCAAAGTTTGAAGGAGTCACAGAAATGGAATAATTTGGTCGTGATGTCGTGTTTCATTTTTTGTTACAGATTCGTAGGTTTTTTGAGTCTCTGGTACAGATCATACAGACCCGCAAGTTAATGTACTTTCAAGTCATTTGCTTTTAAGCGCCTGTTCACTTGTCATTTTGCAACAAGCACAAAATCATTTCTTTATGAGTAGTGCACGGCTTGCTCTTTCAGAGAATCCTCATAAGCATTAGCATTGATGTTTTAAGAGATGGAGATACAACTCAGATTCATTTATACCCTTTCAGTCTCATTTCATTGTCTTCAAACTAAATCGACAGAAAGTTTTTTATTTTTCATGTTTAAGATTTTCCGACCGCTTCTACGATACACAGCAAAAGCCAACAAAACTCAACAAGAACGAGGACGGACGTATATGATCTATTTTGGCAGGTTACTTCAATCTAGTGGATCCAGTCTTCGTTGCTGCAGTTACACAATTCTGATTTAAATACAATGCGATATAAAGCACAGCAGGAAAAAAATTTCGAAATCACCACCAGCAGAATTCACTATAAAGATGAAATTTAAAAACAAGTAATACTTAGTGCAACATATATATACCACTACAAATGCAGGCATAAGACAAGGCATGCACATCCCTTTCCACAAAAAAGCAGAAGATATGCATGCCAAGGCTTATGCCCGCAGATTACAAATCCCCAACTTATTCACCAATGTCCTTGATAATAAAAAACGAACAGAAGAACCTATATTAAAACCATCATATCACCATATATCTCCGTGAGAAGGTGAGTTCAAAGAACTGAATAAGGAAACTCTCCTCCTTTTATCAGACATAGTATTTCTTGATGAGAATTCTTCTGACTCATAAAATTTATCGAGCACAGACCTTAAAGTCTTACGAACAGAATCAACAAGAAGTTGGGATCCTTCCACATCAGCATTGCATCCAGCAATCACAAAAACATTTATCATTCTACTTCCCAAGGTAGCAATCTCCGCTCTTACTGTTTTTAAAGGGAGAGCTTCAATGGCTTCTCTTATATCGGATAGAAGCTCGGTTTTGAAATCACAACACAGGGATGCTCGTATAGAAACGGAATTTTCATCGTCCTGGTCTTCTCGTTCTACTATCAATTCATCAATATCTGTTGGCACGAGCGTGCCTCTAGTAACTTCAGTCGCATGGTCTCTTAATTCCTTTACTTGATTTACTACTTCAGCAAGTAATGCTGCTTTGTCCATCTGCCGAAGAAAGTTAAAATGATCAACCAATTTGACAATAATATTCAAATTGGGGTGATATAAATGAAAAAACCTATTCAAAAATTTCGAAAAAGATTAAGGACGACATTTTTGAAAGTTGAAAATGGTGAATGATTTAGGTCATCGTGTCTTTTAATCACTCCCTCCATCTCTTCACCTCATAAAAACAAAAGAACACAGCATTTTCCTCCATTTTGATGTTGATTTTAATAGTTCATGATTATCTAAGCTCATTATGATAACAAGCAGATATGAGATACCTTCTCTGTACGTCTATCCTATCAAGCATATCTTGACAGCAACAAGTGCAAAAACTCTTTTTTAACATACGGGTAAAGTTTAAAATGTTCGTAGACAAAACTTTTTGAGATAACATCGATATCAACCACAAAAATGCCAGCTGATTGAAGCAAGGAACAGCAAAGAAATAATCTAATATAAATTCTTTACAAAGTGGTCTGCTGGAAATAATTTTGAGTAAGATGACAGCTATAGGAATGAAACTTTACAAATAAATCAAGAAAACTTCTTATAGCAATACTACAACACATTTGCGCGCGCACTATGATCAAAATCAAGGAGATCCCAGGGAGATAAAAATACTTGCGAGAGAATTATATGCTCTGAAGTAACACAAAATGGAACAAATTAATATTGCGTTACCTTAGCTGTGCCAGGAATTAAACCCCTAAGAGTGGTCAAATGAGCATTTATTCTTTCTCTTCTCCTCCTTTCAGCCTCACTGTGGTTCCTCAAAGCTAACAATGCCTTCTCTGCACCGGTTACCTTTCGTCCAGGCTTAACGAGAGGCTTCACACGCTCTCCTCTCTTACCATCCAAAACCAATGATAACCCCTCGTTTGAAACCTCTTGAAACCCAAAACAGTTGTCTGAAAACCCGTCAAAGTTGTTGCAAAAATCCATCTTTTTTTCTTTTCTTTTTATCAGAAAACACAGCCGTTGCAAGGCGAAGGCAAAAGAATTTTGGGGCAGATTCAAAGAGGTGATAATTCTTGAAATGGGATTGCAGAGCTTGTTTTGCTCTATAAATTCAGTTGCCTGATGGGATAAACCAATGATAGATACGAGAACTGTGGGTTGTAGTAATTGCGCTGGATTTTTTGTTCATAAAATGGGATACTGGCGAAATCTTTTGGAAACCATATCGAAGATTTGTTATAAAAGCACAATAATACAGATGATGGATGCAAAATTTCCACTCAAATGTCAACTAGAATCCTTTACTTGGGCCCTGACTGCTACTTTTTGATCGCTGCATTAACTCTATGCGCCCTTTGGTGTCCCTGTAGGCCATGTTTTTGGGAGAAAAACTTGTGTGCAAACAACTATTTAAACCAAATCTCTTCAAAAGTTAGGCCGTTCATCAAATTTCAATGTCCCTTTTTCCCTGCACGGGGATTAAAATACTAGTCGTCAGTAATTTCAGTGTGAACTCGTTCTTTACCAACTCCAAAACAATACACAAGTCGCCTTGAACCAGTAATTTTCTTTTAGCCCTTTACAATAATTACATATTTTTTGCACTTTATGAACCAGTAATTTTCTTTTAGCCCTGTCATCTGTTGGAGTACTGTAAATTCATACAAGTATACAATAAAATGATCTTTTTCATATATAAAGTAATAACAAACTTATTCAAAATATGATGACATGAACCATATCCTAGTTTCACATCGGTTAAAAATAAATATTTTGAAGTGATTTATAAGGGTTCATACAGACTCTTATTGCAACTTGGAATACAATTTTGGCAGAAGTTGGACGAATAAAAAGTTATTTATATATAAAATCATTGTGTAGTCGCGTTTATGCGAATGTTATACTCGCACATTTCACTTATCGTGATTAACTTAGCGACTTTGCTCATATATAACATTAATTTCGGTGCCACTCAGAGTTAAAGAATTTGCCTTAATTCAATGCAACGATCTCAGATTAAAACTCGATGTAAACTTAAATTTGAGCTTAAAAATTTTTAATTTTTAAAAACTTAATCTTGTTTAGAATCATATGAATAAACTATGCAATTGAACATTAAGATATACATGTTTAGTCGATGAAAGAGGAGTAGATGAATTTCGGTTTTCAAATATTTGATATAAATATATATAGTTTAATTGTTTAGGTAATTTTTGAAGTATTCTGCTTTTATTTAATTTCAAATCGTGGAGTTAATTTCGAATCCCTCGTTGAAATTAAATGAATTGAAATGAAGGCAGCCAAATGGTCAACAGCACTCGTTCAACAAATGATTAACCAGCTGACTCTTGTGGTCACCTTTATCAATGGGACGTCTTTCCTAAATAGTTTGGCAATTTATTAGTGTTATATATGACATAGGATTCCAAATGATCGTTGAAGTTTTGTTGGAATCCAATGTCAGATCAAATGCTAATAAGAAAGCTAATTAATTGTTCTTGTCTGAATTAGTGGAGTAGATGAACATTTGACCAAAAATAGTTCGGATTCGATTCCTGCTATCAACGAGAAAAACTTATCACATATAGTTTGTCAAGTATAGTTTAGTTGGTTATCGTGGTTTGCACGCTAATGCGTTGATCCAATGATTTATCCAATGCGTACCGAAAATATAACGACTATGAGTTATCTTGTCATTAACAAAAAGTTAATTAATTAATGTATTTGCAAATGAAGATTAATTATTATATTGATGACAAGAAAACCTATAATTTACCTAACCAAATACTATAAGGTAAACAAGAGTCAACCACCAACTTTAATATTTTAAAATGTGAGATGTTGGGTTCCATGTTCGCAAATTAGGTTCAAGTATGCATGATGATTTCATCACATATATATATATATATATATATATATATATATATATATATATATATATATACATACATATATATATATATATATTATGACAAATGCTATTACTTGGTTTGACAACTTGTATTATTTATTACATACTAGAAAAATGCACGTGCGTTGCACGTAAAAACCTAAACTACTGAAAATATATGTACGAAATTTTGATAATATTTATTTGAATTAAAACATGGCTAATAATATTTCTCAACTCAAACAAACCAAGCCATATAAAGTAAACGCACGTAAAAACTTAAACTGCTGAAAATATATGTGCGAAATTTTGATAATATTTAAATGAATTAAAACATGACTAATAATATTTATCAACTGAAACAAACTAAGCCATAAAAAATAAAAAAATCATGACCATAGACGGTATATGAATAAGAGAAATTATTTTATCCACTTGACACACTTTCAAATATGCTTCTTGGTTGATTTTGAGAACTCAACAACTCTTTGTCGTAGTTTGTTATAATATGCATATAACTATTTTGATATGCTCAGCAAGTATCTGATCGTCTTTAACATATATTATGTTATTTACAATCCTTCTCTGGGATCTGACATGCTCATAGTTTGCTTCTTTATCACGACATTTTTTCGGTTTTCTACATTGTTTTTATCTGATAATCTTAGTTTTCTGGCTATTTTTTTGTTGTTAAATGATTTTTCAGCTTTTGACAATCATCAACTATAACAACTAAGAAAAAATGCTTTTATTCGCGATAAGTTTTCACTGTGACTAAAAGTATGTATAACTTATATATTCTTCAACAACATAACCAATGAATGGTGTTGCACCTTCTTCAAATATTGTGATATTTGTGATATTATTTTTATATATTTAGTATCAATATTATAAATATATAGCTATAAGGTTAATAAATTTTTAACAACTATTTCTCAATCACTGTGTCTTCATCGTCATTTTTTGGAAGCTTTGAAATAATGATTGCGTGCATTATGTCATGATGATGATATAGTTTCAATCTCATTTGTTGCGTTTAGAACGTAATATTATATTATTCATTGAAACAAAATAAATTTTCTTCTATCGAGTTTATATTTTGTTTTATAATATTTTATATCTTGTGGAACGATATACAAACTTAATTATTGTATTTTAAAAATATTGAGAAGAGATACGAATAATGTAATTAAGATATGCATATGAGATATCATTCAAATATATGTCAAAGTATTTGTCTTATTCAATATCTCATCTAATAATATAACCATTTAGATTTCATGGACGAGGAGTTTTCTATGATACCATCATATATGTTATGAATTAGTGGTTAGACACTTTGACTAAAAAAAAAACAAAAACAATCTCGTAGTCACATCGAAATATATCGAGATAATATTGGAGGAAATAAAGTGAAACTGGCTTAATGTCTCAATAAAATGCACAAAATTGATCTATTATATCGTGTCAACAAAGTTTTAGAATTGTTCTCATACCATTATAAATAGAATGAGAATTATGCACAATTTGTTTTTTATGTATTTTTTTTCCTGAATGAAGAATTTTTTCTTTTTGAAAAACTATTTTATTGAGAAATATTGACATTTTATATGACATTCATATGTCGGACAACCATGAAGTAACAACATAATCATTATATAACACTTAATGTACACATACAATTCTTCAATTTCTTCTTCATTGTGCTTCGTTTAAATTTAAATCTGAATCATTCTTGATCTTAATATTTTTCTTTAAATATGATTTAATATATATGTTTCATGTTACTTAGTTGAACCCAATTTCAAATATCTATAAAAAAATGTGCTTGAATTATATCATACAGAAATTAGGACATAGTATGTAGAACCGAGCGCTTGTCGCTTTACCAAAATCTATAGTTAGTAGTAATGGTGCAACTCAAATCTTTTAAACTGCACAGCAGCTCAAGCACCACGGTTCGGCCGCTCTACCAAGCAGGAACAATTATTGCACCCAACAATCTACCTCTCAATAATTGCACTATTCGCAATCAATGGGAATCGTCTGATACCAATTGTAGGGCCGAGCGCTTGCCGCTTTACCAAAAGCTATAGCTAGTAGTAATGGTGCAACTCAAATCTTTTAAACCGCACAGTAGCTCAAGCACCACGGTTCGACCGCTCTACCAAGCAGGGACAATTATTGCACCCAACATAGTAATACACAACATTATTTTTTTTATTTAACATGTTTATTTTTTTTTCATTCACTATGTTTGTCTTAACTTTTTTGTTCAAAATTTGACGCATTTCGTAGACTATATGTATGAAAAACCAAAAAATTATATAATTCACAGAAACCATTTATTATTCTCTTCGTAGAAAAGAAGACCCAAAATACGTGGCTTTGATTGGTATACTCTCATACTTATTTTTATAAACAACAAGACACATCATATAATATCAGAAAAATCAATTACCGCCAACAATATTAACCAAAACGAATAAAAAAATCATAACACAAACAACCTCGATAAGGAAAAAATGATAACTCAAAGTTTAAAAATAATTTATTTAGTACAATAACAAAGAAATTGAAGTATATACGAGCAATAAAAAGCATAAATCACTCTCAAATTAAATATTAACTCATATTATTCATAATTTGTATAAATTTTTCAATATTTTTTTCAAATAAAGAGAAGACACCTTATTAATGTCATCGTTTTATAGATATTCATTCCACTTCTTTAAAAAAACACAAATGAAAAATGGTGCCTTGAAATCATAAGAAAACCATTTAGAAAAGGAGCCGTAAAAATATAATACAAAGTCACACAATTTTTCTTAAACCATAGAAAAATATTATACTATTGACAAAATATATCTAGCAACAACAAAGCATGTGTTAACTTGTGATATAATTAAAACTTAGAATCATGCATAATCATTGAATTAGAACAAAATCGAATGCCAAAAATCTACTGGATATTATATATTTTAATAATTTATCCATATTTGTCGTTCATCAGAGGACTCTTAGACCTACCAAATTTTGTAGTTCACCTATTATTTTCATAATAGATAATATCACAAAAATAATATAAGCAAGAACATAAAAACTCAAATTAAAATGTCTTCTATCAATCTAAGTAAAAAAAAAAATTGATTAGAGAATATAATAATGTCGTAAAAAAAATTAAATATTGATTTATGGACAGAAGTTTGGAAATACAATTGTCTCAATAAATAAAAAATATTATCTCTTGATATTCTGAGACATAACGTAAAAACGAAGAAATATTTCAATTTTTTTAATATTTTATAAGTCACTTCAAACTAAATAATCTAAGCAAAGAGAAAACATGCATTATGTGTTTAAAAATTAACAAAATATCTCAACAATAAAAAATTGAAAAATAACCATTTTTGTTGGATATTTGATTTTGTTTCTCTTTTCTTCGTGCAAACAACAAATCACATAAACAATCCAAAAACAATTACATGATCAATACAAATGACATATAACAATCAAACATGTTAACGCTATGGTAAAAAAAACTCCTCATTGCAAGAACACAAAATGATCAAATGGAGCATATTATTTAGTAATATTTATTTAGCAGCATTTATAAAAAAATTGACTAAATAACTTAAAAACAGTGTTTGAAATCACTTACATACAAACATTTCTCTCAATCACATATCTATATTGACACATAAAGAGTTTGAAAATATTTTTATTCTAAATGAGAGAAAGAAATTTTGTATGGCATTAATATTTATTAATAATTTATTTTTATTTAGTCCGACTCATCTCCCTTTGTCTTCCTATCATTATTTGACGGCAATATATACATTTAAGTAATTAAAATTAAATTTAAAAGTACATTAAAATAATAATTAGTTTGATTGAGTTAAATACACTATTAATGATCTTATTAAACTAACATAAAAAAATGACTTAAATAACAACATTAACATGACAAATTGTAAAACAAAAAAAAATATATAATAGTAAGCTCACAAATGAAAGTCATATATTTAATAGATTAATTAATAGATATTATATTATTTAATAATATGTATTTAGCATCATATATTGAAAATTGATTAAATAACTTAAATGTTTGCAATGAAATCACTTACATACAAACATTTTCTCTCAATTACGTATTTTGTTGATACATAAGTAATCTATATATATCTACCTTCTAAATGGGAAAAAAATATTTTATATGACCTTAATATTTATTAATAATTTAATTTTATTCAATCACATTCATCTCTATTTGTTTTCCCATTATTACATTAATGTCCGTAACATTAACAATTTATTTAAATTTATAACATTATGATAGTGATTTTCTGTGAATTTGATGTCAATGTAAATATTAAAGTAAATAATTAAATTTAAAAATAAAAACATATTAATGATTATTATTAAATGAATAGATGAAAAATATATATATATATAATTATGATAGTGATTTTATGTGAATTTGATGTCAATGTAAATATTAAAGTAATTAATTTTAAATTTAAAAATAAAAATTATTAATGATTATTATTAAAAGAATATATGAAAAAGAAAATATGTAGTAATTAATTTTAAATTTAAAAATAAAAATATATTAATGAAATGATTATTATAAAAAAGAATATATGAAAAAGAAAACGTGTATTAATGATTATTATTAAATGAAAGTAAGGATATTTATGTAAATTATTATTATTAAATGAAGGTACGGATATTTATGTAAATTCACAATTCACATTCATATATTTAGATTAGTATATTAGGATATAGATATAAATATAGATTAAACATCGACATATAAATTTAAAATTTCTTATTTTCTGTTTTGTTAAATATAAATTTTTTTTGTATTATTTGTAGAAAAACTAAGATTATGAAAAATATAATCAATACTTAAATTATAAAAATAAGTTCGAAACCTCTATTAGCATAATTTTTTGTATTATTTATTTTAATAAAAGAATGTATAACACTATTACTATTATTTATAAGGTATTTTCACAAAATCAAATAATTTTATAAATAATATTATTACATATTGATTCGAATCATTAGTTGTTGAATAAATACTTTGATATTATTTGTAGTCATGCCATGAAAGTGAGTGAAAGAGTAATAAATAATAATTAGTCAATGGATTAATAATAATTAACTAATTACATAAAAGGAAGAAAAAATATCATTAGAGTACAATATTAATAAGGACAATAGAGAAAATTCACAATTCAATCCGTATATTTATATAGATATAGAAGATATAGATTATAACATTATGATAGTGATTTTTTGTGAATTAGTATAGATTAAAAATTTATTTAAATTTTTAACATTATGATAGTGATTTTTTGTGAATTTGATGTCAATGTAAATATTAAAGTAAATAATTTTAAAATTAAAAATAAAAATATATTAATTATTATTGTTAAATGAGTAGATGAAAAAATAAATAAACATGTATTTATAATAGTGATTTTCTTGAAAAAGTGAGTGAAAGAGTAATAAATAATAAATAGTCAATGGATTATTAATAATAATAATTAACTAATTACATAAAAGGAAGACAAAGTGTCATTAGAATACAATTTTAATGAGAACAATAGAGGAAATTCACAATTCAACTGTGAATTTGATGTCAATGTAAATATTAAAGTAAATAATTAAATTTAAAAATAAAAACATATTAATAATTATTATTAAATGAATAGATGAAAAAACAAAAAAAATAAATATGTAATTATGATAGTGATTTTATGTGGATTTGATGTCAATGTAAATATTAAAGTATTTAATTTTAAATTTAAAAATAAAAATATATTAATGATTATTATTAAAAGAATATATGAAAAAGAAAATATGTAGTAATTAATTTTAAATTTTAAAATAAAAATATATTAATGATTATTATAAAATGAATAGATGAAAAACAAAAAAAAAAAAAATAAACATGTATTTATGATAGTGATTTTTTGTGAATTTGATGTCAATGTAAATATTAAAGTAATTAATTTTAAATTTAAAAATAAAAATGTATTAATGAAATGATTATTATTAAAAGAATATATGAAAAAGAAAACACGTATTAATGATTATTATTAAATGAAGGTAAGGATATTTAATTAAATTATTATTAAATGAAGGTAAGGATATTTATATAAATTCACAATTCACATTCATATATTTAGATTAGTATATAGATATAAATATAGATTAAACATCGACATATAAATTTATAATTTCTTATTTTCTGTTTTGTTAAATATAAATTTTTTTTTGTATTATTTGTAAAAAAACTAAAATTATGAAAAATATAATTAATACATAAATTGTAAGAATAAGTTCGAAACCTCTGTTAGCATAATTTTTGGTATTATTTATTTTAATAAAAGAATGTATAACACTATTACTATTATTTGTAAGGTATTTTCACAAAATCAATTAATTTTATAAATAATATTATTACATATTGTTTCGAATCATTAGTTGTTGAATAAATACTTTGATATTATTTGTAGTCATTCCATGAAAATGAGTGAAAGAGTAATAAATAATAATCAGTCAATGGATTAATAATTAACTAATTACATAAAAGGAAGAAAAAATATCATTAGAGTACAATTTTAATGAGGATAATAGAAGAAATTCACAATTCAATCCGTATATTTATATAGATATAGATATAGATTATAACATTATGATAGTGATTTTTTGTGAATTAGTATAGATTAACAATTTATTTAAATTTTTAACATTATGATAGTGATTTTTTGTGAATTTGATGTCAATGTAAATATTAAAGTAAATAATTTTAAAATTAACAATAAAAATATATTAATGATTATTGTTAAATGAGTAGATGAAAAAATAAATAACCATGTATTTATTTATAATAGTGATTTTCTTGAAAAAGTGAGTGAAAGAGTAATAAATAATAATTAGTCAATTGATTAATAATATTAATTAACTAATTACATAAAAGGAAGATAAAGTGTCATTAGAATACAATTTTAATGGGGACAATAGAGGAAATTCACAATTCAATCCATATATGTATATAGATATAGATATAGATATAGATTACGTGAGTAGTATATATACATGTTGCAACTATTATTTGAAAGTAACTGATTTAGTCACTGTTTTGTGATACTCGGACACCAATTTGTCTTTATGTAGTTAGCAAATGAGCATTTTGAGAAAAGCCCATTATAGAGATGGAATGTTAAATTACAGCTGGTGGATTTGGATAATTCTCTTGTCAGATAGGAACCCACTTTACATGGTACTAATCTCCATTGATTATTTGCCCCAAACTTTATCATTTTATTTTACTTAACAAAAATATTAAAGAAAATGAAACAAGATTTCTCGAGTTACAATAAATTATCAAAATAGAGTCTTCGATTGCCATCTACGCGATTGCTCGGTTTTTTCAGTCGAAAGAAGGGTTTCATTACATTGAATATTGAAAATTTGATTTGGTTTCAAACTTGAAATATTGATGTAAACTGGATTATAAGTCATCGAAATATAATTCTAACGACTTGGTAGGTATAAATAGTATATACTGGTATACTAATTATTCAAATATTTTTAATTTAGAAAGTAAGTTGAATTGGTTATTATAAACACATATAAATATTTGGAACAAGTACTCAAACAAATCTAGCATATTTTAAAATTCCAATAGCTAAATATTTGTGTTTTATAATTTTAAAATGAATTCATATAGATACATAAACCATGATGTAACATAAAATTATATATATATATATATATATATATATATATATATATATATATAATTATATATAATTTTATATGAAAAATCCCATTAAAAACATTTGATTGACTGAGTTAGATTTCTAAAATTTTCAAAATTGTTTGTAATATTAATGATATAAGGAGCAAATTGATGCCACTAGTTATGAAAATGCGCATATATTTTATTGAGTAAGTCTCTTACGAGACGGTCTCACGAATCTTTATCTGTGAAACGAGTCAACCCTACCGATATTCATAATAAAAAACAATATTTTTAGCATAAAAATTAATACTTTTTCTTAGATGACCTAAATACGATATATGTCTAACAAAATATGACCCGTGAAACCGTCTACACAAATTTTTGTCATATTTATTTATTATATTATATTATATATGCTTGGAGGAAAGATATAGATGCAACTTACACTAGCGGATTAAATGCATATTAAATATTATTGGCGGCGTAAATAATTTAATTTAAACCCGAACTATCAAAAAGTTTGGTGAACTAACTTTTAAGTTAACCTTTATTTTTTTTTAGACTGGTTAACATTTAATTTTTTTTTTATTGATGTGAGGCAACAAAGTATTTTTTATTTTAAATACAAACACGTGTGGTTTTTAGATCAATATATCCAAAATAGTTTTTATTATTAAATTGATTCGAAAAGATACTAATAATTATTTAATTCTTATTTGTGTTTATGAATCATTAAAGTTAAATAAGAAATATTATATTTGTTATAATTTAAATAGTAAAATCATGTTCTCAAGTACTGAGCACAAACTTAAAATATTACAAGTAAAGAAGAAATATTTATAAAACGTGTATAATCAATCATAATTTATCAACATAAAAAAGGTAATGTTTGTGATAGAGATTATTAATTTATGGAAATATGATTTTTATATTTATAAATATTAAAAGAAGAAGATGTAACGTGAAATTATCACACTGAAGTAAAAGAGCAAAAATTATGGTACATTATAACTAATAAAAGGAAATTCATTGTGTAAATCAATCCAGGAACAAAAAAATACCAAAAACTTGGAGATCATTTTCTTATTTATTAGTTTTTAAGAAATAAGTGTTGCGGGATAAGTTTGTATTTCCTTTTTTGTGTTTATATATATAAAAAATAGAAACAGATAATACAGATAAGGGAATGGTGTCCCCAAAGGCCAAAAGCATTAAAGTAGATATGATAATAGATTGGATTTTTATATTAAAGCCGTCTTGTTTGGGGTGGACTAAACTGGGTTAGACGGGTTTCGAGTTCGGGACGGGTCTCGGAGTTGGATTGAACACTGTGTGTGTATATATATATATAAATTGCCAAAATATATCTACAATAATGAGTCTTGGATAGTTTATTTGAATATTTTTGTAAGTCTTATCCCTCTGTTAAGTAATGCATGAGTGGCAACTCAAAAAAGGTAAAAACTTATGTGAGACGGTCTCACTTGTCATATTTTATAATACATATCTTTTATTTGAGTCATTCACGAAAAAGAATTATTTTTTATGGTAAAAATATTACTTTTTATTGTGAATATCGGTAAGATTAACAGGTTTCACAAATAAAGATTCGTGAAACCGTCTCAAAAAAGACCTAATCCTTTAAAAAATCCTTTGCAAAATCTTTGCGGGGTCCCTTGTATTTCAGACCTCGCGATTTAACCAGTACACTATATATATACATAATGATATTATCACGTGTATATATATATAAATTATTTATTATTTATTTAAGTTTTTTTTTTATTAAATGTATAATAATTGCATGGGTTTAACTCAAGTTGGACCCACTGAGTATGGAGAGGGCAGGACTCAAAAGAAGACGAGACCGGTTCAAATTCAGGTTATAATTTTCCACTGACGAATATGTGATTTAGCCAAATCCGCATTAAACTCGCTCCGTTATCATATCTCTAATAAAAAGTCGGTTAGTT
This sequence comes from Primulina eburnea, assembly GCF_022965805.1. Taxonomy (NCBI): domain Eukaryota; kingdom Viridiplantae; phylum Streptophyta; class Magnoliopsida; order Lamiales; family Gesneriaceae; genus Primulina; species Primulina eburnea. The sequence continues at coordinate 29,539,687 of NC_133114.1, forward strand.
CGATTATGGGTGTGGGGGCAGTGCCCATACCCCATATGAGTGGTTGAGATTCCACCTCATGGGGAAAAAAAAATAAAAAAAAAATAAAATTGAGCCAAAAAAAATTCTGACCCTTGGATGTACCCCTGCAATCAGTGCCTGCAAGAGTAGGATGAAATAATCCTAAAAAGTCCACCACCATGTCTAAATCATAAAATCATTCATAGCTGTATTCTTTCCTTGTATTATATATATATATATATATATATATATATATATATATATATATATATATATATTTCTATTATTTAGAAAAATAAATTAATCTTAAATCATTGAGTCCGTATTTTATTATAAGATACGAATAATCTAATATGTTATTTAATTACTTTAATATATTTAATAGTATAAGTTATTTTGAATAAAATCTATTTGAGGTCCTCTCATATTATCACGAAATAACACCATTTCCTTTTATTTCCTTTTATGCTTTATAGGAAGATGACTGAGTTATTGATGGATGTTCGTCCTCCGGTTGTATTCATTTTCAGATATACGACATTGAAATTCGCAAATGAGTCTGCAAGGTCTTGAAGATCTTCTGGACCAATCATTTCTGTAGATGTAATTAGTTTAATTTCTTTTCTGTTATAGTTTTAATCTGATTGAACATTTTTTATTCGCGGTTAAAGGTTTTGGTATTAGTTGACCGATCCTCTTTTGTGTAATAAGGGTTCAGTATCAAATAATGATGATAATCTTCATTCCGATATTTTTTTACCAGAACTTAGTTGTTGTTCTAAAATTTGGATTCTTGTTTGAAAATGTTTTATTGTTCTAAGAATTTCTTCTTGTTTTTCAAGGATTTCATCAATTTTATTTGGTATATAATATAATTGATTGTCATAGTTTTGTACTGTCTTTTGGATATATCTAAATCTTCGAAGAGTTTAGAGAAATACGTGATAATTTTTAAGAACCTATTGCTTTGAATCATAAATTTACCTTGAGAAATTGATACGTTCTTTTTTGAACTTGATGTCTGACATTGGTTTTTTTTTTTCCCATAAATATTCCAAAATATTAAAATAAATTATGTAAATATTTAATATTGAATCTATATTCACATTCATAATTTTTTGAGAAAATTTATCTCTTATACATATAATTACACAATAATAATAAAATTATATATTTGAAATAATTTTATCTCAATTATGATATAATTCATATCTCAATTATAACATGAAAGCTATTTTTTTATCATTTTGTCGAAATTACAGAATTCAAACTAAAATTTTAGTTATAAGGAGTAAATCTAAATTAAAATTGGATTTGAGATTTTTTCCAAATAACTCCGATGAATCCTATAACTGTTTATATAATAATTTAAAAAAAAAAAGGCAAAAATGGATATCGCTTCCGCAGATAGGTCAATAGTGAGCAACTATATCAAGATATCAGCTGCCCTTATCCTCTGTTCATTCAGGAACCACCGAAGCCACATCACTCTCGGTTACTCATGGCGGCGGCGTCGTCTACCTGCTTCTCCACCACCACCTCCTCCTCATCTTCCTCCAGATCTCTGAATGCGCCATCCAAGCTATCTTCGACAGCCTTGAGTTTCCTTTCGTCGTCATCCCCGTCCCTCCAGCCTCTCCGAGCCGCCGCCACTGCCCGAGGCGAGGCTTCAGCCGCCGGATCGGCTATTACGGCTCGCATGGTTTCAGTTCCCGCCATCAAATCCCCCGCTTCTCTCGATTTCGACTCCTCCGTTTTCACCAAGGAGAAAATCAACCTCGCTGGTCACGATGAGGTTTGTGTGTGAAGAAATAAAGTACCTTAACGACGTGTTTTAGATTTTTTTTTGATGTAATTTGTTAACGTGTTTGCTCTTTCTGCTTTCAAAAGAGAGTGAACGTGGTGGAAGGTTCTCGACGTGTGAGAAGATTGTGCTTTTCTTTTAGATGAATGAAATAGTATTTTTGGTTTAATTTCTGTTTTTTTACATTTAAGTAGTCATTTACTATAGTGTTGTTTTTTTTCTTCTCATTTGTTTTTATTTTTATATGATTAAAGTTTTTAATTTTTTTATTGGTGAACTTGCTAAATTATATATACAGCCCAACTTGAATATGTGTTTTCTGAAAGGTGAAGCTAGTTTAATATGATCCATCTCAATATGTAGTACATTGTGAGAGGAGGGAGAAATTTGTTCAAGTTGCTGCCGGATGCATTCAAGGGTGTAAAGCAGATTGGAGTGATTGGCTGGGGTTCACAGGTGCATTGCTTTGCTATTGTTGTTCTAGGGATTTATTGAATGTATTTCTGTAGCATTTGTCAGTTTGATATGGATTAAGTAGTTGAATTGTACCATGTTAGAAAACTCTGTATATGTGCTCGCATATATCTTATGTCATAACTATTTTAGTTCGAATCATCATCTGCCAACTCAATTACATGGTTGGCTCGGTTCATTTTAAATCTATATTTTTATGATGGTAGTTCTTTCAATTTCTCTAGGGACCTGCACAAGCTCAAAATCTAAGAGATTCCCTTGCTGATGTAAAGTCCGATATAGTGGTCAAGGTAGTCTTTCTTCTGTTGTCTTTTTCGTAATTATTTCCAATAAATAATGACCAGAGCTTTTATATTGTATGAGATATTAATTGGCTTTGTTTGCAGATTGGATTAAGGAAGGGCTCTCGATCATTTGATGAGGCCCGTGCTGCTGGGTTTACTGAAGAAAATGGAACCTTGGGAGACATATGGGAGACTGTGTCTGGAAGTGATTTGGTGCTCCTATTGATATCAGATGCCGCCCAGGTATTGAATTGCCTTTCTTTCTTACATCAGGGTTTGGTTTTGTGCTCGCTAGTTCTGTACATATTCACCTTCAACTTATTAAATCAACTTTAGGCACATGAATGATGTATGTGGCGCAAGAAAAAATTCTCTTGCAGACAAATAGGTGAAAAGAGAAATTATTATCCAAACTGGCATCGTTTAGAGATTAGATTTTCTACACAAATGATTATTCGGCATGTTGTGGGCTGAGATATTGCATTCCTTTTTTCATTCGCATGGCAGGCTGATAATCATGAGAAACTGTTCTCCCACATGAAACCAAAAAGCATACTTGGACTTTCCCATGGATTCCTTTTGGGTCATTTGCAGTCAATGGGTCATGATTTTCCTAAAAACATCAGTGTGATAGCTGTGTGCCCCAAGGGAATGGGACCCTCTGTCAGGAGGTTGTATGTACAGGGGAAGGAAATTAACGGTGCTGGTATAAATTCAAGTTTTGCTGTCCACCAGGTGTGTTCATCTCTGTGTGTTTTCATATATCTTTTTTTGGGTGTGGACTGGTGGGTATCTTGCCTGTTTCGGTTTTCACATTTCTTGTGTAGTGAACACTGATGACTTTTACTTCTGAAGGATGTGGATGGAAGAGCTACAGATGTTGCCCTTGGATGGTCTGTTGCCCTTGGTTCGCCTTTTACTTTCGCAACTACGCTGGAGCAGGAGTACAAGAGTGACATTTTTGGGGAGCGAGGTTAGAAGTTTTAACTTTTAGCCGTGCCAATGTATGTTGTCTTGATGAATTCCTGCGAGACTTAATGGTTCCTGATTTAATTGTTTGATTGATAGGCATTTTACTCGGTGCTGTGCATGGTCTTGTGGAAACCTTGTTCAGGAGATACACTGAGAACGGGATGAGCGAGGATCTTGCTTACAAGAATACTGTGGAGTGCGTTACAGGAATTGTGTCTAGGACCATATCAACAAAGGTAAGGTTATGGACATATAGTTTTCTTAGGCTACACTTCCTAAATTTATAGCCTCTATGGATTGTTTTATATTATTTAATTCTTTTGTTCGTTTTTCTGCCATTTGAATTTAGATGACGAGTCTCGTTGCAGGGCATGCTAGCTGTCTACAATTCACTGAGTGGAGATGGCAAAAGAGATTTTGAGCGTGCATATAGTGCCTCATATTATCCCTGCATGGACATCTTATATGAGTGCTACGAAGACGTAGCCAGTGGCAGTGAGATAAGGAGCATTGTCTTGGCTGGGCGGCGATTTTATGTATGTTGGTCTGACATCTGCTGTGACAAAGTGCAAGTATCATTTCCATTCTTTTCCTAAAATTTTCATTCATCTCGCAGGAGAAGGATGGTTTACCGTCTTTCCCAATGGGCAAGATCGACCAAACACGCATGTGGAAAGTTGGTGAGCGTGTACGCGCTGTACGTCCACCAGGAGACTTGGGACCCCTGTATCCTTTCACTGCAGGTGTCTTTGTTGCATTGATGATGGCACAGGTGTGTGTTGGTCAGTGTTTTATTTTTTTTTATTTTTTTCCAGAACTTCACTCATGTTTAATTTGTTGACCCAGTGAAAGTTGATTGCTAATTTTATTTTTTTTGCAAGAATGATGAATTTCTTGATTGACTTCTGTAAATAATGAGTTTAGTCTTTTGACTTCGCTTTGTGGTAATTCCAGATTGAGATTCTGCGGAAGAAGGGGCACTCCTACTCAGAGATCATAAACGAGAGTGTGATCGAGGCTGTGGATTCATTGAACCCATTCATGCATGCTCGAGGGGTTTCATTCATGGTTGACAACTGCTCAACCACGGCACGGCTGGGATCAAGGAAGTGGGCACCAAGATTTGATTACATTCTTACTCAGCAGGCATTGGTCGCTGTCGACAATGGAGCGCCCATCAATCAAGATCTCATTAGTAACTTCCTGTCAGATCCCGTGCATGGAGCCATCGAAGTATGTGCTCAGTTGCGACCTACCGTGGACATTTCAGTACCCCCAGATGCTGATTTTGTTCGTCCAGAACTTCGCCAGTCAAGCAACTGAAGGTTTGCGAATGTTCACAAGAACGTCTAAGTAATGCAGTGTTCCGGGCGGCTACTTTTCTTGAATCTTGTGACTTTTGAGTCATTCAGCTGTACTAGTAAATTCTATCGTTGTCTGTGGACTGGACGGGGTGCGTGTGCTTTAGTTTTGGTAACGTGTTGTTGACATAAGGAAGTTTGGTTGGATCTTAGGTATTATTTATAATTATTATGTACGAAATAAGTGGGGCCATCAATGTTTGAAAGCTTTCTTGTTGAGCTAAGCAATCACGAGTGATAGCAGTATTGATATTTGATATTGATTATTTTTTGAGAAGTTATAATGCATCAAATTGACGTTATGTCGTTTGATCTTTGACGAGTGATTTTGTTTCTGTTGGGGTATGCTAAAAAATATAATACAATATCAATAGATAGATACACAACTTACTTCTTGAATTTATGACTCTAAGCGTTCGAATTTTTTAGCATCTAATTAATTGCATTCTGTTTTGTCATAAATACAAGTAAATAAGCTTATGTTTTATCTAACAATTATAATTTTTGATTTATTGATAAATGTTTGTGCGAGTGGGTTTGCCTATGTTCACAATAACGTTGTAAAACATGATTGTTGTTGATTAATTAAAGTAAATTGCCTAAAATTTAAGATGTGGAGTCATTAAGCCTTAAGGGTACGTATACGGTACTATTATATATTTTTATTTATTTGTTTATTTTTTAGAGTGGGTTTGGTATTCTTTGTCCTCGATAAATCTATATTTCTAAAGCATCATTTTTCTAACAATGAATTCATAATATCACAAAACACACAAATCAAAGATATAAAATTCTCATCTTTACTTTTTCATTAACTTTTTCTCGTTTATTCACATGAATATTTGATTTTCAAAATTCTTGGGTATAAGTATTCTTAAAATAATAATTAAATTTGAAAGAGAAGCTATAATCATATAGTTACAATTCAATAAGGTACTGTTTGGTTCAAGTACTTGTAAGTACTAATATAAATAGTCCTATCATATCAGTTGTTTTGTACAAGTATTATTTATCTCGATCAATCTAATTATTAATTATTTATTTCACATCCATCAAATTCGCAACAATGTATCTCACATCAATCAGTAATATAAAATTACGATATTATCCTTAATAAATAATATTATTAATATTCTACTAATATTTTCAACAATATTATCTCAAATTTAATCAATCAAATCAATTAAATCAAACACTATATTAACTATCATATTCTATTTAATTTATTATTATAAAATATTACTTATCTCCATACTACATATCTCATACTACGAACCAGAACCAAACGGTATCTAAAAGTATATATTCAAGGAAAAAATGTCTACTATGTACGTTGTTACACTTCACATAAATATGCAATTTACATAATAAATACTTAGTAATTTCTTTAAAATTAATTTAACAAAGAAAATAGTATTAATGAAAACCCAATGAATTTTTTGTTCTTTAAATTAATTATAATATTTTATATATACAAGAAAGACAAATACTAACAACATTATTTTGTCGGGTCTTTTATCAAATTATAGTACTTTTAATATTCTATCACCAATCTACCGTACTTTTCTAAAATTTATTAAAATATTATAAATTTTTTTTTTTTTTTTAAAATAAAACTTTTACTCCCCCGCCCTTCCAAATGGGGTGGGGGGGGGGGCAAATATTTCACCTCCCCCGCCTGTAGGGGAGGCGGGGGAGGCAGAAATGAATTTAAATTCTCCCCCGCCTGTACGACAGGCGGGGGAGAGCTATTATTGAAAAATGGAATATAAAACACTACCATCTATTGGTCCAACGTTAAATTACATCTGTATTTCATATACAAAAAATTACCAGTTAGAAATAAATACATATTTATATATAATTTCATTGTGATTTAATTGATATAAATTTAATTATTATAGTCCATCTTAAGACACTATTTATAATCTTCAACTACCTTTTTCACTATTACAACTTAGTGAATTATTTTTGACCCATTTTATTCCCTAAAATTTCTCGAATAATAATTGAAATAAATATATTATATTACGTGATCTTTAATGTAACACTAAAAAATAATAAACATATAAAAGTTTACCTTGATGATTAAATTCATGTCTAATAATTTTTTTATATTTTATTTTATTATTTAAGTCTAATATTTTAATTAAATGATACTACTAAATCATAATTTTTTCTCCTACATTTTACAAATTATTAATATTACAAAGTATTAAATCTAATCTTAAAAAAAAACGCTACTACATACAAAGTAATAAATTTAATACGAAATATTACAAAATATTATATCTAAATTTCAAATTCTTATAGAATAGTTTGAATAGAATTGTGAAAATGATTATTTATATTAACAACGTCTGTATTAATAAAAACAATGTAAAAAGCTAATTAACATATTTAGCAATTAACATAATTAATATGTTAGTTTGATTAGTTATTTAATCTAATACCAAATTTAATTATGATAATAATAGGAAATAATCCCTCTTATTTGACTTAATTTAACATGTTCTCTGTCATTATGAAAATGATTCAAAGGATATAATTGGAATTTAATTTAATTAAATGCTAGTTTTAAAAACTAACTTAAAATTAAATTTGATCATAAACATACATATGTAGAAGGTCATTTTAAAATCCCCTAAACAAATATATCATTTTTACGTAAACATAATAAATAAAAACACTTCAATAATATTTATGATAACAAATTAATAAATAAATATATCATAACAAAAATTAAGATAATAATTTTAATGAATTAAGATTAAAAAATTTTAAACATAAATTCAAATTAATATAATACAACCATCAAATAAATTAATTGAATACAAATAATTTTAAGAACACTCAGAAATATTATTTATCTTTTAATAAGATAGGCACGATAATACCAATATCAACACTTCCTGAAATAAATCAAGAGACAGAAAGCTATAAAATTATTAGAATTCAAAATTTTATTAAAAAAATTTGAAACGAAAAATAAATCAGATCCACCGACAAATGTTTGAACACAATATAAGTGACAAACTTTTGAATACAAAATAGAATTGAACTTCGTGAACACAAAAGTGACAAATCTTTGAAGAAAAAATGGAAGTCTCGTGTGTATATATATATATAGAAGAATTTTATTTTAAAAATATTTAAATTTGCCCGCCACTACAATAGGCGGGCATTTGGAATTTTTTTAAAAAAAACTCTCCCCCGCCTATCGTACAAGCGGGGGAGAATTTAAATTTCCCCCTTCCCCCGCCTCCCCTACAGGCGGGGGAGTTGAAATAATTTAAAAATAATTTGCTCCCCCCCCCCATTTGGATGGGCGGGGGAGTACAAGTTTTATTTTTTTTAAAAAAATTTTTTTTACAATATTTTAATAAATTTTTAAAAAGTACGGTAGATTGTTAAATGATAATAAAATGTGCTATAATTTGATAAAAGACCTTTATTTTGTCATAAGTGTAGCAGATAACTCATTTAATTAACTTTATTTATATAATTAAAATTCATTTAAATTACCTCTAAAAATATTCATTTAAAATTAAAGTCAAGTAACATTTGTGAAACGTAAAACTTAGATATTTAGAAAACTCACAATTTTAAGCATATGTTTTAAGCCTTTAATTTCAGAATTATTACTACTAAAATTACCACAGATTTTAAAGAAAAAAAAATGAAAATAAAGAAGTAGAAAACCACATATACTAATCAGTAAGCACAAAGTTAGAACTTTATTCTAATCAAGTCTTTTACTCTCCAACTGTCGACTCTTCGAATCAGTTACATAGTTTGCTATGATTAACCAACCTAGCATCGTATACCAAGGCTTCACGGTGCTTTTAACCAGTGTTCTGCAATCCTGCAGCAATACCTTTCATCGTCAAGATAAGAGTGTCTTCCAAACCTGGTGCATATTCGCTCTTCGGGTTAAGCTTAACTAATTCTGAAGCTGGCTTGCTTGTTTCCATCTCTGTGACCTCTTTCGACAGGTGCCGACCAACTTCTACGTGGTAACTTGGGTCACGAATTCGCTTCAAAGTGTAAACCTGGCAGACATTGAGGACAGTGATATATGGATCCCGAAGCCTCAGTCGTTGCCTCAAATAAGGGTCACCTTGAAGAAGTTCGGAATGCCCAGCAACCTAAGGGGAACATGAACGAGTTGGTAATTTTTCAAACAAAAAAAGATTAGAAATGCATCTTTAAATGACCTGTACTATCATTTAGGTGGACAGACGAATTGAAGGGCCTTACTTGAAGGATTAAGAGTTTAGTTGCTTCATAGTTGGCGCGCAACTGCTCTCCGAATGGCCACAGATCTTCTGAAACCAAGAGTTTGTCATACAGAGCGGCGATTCTTGGGTCTCCCTTGGCCAACACCATTTCAACCAAGTCAATAGTCACTCTAAAGAAAGGCCATTCTTTGTACATATCCTTGAGCACTTGAAGATTTCTCACGTCCTTGTCAATTACGTGCTTCAACGCAGACCCAAAGCCAAGCCATACCGGAAGATGAAATCTTGTTTGTGTCCATGCAAATATCCATGGGATTGCTCGAAGCGACTCTATTCCACCACTTGGCTTTCTTTTAGACGGACGACTCCCAATGTTCATCCTGCCATATTCCAATTCAGGCGTGGCCTGTAATATTCAGAGACAGGAAAAAGAAAATGTAATCAGGAAAACGAGATCCGAGGGTACAAGAAGAAAGGGGCCCCTTGCATGGCATATGCTCACATTGTTTCACCTTGTTTATTTTATACAATTATTTCGTGTAAGTTTTTAGAGGTCACTCAAAGAAATAAGCACAACACGACAAAGCAACGAGATACTCACAAGGCGAAAGTATTCAACAAATCGAGGCTCTTGGAAAACCACAGACCGATACTCGTTTGTCGCAACAACAGCCATCTCCCCCATAAGCGAACGCCATTCTGGCTTTGGTGAAATAGGGGCATGCATTCCATGCTCAAGTGTAGCTGCAGTAAAACGTTGTAGAGTTCGGAAACATAAATGCTCCTCTGCAAATGATCGCTCAATTACTTCCCCTTGAACAGTGACACGCAGGGAGCCATTAATAGTTTCTGGTGGCTGCGACAAAATGGCAAGATGCGTCGGACCTCCTCCTCTTCCAACTGTCCCACCTCTACCATGGAACATCGTGAGCTTTACTCCATATTGTTTAGCTACGCTTACAAGTTCTTCTTGGGCCTTGTATAGTTGCCATGCTGCAGAAAGGCGTCCTGCATCCTTTCCTGAGTCCGAGTATCCAATCATGACTTCTTGTTTGCCCTTGATCCTATTACAATACCAATCTATTGAAAAAAGTCTAGCCATCGCAGTAGGTGCAGCTTCAAGATCGGCAAGCTTTTCAAACAACGGAACAACCCTTAATGGGTTTTTGACATGACATGCGTGTTGCAAAAGCTCCACAGCTAGCACATCAGATGGGGCAGTCGCCATTGAAATTATGTATGCACCAAAATTATCAGCGGGAAGCTCAGAAATGACATTAAATGTTTCCAAAACATCAGCAATTTCCTCAGTTTGGGGAAGATCAGACCCAAACAATGGCCGCTTGCTACTAAGTTCAGATAATAGCCATTCTTGTCTTTTCTCCTCCGACCATTCCTTGTAAGATCCAATTTGTAGGTGCGTGGTAACTGCATCTAAAACATCGGTGTGCCTATCTGACTCTTGCCTGATATCAAGCCTTACTAGTGAAAGCCCAAATGTGAAGACTTGTCTCAGAAAATCAAGAAGACTCCCATCAGCAATCGGTCTATCACCACTATCACAAAGAGATCTATAGCAAAGCTCCAGAGGCTCCAGAAACTGAGGACAAAGTTTTTGTTATTACATTCATGCACCAAGATCAAATTCAAAGAAGGAAAATTAACAAAGTACAATAACGCAGTTCTTTTTTTTTTTAAATGTATTCATGTTTCACTCCAAGGAATATATTGAAATTTCACGGACTACTTTGCATCAAACACTCTCTCCTCTTCCACCAACAAAATTCATGCAAAATTGGCATGTAATCAAATCATAAAATCGTAGACATGAATATCATGGAATGATAGTCAAACAATTCATAAATAATCATCACTTTTGCATATGTAGCAAGACCAGGAAATAAACTTATTTTCGTGTGTTGGGAACTGTAACTGTTTTAGTGAACTACTCGGAACTTAATATAAGTCAGAAGAAGCAAGTGACAAAAAGAGATTTAAAGTGTTTGGGATGGACAGACCTCTTCAACATTGGTGAAGGTTGCTTCCAAAGAAATATCAGAGACTCCATTTGATAGTAACTGACGAGCACGTTCACGCGTATAATAGAGCTTGTCCCTCAAATCACCAAGAATAACACGATAGGGCTCATTCGGTGGAATTTTTTTCCAAAACTCTGTCAACAAATTTTGGGGGTGAAACAAAATGAGTAAATCATAAAAAATCGACGCTTTGGAACATATAAAGACAGATGATCACCTCGATTGCATTACAACGCTACCAACAATGAGTAGTACAGTAGATAAAACTGATTCACGGGAATTAAGGATACTTAAAACAAGATTAAATATGTTTTTACGTACCAATGTAATGTTTTGTATCTCTCTTGGATGACCTTTGCAATTCATCTGCACGAGTACGGAGTTCTTCGTTGCAGCGCCACATTGAAAGCTGCCAAAGAATATATGTTACCAAACAAAACTTTTGCAAGAGAAATCCAGAAATGCCAAAAAATTCACTTTCTTACCTCGAACATGAGATCCTCTATCTGAGAGAAGTACAAATTTGCAGCCATCATTCTAGCCAGCAAACATACATCTCTTGTAACTTCAGGAGTTACCCTTGGATTTCCTGCCATCAGACACATACAACACATCTCAGTTGCAGTCATGTTAGTTAAAAAAGAAATCGAGATAGGAATTGCAAAGTCGGTAAAATCTTGTTTCTACTAAATTATTTAGCAATCTAAAGAAGTTGCAAAAAAGGATACCAATAATTATCAAAATGCATTAAAGAAGGAAATACCATCACGATCCCCACCCATCCAGGAAGAGAACTGGATAAGAGGAACATTGTAGGGAACCCGCTCATTTATTCCAATATTTTTCAGAGAAGTATCCACACGGCGTAAAAATTTTGGCACTCCCTTCCAAATGGTTTCATGAAAGTAACTTAATCCAGCTCTTGTCTCATCTTGGGGGGCCGGAGGATTTCTCCTAATTTCATCTGTTCTAAATGCAGCTTGAATCTGAAAGGACCAAATATATACTATGAAAATTGCATGATAGACAAAAAAATCCTTTTAAAAAAGCAATCGCATATATCTTAAAGCATGCCCCTACTTTAATTGATCTTATAAATGGTTTTTAATATGAGATCAATGATAAGAATCCACAAAGAACATACGGACTTTGTTTTACCAGTTGTGATACGAATCGAAAATGATAAAAACAGAAAATTTAATGTCTAAGGAGTAATTCATTGATATCAACTAACAAAAAGATAATGAATATCCCAAAAGCACCTCTCTTTGTAAGGCCTCATCAAGCTCCTGCTTGTCGTCAGGAGTAATATCCTTAGCATTTAGCTGAGTTAAACAATTACGAATCCTGGAAAATATACGAGTATAGGAAAATCCCAATTTAATCTCACAAATCTTGCTTAGAATAAAAAAAAAGCCGAATAATACAAACCTCGCGTGCTTTTGAAGCAAAGATCTACGGACAGACTGAGTAGGATGTGCCGTCAACACTAAATCTATAGTTTGGTTCTTCAACGCATTGAAAACTTCTTCGGGGGACTTGTTCAGTTGTCCCACAAGCCGTTTTAGAGTCTCTTCGAGGTCTGATTCAGTGGGTGCCGAGGCCTCATCAGAAAAGTCCTTCTTTTTTAACTTGATCCGGCGTCTGTATGCAATCTGAACCTCTTCGGCAAGATTGGCTAAATTCAACATGTTAGCAAAAGATTTTGCCAGCACAATGGAGTCCCCAGCATCCAAACTAGTTAGAACTCTCCCTAGTTCTTCGAGTTTCATCGGATCACCTTTCCCCATATAATCTGCAGAAATCTCATAACAGTCTTGAACCTAGTCCATATTTTAACATTGGAATTGTTAGTTTTACAACAGCTTCATTTGTAATACCCACAAGAACTTGCTTCCGTTCTCATCATAAAGTAGAAAGAATGTTGAATTATAAAACAAAAAAAAAAGTATAAATCTGTCTTTTCTAACCATGGCCTAAGCAAAAGAGAACAACAAAACTCATAAAAGTCAACTAGAATTCTCCATAAAAAAAAATTCCAATATGTCAAACATATATTCGATTATCAAAAAGTAACATCACCAAATCGACAATATTTCACAGTCAAAACACAAGTTTGCACAGACACCATGATTAAAAAATAATGAAAAAATTGAATAAATAATTCTTAGAAAAAATAAAATAAAGTTTCGCACCGTCTCTCTTATCTCCTCCCCATGCAAGCCCTGAAGAATATCAAGAAAATGATCCAAAAGCAGAGCATCATATTCCACCAGCTTATCATCCTCTGAAACCTTCGCAGGTGCCAATAGCCTTAACTGGGCATCAATTGATGCCATTTTTTCTAGTTTCTTGCTCATTTTCTCCTCCCAAACCCACTATATATACCCTTCAAAAATTGAAAAAAAGGTGCCCTTTTTCTCTCTTTTTTCCCTACCCTCAGTTCGAGTCCTTTCACAACAGAAAGAAAAACAAAAAGGCGCACGGGATTTTTGCGGGTTCAGCTCAACCAAATCACGGATCAAATTGAATAACAAAAGATGACCCTAGAAGCCAAACTAAACAGAAAAGGAGAGCGAAATTTCAAGAAATAACATGCAACACGAGAGAGACAAAAGATGACTTGAGACACAGGGGTTGCGTTGTTTTCTGACCGGTTTTATAAGAGGACATACAATTTTCTTGAATGCTCAGTTCGAGTAAATATTTTATTCTGGCTTCGTTATCGTAACAGGAGTTATATATTCTGATTCTTTATTTGCGTACGATCAGCACTCCCAAAATTGTCTTTGTACTAGGAATATGCCATGGTTTAAGGGATCCAGAAAAACTTTGGATATTAACTTTTTACGGTTGTCGTATCTGTGAGTTCCGAAGATTAAGGATTAAGAAGAATCTCCAACTACTTTTTTTAAACTGTGGTCAGAAGCATCATATGCCATTTTATTTATATTTTTTACATTCTTTGGTTACAAAAAAATGTTTTGAAAGCTTAAAGATCCGATGATGGTTTCACATCAATCTTTTGTCAGAAATTGTGGCCGGTTCTTGGTAAGGATATGACGGGGCTGCATTATCAATCCTCAATGAGCAGAGGGATCCGACGGAGTGGAATAACTACTCGTATTACACCTATTCCAAATATAAAAGATCCGCCAAGCTTGAAAGATTTTAGGCCGACGAGCCTCTGCGATACGTGCTACAAAATCATATCTCGGACGATCACCAGGTTCAGACCTATTTTTAACCAAATTATCGACTCATTTCAATGTGTTTTCATATCGGACAGATTTATTATTGTTAATGTGATTGTTGAATTTGAATGTATGCATTGGATACGAAACCATTGCAAGGCTAAAGTTGGGTATGTGTTGCTCAAGTTGGATACGAGTAAAGCTTAGGAGATAGTAGAATGACGATTTTTACATAAATTGATGCAAAATATTTTTTTTAACTAAGATAATCTATCAAACGGTTAAAAGTTAGCGAAAGCACAATTGATATTTAACTTAATAACAAGTTTAAAAGTTTTATTTTAACATTATTATGATAATTTAGTTAATTAAAAAAATTTTATTTGATAATGATTTAAGTACATTGTCTTTTTGGTTTTGATAAAATTCATTATTTTATTAATTTTATTTTTATTGTTTTTCCATTATGAATTATATTTGGATTAAAAATATATTATGTACTCTATTTAAGTAAATTGTGATTTTGGTTTTGGTAAAATGCATTATTCTATTAATTTTATTTTTGCTGTTTTCCACTATGAATATATTTGGATTAAAAAAATATTCGCTAATTTGAGAGACCTCATGCGTTTCTGAAAGCAAAAAGTTCACCAAAATGAAAATGAATAAGTACTTTAAATGGTATCACACCTCAAATTAACGGGTTTTTATTTCTCGAATACCCAACTCACCTGTCATTATATTATATTGATACATACTCATAAATAAAGAATATGTTATTCAAACAATTTTAATTATCATCTAAATCTCGTGATTATATTTTTCATTATTTGTCGTTCACGTGCACGTGAACATTCTTAGTAATTTTAAATATAGCAGAATAATATAACTCGCGGCAAGGTTGGATAATCTTGGGCCTAGAGAAAGATGAGGCTTTCATGGGCTATAAGTGCATTGGAACTAAGAAGTCAAACCCAATAAGTCAATATACTTTTCTCTTGAAGGCCCATATCACTTTTTGGGTATGGTACCCGTATTTGGGCCTTAGCTATCCAATTGTAAAAATTTATGATCATTTAATTGGTCTCACTAATAGGTCAATATAAAATCATATATTAACATCAGCCAGTCGAAACTTAGCATGGACTAAAATGCAATTTTACCTATGGTCTATGCAATCTATCTAATGACGAGGATGCGTCATTGTCTCTGTTTAATGAAAGTTGATATTTTATTCTTTTTTGAAAAAAAATCAATTTTAATTAATTAAAATATATTTAAAATTTAGAGAAAATTTTATTTTATTTTCACCAAATCAACAGCAAGTGTAATTAGAAAACAAAAAAGAGATTTACTTAATAAATACGATAAAGTCAGTGATACTATTCATAAATACAAATTTTACAAATATATATGTAAAAAAATTAATTTATTGGATACATTTAATAAAAGAGAAGTATAATAGAAGGGTTGTGGAATAAACGAAGTTGGATAAAAAAGTATTTGGATATACAAAAAAAAAATATATTAAATCAGTATTTTTTATTGTTAACCAGAATGATTATGTTTCTGCAAAATGCAGAAAAAGTAATATAGCGCTTCCATAAGTTGGGCTGCACTCACAGAGTTGCCAGTGGGTCAATCAGGCCCACTAATATTTTTTCTTCTTTTTATTTGATGGAACCAATCTTTTTTATTCTGCTTGAAGCGCTAAATTTATTGTGTGTCATTTTTTAATAATTTGATATTTGGTGTGCATAAAGAAAATAAAATACAATTTTTTATAAAAATATATTTTAATAACTTATAAATATATCATTTAATAAAAACTATTAGTTTATTTTGGTTAATACATCTGAAAATCATTATTAATTTTTACTCTATCGATACGAAAAAATATAAATAGAACATGGAAGATTGAATAACGCATCTTCAATGTTAAAATGTATAACATCGATTGAATTAGGTTATTGTGAGTTGTATATAAAAACTAGGGCAGTCCCTTTGTTTGAGATGGCTTATGGGTTTTGAGTTAGGTCTAAGTCACAATTTTAACATGATATCATAGACAGACCCACCGTTATGTGTTCGATTGTCCATAGTTAAGTCACACGTTAATGTCTCCATGCTCCAGTTATTCATTCCTAGTTGTGAGAGTATGTGTTAAGATATCTCATACCGATTGGATTATATGCTTTTGATGTTGAGTTATGTCTAAGTCTTAATTTTAACATCCAAATTTGAGAAAATTTAAGACAATGTACCTGGCTCTACTAAAGGAATATCGTCTCTTTTGTAAAAAAATAATAATGAAGCAATGTTCTTGACATATGATGAAGCAAACAAATAATGTTAACCAAAACTAATAGATTAGGGTGACAAGTCAATTCGGATTACCTAATAATCATTTAGTGATCGCACGTAAACTCTGATGGACGTGTAATATTATTATATATATCACAAATAAAGATACGTGAGATCTTCTAACAATAGATCTAATAATTATATAAATAATGTGTGATGTTCATGTTCGGTGAACATGACTCTCATTTAATAATGGTATAGTAAATTGGTTTTTTTACTCACCCAAAAATAATATATAATAAAATCAAACTTAAAAAATAAAATCTGCATAATTATACTTTATTAAAAAACTTTAATATACTTAAAACTAAATTTTTTATACTTTATTAAAAAACTTTAATATATTTTAAAACTACATTTTTCCTTGGACTTTAATGTATATGCACACATCACATTTAATATACTTAAAACAAAATTTTTACTCGACTTCAATGTATATGCATACATCACATGCCAATATATGTTAGTTTTGAATCAATCATTTGAGAAAAGAAAAGATAAAATTATATGTAATATTGAATAATTTTTCTAAAAATCGGCGGTTCCTCTGTGATCCATTAATATGAAACTTCCATGTGCATTTCTTTTTTAGATGAGGCAGGACATGTAGTTTGCGGTTCCTCGTACAATTGCATTTTTAGAAAATTTTATATTTATGAGAAAATATATATTTGAGATATAACATATTCGAATGTATAAAAATTAATTATTAGCATCGCTAAGATAGAGTGACATAGATTTATATAGTCATATATTATGTATTTTTTTTGGATTTTCAGACATATTAGATATGGTTGTATAACACTTATTCTGGTTTTGCCGTTGGTGTAGCAGAGATACTATTGGTTGTATGGTTTATATTTCCGGTTGGTTTTAGAAGTTTCCGCATAGAGTAGGTCTCATGTGAGACCGTCTCACGGATATCAATCTGTGAGACGGGTCAACCCTACCCATATCCACCATAAAAAGTAGTACTCTTAGCATAAAAAGCAATACTATTTCATGGATTACCCAAATAAAGATCCGTCTCACAAAATTTGACCCGTGAGACCGTCTCACACAAGTTTTTGCCTTCCGGCATATTATGATTTAACTCTAATTGTGACTTATTTAAGTTTATCATTGCACGCTGTAGTTGTTTAATATAGATTTCGGATAAAGACTCCACATATTTTATCTAAAATACAAGTATATCTTTAGTTTAACAATTAAAACATACTCGAACAGCATATAAAATTATATAATAACGTCTAACGACTTATCTAAACTTACTACAAATAATTAAACAAATTAAAATGAATTTTACATTTTGAGTAAGTCTTTTGTGATACGGTCTCACAAATATTTATCTGTGATACGAGTCAACCCTACCGATAATCATAATAAAAAAATAATAAGCTTAGCATAAAAAGTGATATTTTTTTATGGATGACCCAAATAAGAGATCTGTCTCATAAAATACGACTCGTAAAACCGTCTGATACAAGTTTTTGTCTTACGTTTTAATATTGTTTCCGAAAAAAAAAAGAATTTTAAAAAAGTTTTAAAAGTACCATCAATATATTGAACCATATAAATTTTTGGTAAATTCACCAATATTTGAATCCAAAGGTTATCTGAGATGTTATATAAGACTAAAAGATCGATATGATCCTTTTGTGAATGTTTGTTTTAAGAATAATTAATTCTTAAAGATTTAAAATTAGCCAATCCCTTAACCATTCTCATTAGTTTAATAATATTGGTGGGACATAATGGGTCCACTTTGGATCAATAATGTTTGGTTTTGTTTTGTTTGGACAAATAAATAATAAAATACAATTTTATGTTATAAAATAAATATAAAAAAGAGAAATGGATGCTAAATAAATAAAATAGGCAGACAAGAGCAAGAGATAGTGTGTTTGAAACATCTTTATATCTTGAGAAATCTTTTAAAATTTGTCTTAATATTAGATAACTGATTATTACACGTAAAATTCGCGTATCATAGACGTTTTTGTTATTAAATTGTCAAATATTTATAACTAATTATTTTTCCTAAAAATAAATAAATAAATAAATAAATTCTATACAAAATTTGTGGATGAAAAAAAAAAATCATATTTAATATTTAATAATGTAAAATGTGCACGGCCAACTTTATATTTAAGCAGTCCCGGAGACTGTAAAATTAAAAATTGAAAAAAGTAAATGAAAAATCTGTAGAGTAGGGCATTCAGACTGATTAGCAGTCACTTCCTGCGTTTTTTTTGTAAATAAATAATTCGAATAATAAATAAATGTTAATTAAAAAATTTAATTAATATATAAAAATTGTGCTTAAACTTGGCCATGAGAGAAAAAAAAACACATGGAAAGTGGAAACCACAGATCTGCATTTTGCCTTATTAGTAAGTTAATTACAGGCTGGAAAATCAGCATCAAATATTAATTAACTAGTTAACAAAATATTTTTTCTTTGGCGAACCTCGGTGTTTATTATTGATGTTGACAATTTGACATCGATCATCATTAATCAAATCATAATTAATTATTTAGTACAAATCGTGAATAATTCTTATTCGGAAGTTTAATATTCTGTTACCATTATTTAAACCAAAAGTAAATAAACTTCATTACAACATTGAATTTTCTTATTTAAAGTCTTACATTAATTATGTATGTAAAAGAACGGAAAATTGTTTTTTTTTATAAGAAAAACATAATAAATTGTTCGTTCTTATACAATAAAAAGATATACTCCCATGGGACAATACTACAAATACAATTTTGTATTCAGGTTCTTAATAATTTGCAAACATATTTTCGTCTAAGCCGATCGACCTTAAGCTAATTCAACATCAAATTGACTCGATTCTCTTCAATTCGTTCACAAAATTCTCACCGAAATATTGTTTAAAAGGAGATGAGATTTTAACCACCTTTGCCGACACAAAATATTTAAGTTTTACCCTTTTATGTCGATCGAACTTGCATAAAAAATCATAGGTGCCACTGCTGTATAAATCATGGATATGTGCACACAAGTATCACCATAGAACAACTGATCTAGCTCTCTACCATTTCTTGTCTTCACCGATACCCAAATTTACTGATTAGCTTCGCGTTAACTGCTTATCGTTCTCTCTTCCGGTATTCTGCCTAGCATTTGTGTTCTGAATTCGAAAATCCGAATTTTCTATACTACTTAAAATGCCGCTTGACCTATTACTGTTCAAAACTCGACTGCTCAGTTCACAGATCAAACTTATATTAATATCTCAATATACACAAAATCCTTAATTTTAAGGTTGTGTAGCACAGGCCATATTTAAAATGTCCATGTGTGTGTGTGTGTGTGTGTGTGTGTCATTTATGTTTCCGGGTTGTGAGGATGTATTGTAATTTATTTGGTAGGGCAAGTGCACTATTATATATTCCAATACATGAATGCCTTTTTATGCAATTAAATCCTGTTTCCGGAAACCTTGACAAGAGTGCTCCCAATTGGAATATGTATCCATTACTCCTCAGATACGTACATGTGTGAACTATTCCAGTTCCATTTGAAAACGACAGCCACGACAATGTAGAAATTGCATCAGTAAATATGATGCACCGGCCCACCTCTATTATTATATATTTCCTTGTTTTATTTTCATTTTTTCCCTTTCCTTTGAAATACTGGCCTGTCACATCAAGTTAAGTGCCTTAATTGTGCAATTAATGTTTCAAAACTCGTAAATCATGAAGTTTCGAGCTAATGTACGTATTAACTAATCATATATCCAACAATCCACATTTAATATTATATATACGAGGTACGTGATTTTTTTTATGGACCTTTGCGTGTGAAAATGAATAACGAACCCTATTGGATGCGACAACGCACACAACTATTATTCATTTAAGGGTGAATTAATTAACTATAGTTGATTTGCGAAGTTTAAATAGGTCCCATGTTGATAATATGGTGCTTCGCTATATGCCTAAGCTGATCCAATCGTGATAATATATTGTTAATATAACATTAAACATAGTGTCACTTGTTTTATACTTAATATCGGTAATGATAATATAGGAAAAATCAAATCTTCATTAAAGTGATAAGAAAGAGTTTTGGGATTTATGCAGACTTTAAATCCATCATAGAATTCACATATATAGTCTCTTAAAGTGACAAGAAAGGGATTTGAGATTTATAGAAATCAAGTCTTTTTCAACAAACAAAAGAATTTAGAATATTTGATTTAATTTGAGCACACCTTTAGTAATTTTCTATCAGCTAGAGTATTTTGTCACTGTGTCGGCCATGATCAAATGCAAGAAGTAATTGTAGATTAAAGTGAGGCGTGTCGTGTAATAAAAAAAAGTTGGATTTGCAGCAGAATTTGAAAATTATTCATAATTACTCGTAAACTTTAGAATCCGTAATTAGGGTATTGGCTGTCACTGCCCTAGGGATCCCACTCACGACTGGATTATATTTTGTCAAGTAGCAAGAACAATATTTTCAATGGGGTATTTAGTAGTACAAATTAATGAAGTAGATAGTAATAATGTCCACAAAATTACAAAAAAATATTTAAAATTATTGGTTGAATCACATATTCAATAAGATGTTAAAAATTATGAAGAAAATGGCAGAAAATAGTCAGAAAAAAGAAGCAGAAAGCAACTGCATGTGGCCCATTGCATGTCAGCTCAACCCAAATACCACTGTCTTTTGATGTGATTTCTTCATCTTCCGATTGCTTCAAATAACTATTCCTTTAACCTTCAAACATTTTCCCTTATTTAGCAAAAAACAGAAGGATACAGCAACAAGATCCACAAAAAAAAAAATTGATGGTATGGAGAGAGGAAAAGATTTGTCCGAAGGATCATCATCAAGATCCCCCACTGGCGGGGATTTATCGGCGGCGACAGCGATTACTCCCAGCCGGTACGAATCCCAGAAGAGGAGGGACTGGAACACTTTCGGGCAGTTCTTGAAAAATCAGAGGCCGCAGGTGGCGCTGTCTCAGTGCAACAGCAACCATGTGCTGGATTTCTTGAGGTACCTGGATCAGTTCGGGAAGACTAAGGTTCACTTGCAAGGCTGCATCTTTTTTGGGCAGCCAGAGCCTCCGGCGCCTTGCGCCTGCCCGCTGAGGCAGGCTTGGGGTAGCCTTGATGCACTTATCGGTAGGCTGCGTGCCGCCTATGAGGAGAACGGCGGATCACCGGAAAATAACCCATTTGCTAGTGGAGCAATCAGGATTTATCTGAGGGAAGTGAAGGAATGCCAAGCTAAGGCAAGAGGGATCCCTTACAAGAAGAAGAAGAAGAAGACTGGAAGTAGTAGTGGAACGCCCGATGATGAATCCAATTCTGCATCTATGCCATTTTCTTGATTCCGAGTTTCCAACCAGATATAATGGATCCAATCGGAAGTGGGTAAACTTCTTCTCAAAAGTATTCTCTCATTTTCTTGAAAATGGTTTGTGTTTATTCTCAATTACTTGCTCTAATATCAGCGTAGTTTACATGCCATTTTTCATTTAGATGATTTCATATGTGTCTGTATACACAAAACCTGCTTGAGTAAATATATCAATCATATGTTTCTGTGTACACAAAACCTGCCTTAGTAAATATAATTTGATATAATTCCGATCTAAAGAAGTAAATTAGGGAGGATTGATTATTCACTAGAAGAATGATTAATATTTTCTATGGAATAGCAAGAAGAAAAGCTGAAAAATCAGATATCAAAGGAGCATTTTACTACAAGTAATGGGATCTTCCAAACGTATACGAAAGGTGGTATATTCATCCATAAACCCTAGATAGAACCAATGCAATGCAAGACAATTAACAGCAATGACAAATATAGCCAACCAAAATTTGCTAGCTCTTCTTGAGACCATTCCAATGCAGTGTTTTTAAGCATGTGTTTTCATGCCTGCAAGTTCCACCTCGAGAACGGTGACATTTTTTCATTTCTTGGAATCATTTCAACATACAAATTGATGGACCTCTTTTTTTTCACTGACACCGTATAGAATCCTTCTGTTCCTTCAAGTTTTTTGTTCTAAAAAATCTCACCAATTTGTGGTTAGCTAGTCCACATTTTAGTACTCTCAATTTCATGTCAGCCTTCCCATTTTCTTTCTATAGCATCTTTTAGGATTGTGGCAGAGTTTTTGCTCCTCACAAATATAGCCATGATCTATGTTAGAGCTGATCAGGGGGACGCATTTCATGTTTTTATCTTGATTCAATACATATCAGAGTTATATAAATAATGTAGTTAGTTCCATGATTTATCCCATGCATATATATACCGACGCACACCTGCGTTTTGAAGGATTTCTTTCTTTTTTATGGAGAGAGTTTTCAAGGATTTCATGTACATTAATATTTAACACGAAAATCTCATCATTAATGTGATATCACCCAGGTGTACGAGAAATCAAGAAATGCTTATTAATTATAAAAATGATATATTCTATTAATTAAAAACTCCATTATCATAAACTCCCCCACTAATCCGATTTCTTTAATATATAATTAATAATATAATGGTGAGTGCATTTCATAATTTTCTTTAAACATGATTGTCCTTTGCATCTTTACTAGATTTTACCTTCTGTCTGTACAGATTTTGTGGGACATCACAAATATTCGTTTTTGTCCCAACGCTTTATTTTTTTACCAAGCGAAAAAATAAACATCGTGTTAAAATCTTGGGCTAATGACCGATCAACAATTTATCAAAAATCTATAAATATAAGATCTTATATTATAAGAGAATGAATCAAATTTTTTTTTTCTATTTTAAAAGGCTGAGGAATAGTAAAGTATATGCCTTAAATTAAAATTCATCTTCCGCAAAATACTAGATGTCCAAAATTAACCCTACACTGTACTTAAATGCATGATCATCAATTAAAGATCCAATAACTTTGAGTGAAATTGTGCATAATCTATTTGTGTGGCTACGATTCACTCAACGATCGAACATAATCGAGATATAAGTTATCAATCATAAGCAATGAACTTCTTGGGTTGAGAGGGTGATCTGGAGATGATTTTCATTATAATTACATAGTTAGTCAAAGATTAATCAGAAAATTTCTAAGGCCAATGACTCGGAGTAACAATATATACTGATATTAGAGTATAATCTCCAAATAATTAACACACTGATTCATAATCCTTTTCTGTTACATAATATATGAAGAAAAACCAATGGACAAGATGCTCTCTCTTGCTTTATTTTTAAATATATGTGGTGTGTTTTGTCAGGGTTCCTAGGGTTTACAATGGGCAGTCTGTATGAAACTGTACGTTCAGTTGATAGTGTTTAGCTATAATTGTCATTTCAGACTGCTGAACTGCAATTTTTCCTGTTTTCTGTCTAAGTGTTACTTCAAAAATATACTAAGATTAATCACACTTTGGATGGTAAATTGATGAAGTTTGTAGAACTCCAGGAATAATCTTGAATGAACATTTGTGTCTTAAAATCACACGTATATATAATCCATAAGTAAGATTTGATATGTTTTATGAGAGAAACAGTACCAAGGATTGTTACATTTTATTGAGAAAGAAGACTTTAGATTTCTAAAATTAAGCTGGGTTAGGGTTTTATATTAATGAATCTTTCAGTGGCAAGACATGATTATTTTACATTTATCTGATTTTTCACTTCTTGTGTTTGGATATTAGTATTTGAATATGTTCATTTTTTATTTTAAGACAAATGAAATTGTGATACTGCTTTCATTGTGTTGGTTTATATATTTTGAGTTCATTTAAATAAACTTAAATTATAATTAATGATCTTGTGTATTAGATTCAATTGATCATCTCAAGACAAGGCCGAAAAAAGGGTTGAAAGAGTTCTTACCTTCAAAGCACATCTTAAGTCAAATTTCGTGTTGAAAGTCTCAATAATAATCAATGCCTCATTTATCTCACAATTTTGATAATAAAAAAATTTCTTATAGAAATTTATCGATATCTTTTATATATCCTCGCGGAAGTGTGGTTTTCTGTTTATTCCAGTTGTCCCAGTTCAGGCGATTAATGATGTAATTTTTTTAGCAGGAACGTCGTCGTGTGGTGGGGAAGAACTGGTTCGAGGCATGCCAAGTTTCTGTTCAAGTTGTGGACTTCTTTCTACACAAATTCAATATTGATTTACTCTATTATATATATATATATATATATATATATATATATATATATATATAATCATATGATAATAACTCATATTTCATTATTATATTGCATATGATTTTTGAGTTGTTTTGAAATATTCTAAAGTCTTGTATTATCAAATAATTTCACGTTAGTTCGGCTTGATTCACATGTCAGTACCGTATTTTTATTTTTATTTTTGTACCAATCCAACTCTATGATTCATTCCAATTAACTAACGTTTCGCACACACGAACAACCATTTGTTAATCAAACGTCGTTCGGTTTTACAAATATGTATAGTCAATATAATCACGAGTTTAATTGCTGGTGGATACTTAATTTTGGGGCAAGAATCTTAATCAAATTAATGCTAATTATTAATTGAAAAGCTTCCATACAAAATATTTATTCATTACAAAAATAATTCGACAATCTTTTTAGTCTTCATATATATATATATATATATATATATATATATATATATGAAGACTAAAAACCAAAAAGTTCATCTTTTACAGGATGAAAACCCCTAGTGTTTGATTAACATCCAACATTTTCAGCAGCACTTAGTTCAGTTTGGAAGGGAACAATCTAATTTATACAACATATTTTTCAGTGATTTAAGTATAAAAAAAACATTGAGATTAAAACAAGAAGCGATAATTCGATAGATTACAAGTTACACCTACCATTTGACAAGATTGTTGTCCAAAAAAAAAGGACCACTTCACAGTATACTCGTCATGGAACTAACCTGATAACTTTAAGTCTCAATCTATATATATATATATATATATATATATATATATATATATATAATAACAATTAGATACATAACAATAATAATAATAATAATAATAATAATAATAATAATAACAATGATATCTAAATTAGCCAGACCTGTATGTATATGCAGAGCTTAACTGATGCGTACCGTGTCTTCTTCTGAAAACTAGCCAGTTACGTTGATGCCGTTGAGTTTATAAGTAACCATCTGTTAAAAAGGAGATGAAAAGCGTACATTAAAATTTCTTTAAAAATATATTTCAAATTTGTGTCGAGTATCAGTTTCTCCCTATCTGTTGACAGATAACAAAAAAATACACCAAATTGTGCTTGTTCATTACTTGGAGACAATGACAATTCAGATTCCAGGCTAGAACCGATGATGATATTACCATCACGAAACTCATGCGGGATTCTGGGAATCAATATAAGAAAGCTGCAAACATTGGTACCAGAAATGATTTACGCAGAGGTTCAGTCTTTGCAATATGGACACATTGTAGTATTATTGGTAAAGAGTCAACATATATTGGATGAAGTGGATGATTATAAAAAAGATCAAGAGATGTCTATGATCTAAAAAAAAAAAAATTCAGGGTGTTGCTTGGGAACTGGATAGTTGAGTACTTTTGGTCTAATGCGGCAGCAATTTCAGAACCCACTAACCCATTTACCATTTACTCAGTAAAAATCATCTTTTAGAATTCACAATCGACTCAACGTGTTAAGATTGGAACTTGGACCTAACTCAATTCCAAAAGCTAGCTCAAGGGGGGAGAATTGTCCAAGCACATATATACAACTCCCAGGTTAATTAACCAACCGATGTAACATGATATCAAAGCTCAGGTTCCAAACACATATATACAACTCCCAGTTTATTTAACCAACCGATGTGGTTCTCCTGAATCAATTTCTTGAAAGGTAAATTAGGTCCAAGTTCCAATCTTAACACCACGCATTGAATCAAAATATACGCATAAGCCTACAAATATAACATGTGCGACTATCTTCTTACAAACAATCATAAACTCTCTTCTCACTATCCGATGAGGAACAGGAAGTATTAGAATTTGATTATATTAAAACAATGAAATGCTATCTGCCAACTGTTTTGTCTTACACGTCAGTAGTAATGCAAAACTAAGGGGATGCTTTGGTTTAACAAATCATATGAACCTGTAAAGAATATGTTCTAGATAATGCCAAATATAGCAGATGCCCCAACTAATAAGTTTGTGAAGAAGGGGTGATATAAATCAGATATAATTTCGGAGTAGTTTAAGAAAAAGAGTGAGAAAATTCAATAAATAGTTTTGTTGGTTTTGTTAAATGAAGCAACATGAACAACAAGACAACAGAGTCACCCAAAAGACTTTCAAAAAGGAATATTAAGAAGTCATCACCAGCCGCAAATCCGATTTTAGTTCATAAAATACGCGAGTAATGCTCGAATTCTTAAACATTCAAAAACCAATTCACCCAATTTTCTCGTGTGAATAGAGGATCTGCAATGGCAAATTTGCTAGTATCTTGCAAGTAGACACTATTTCATGCAAACTTAAAAGAATTTGTACCATTAAAGCATGCCACAGGAAAATGGTATAAAAAATTCATGATTGTAGAGCACACAATTGATTACAGCGATAAACTGAAGCACAGAAACAAACAATCTTCATAGAACTTGCAAAATATATTCAATCAAATAAACAAGGTGCATTAAAAAAAATGATATCTTGTAAGGTGAAATGATTCTCCGGTATAACACCAATTTGCGAGTTCTATAGCTTTACATCTCAATGGGTGCCAAACAAATTTATATTAATCCCCATGCAAATGGTGAACACCAAATATCAACACTTTCTATCTCTAACATTATTTATTTACTATACCGGCAAGGCCGTAAGATACCAATGTGGTTAGGTAGCAAGCACAAAACGAAAATAAATACCAATCCATTTTTTTCCGAGCAATGCAGCATAATCCACATCGCAGCTTCGCGACAGTAACTAAAAGCTTCAAAACATAAGGCGATTGGGTTTTCGACACTTACTACTTTGCGAATTGTGCTTTACTCGACAAAGCTTTTTGAACTGGACCTGTGATTCCATAAATACCTTCATTCTCTGGATCTCCAAATCCTTCGCAAACTGCATCCTTTGTTTCTCCAACTCCACCATCTGCCTCTGCTTTGCCACCTCCACTTTCTCATATGTCTTCCCTAAACTAGCTATGGCATCTGCTAACCTACCATACCCCTCTACCACCACTGTCCCTTTCTCTCCCATTGGCCTTTTCCTTTTCATTCCCACTGCCGATAGCTCCAGACCCCAAGCTCCAGAATCCTCTTCTTCATCCTCTTTACCCTTCATCACCGCCGCCGCCGCTGCCATGACAGAGAAATTCTTCATGCTCCGCTTAGACCTGGGCCCAACAGGTATAGACCATGGTAGTCCCAGAAGATCACTGAAAGCTTGATCTTTTTCCTGGTGCTGGATAATTGACGGTGGAATCATCTGGAAATGGGTGAGTGCCTTAGGTGGAGGCGGGGGGGACGATGAGGCCTCCGGCGAAGGAGAAACTCTGAGGTGAAGGCCCCTGCTGTGACCGTCGGATTTACAAGTGCTAATCTTGGAGGAAGTGCCACCGATGAGGGCATCAATGCTGCGGAAGTGGGGCCACGTGGAGGAGTAGCGGCAGTTTGATTGAACGACCTTAGACTTCTCGATCTTGTACTTCTTTTTTACGGTGTCGATGCGGTTCTTACACTGGACGTCTGTACGGCGAAGCTTAAGGGAAGTGGCGTGGATGGCATTGACGGCGTCGGCAACCTCCTGCCAGTCTTTACGGTGGAGGTTTTTGCGGTTAAGCTCCACGTAGCGTGCCCCCCAGGCATCAATGAGCGTCTGAGTTGCATCCTTTGACCAACAGTCCTCACGGGTCGGAAAACCCGGGGTTCGTATCGCCGGCGGTGGAAGTTCGGGTTTTGTCGGTGAGGGCGAGGGAGAATGGAGATGTTTATCGTCGTCCGAGATGGGGGACGCTGTGGCAGAGTAAGGAGGGGAAGGAGAGGTGGGTGAAGGCAACATGTCGGTGGCGTGCGGCGGCGGGATTCTGAGAGGTATTATTGGAGTTTGCGAAGAGAGTAGTCCGAGCCAAGCACCGGCGGTGGAAGTTCTCTCTTTTTTCTTATTTTTATTTTTTAAAAACTTAATTTAATTTAATAATGTGTGGGATTATATTATACAAACGATTTTCTAATTTTATTCTTATTTAATAAATATTTACTTAAATAATTTTTTATCTTTAAATACTTAGTTAATTGCAAGTCTCAAATTAAATAAGAGTATATTAATAAATGAGTAGAAAAAATATTGCTAAATATTATATAAGTCTATACATTTGAAATAATAATAAAAATATATAATTCATAGCATTGAGAAGATAAAATAATATCTATTAATTTATACTATTTTATTAAATTTGAGTTACTTAGAGTAACTGACTTTTGTGTCACGGTCTGTTTTAATAATTATATATATTAATAAAATGTTAAAATTTTAATGCAAGATAAATATAGGTCAGCGGAAAAGTCATTGTTTATTCGGGTTTAGATTATAGGTTCAATTATTACTGAGAGCACTTTTTTATTCTTTTAATTTTCAATTTATATATCAAAATTACAGTGTAGTCTCTTATTATTTTTTATAATTATATTTTGATCATCATTTAAATAGGAATCAAATGAATTATAAAAAATATTATACAAACTTGCAACGTGTATATCAATACACTAGTATTTAGTAAGTTTTCTCGTAATAGAGCCAAAAAAAAACTTGATTTCATGGTTGCTTTTCAATAAAAGCTTGAAGTCCAATGGACACCGTCTTTTTTACCAAGGAGACCCAGCCTGATTCATGGATTATTTCACCCTACCCCTACAGGCAGTGTCTGTAGGGGTACATCCAAGGGCCAGAATTTTTTCTGGTCCAATTTTTTATTTTTTTTAAATTTTTTTATTCCTCATGATATGAATCTCAACCCTTGATCTTGGGTGTGGGCACTGCCCCCACACCCAGGATCGAACCTTCCATGATTCATTTTGTTGAACAACTCTAATTTCATTTTTTGTGATTCATAATTTCAAATTTTCAATTTAGTCATTCACTATTTTTCACGATTATGACATCAATCTATTTTAAATATAAATCAAATTAATCATAAATTTTTTTTGTAGAAGATGCAAATGCGTGCCAAATATCACTATTTAAGTTAAATGTGATTCTCATCTTTGGTCAACGAAGCCCGCCACGTTTTGTATGATGGGCTTTTCAAACATGTATATCTGGTCCATGTTTTGTATGTTCTTATATTATTTTGGCTATCATTCATGTTCAAAAGGGACAGCCCGATCCATGAGAAAAATTGCATGTTTTTTTTGTCATTTGCATATTTTTTATGGTTAAGTTCGTAATATATCAATTTAAATTTTTTGTTATTTAATTACAATATTTTTTTTCAATTTTAATCATTTTTTATTGTGATGCTGACGTTAGTCACATGATACCGAAAATTACTGACGTATCAAGTATTACATCAATACGTTGAGAAAAAATAACTAAACGAAAAAAATACAAATTATATGATTAAAACCCTCAATTATCAATAACATGACAAAAACGAAAAATGATTTAGTAAATTATTGTACTTATCAACAAACAATTTCTAATGTAACAATTCGCAATTTGCGTTTCATAACATGCACTATTATAGATTCAATTCTTTTTCTCTACTCTTTTTTTTTTAGTTTAAACAAAAATTCTGTCGATACATATTTTTAAGACTAAAAGTTCAAACCCATTGTTCTTATCTAAAAAGAAATTGGCGTTTTACAATTCGAACCAATATGCACGGTCCGATGAAGTTTTGAATATTGTGATGTCTGAAGCTAACGGTGATACGACGATCTAGTAGGTAATTTACAACAGTCTTGTGTCGATTTTCTAAAATAGTGATTATTCCGAATATAGAAGTTTTATTTTTTCAATTGTCTCAAATATCTATTCAAGTGTTTATATTTATTATTATTTTCTCTATTATTTGACCAGTATACCCTTATTCGTTAAATACGTTACATACTTCCCACAATTTTTAATTAAATAAAGGTAAAATGAAAACTTCATTTGTGCCAATAATTTCTTAGTATATATGTTATGAGGGGAGAATAAAATTTTTTAAGTGATCTTTATGTAAAAGTATTTGTAATCATTTAAAAAATATTCTTACTTTTAACTTAAAACGTCAGTTTCATATTTCTTAACCTCATATTTAGTTTATACTACATTTAATTAAAATTTCAAAGCAAGAGACATGCTGATTCTTATTTTTGCAAAATTGATTATGATATTTTGATAAATGAATGAAAAATATTCTAATATTTTTTTCAATATTTTTGTCTAATCCAAAAATATAATTTACATTCAAATTAATAAATAAAAGCATGTCATCTAAGAAGGGTGTTTTTGTTATTTTGTTAAAAAGTTAGTTATCATAATAACTTATTGCATAAACTTGTGTGAGACGGTCTCACGGGTCGTATTTGTGAGACGGATCTCTTATTTGGGTCACCCATGAAAAAGTATTACTTTTTATGCTAAGAGTATTACTTTTTATTGTGAATATGAGTAGGATTGACCCGTCTCATAGATTATGATCCGTGAGACGGTCTCACATGAGACTCACTCATAACTTATTTATCAAACGTTCTATTTTTTTTTTAAAAAAAAAATAATTTTTCAATTTTATTTTCAAACACTCATATTTGATTTTTCTTTTCCATTGTTTCATGATGTATAAATTTAATCACTTAGACAAAACATGATTTCTTTAGAACAATATTCCGTGAGTAATATGATATTAATTTTTAATAAAATAACAAAAACACCCTTAATAGATGACATACTTTTTATTTATTAAAACTGATTATGATATTTTGGCATCCATTGTTTCATAATCATTCATATTGTAATTTTAGATTAGATGTAAATTCTATTAGTATTCAATCAAAGAGTATAAAGGCTCCGATTGATTAATGAGATGATACATTTATGTTGTGCTCTGATATGTGTATTTTATTTTTATGGATGGACTTGAAATTACATTTATCTTGAATTTATTTGAAATCTAATAAAATTCATATTGAAATTCGAATACATCAATTCAGGCAGAACCTAATTGTCCTAACTAAAGGTGCAAACGAACTAAACCAAGTCGAATTTGACGAAAATTTGAAGGCTCGAATTTGTTCTATTCAAGTTCGAGATTAAGCTTGATTTGAAATTCGAAGATTTTAAAAAAATTTGCTCGAATTTGGTTTGAATTAAAATCCGAGTTCAAGTTCGGCTCGAAAGATTCGAAATTTTCGTGAACTATTACTCGCAAAAAAATACTTGAAATGCTCGAAATTTATTTATTTAATATATAATTATATAATATTAAGAACATCAATCGATTACCGAACGAAATAATTTGGGCTCGAGACCAAAAAAATTTGAACATGTATGTTCGAGTTCGAGTTCGAGTTCGGTTCGAATTCGATAAGCTCAAATACGAATTAAATATTTTCCTTTGCACCAGTAATTCTACAATTTATCCAAATTTAGACATTTATCTTTATATGTGAGATTCATACTTTCCGGTGGACTCACGCGTAAATATAAATGTTCATACTTATATGCATGAACTTTTGGGCACCTTTTGATGCTACATAATTAGTTGGTTACATGTCTTCGTTTCATTCAACATTTAACTTATATTTTAAAAAAATAAAGTTATCAATCATTTTATTATTCATATATATGAATTTATTTCCCTTATATCAGGCAATTTTTCGTCGTTTCATCTCAAATTTCAAACAATGTCTTGTAATATTACGAGGATAGCATTAAAACATGAAATTTCCTGTCAGTATCACCGTTGTCACGTTTCTTCTCATATTTCAGAGAGTGCGTCTTTATTTTATTTTATTTTATAGAAAATTTATTGCATCCACAAGTTATCGTGGCAGGAAAGTCAATATATATTTTATGAATGAAATTTACTTGATTTCGTGATTTGACAATTACCAGCTGTTTTAATGTCACGCAAGCAGAAAATAAAATATGAAAATTTTGTTCAGATAACTTAATTATCCGTTATATAGTACACATAATTCAATTATAAAACACTGGAAATTTATAACATATATTTTTTTTTTTTCATTTTTTCAAAAACACAAATAACCAATATATTTCATCAAATCAAGAAATCAGTCCATGTATCGGATATAAAAAAAATATTTGAATTCTACTCATTAGTTATTACTATATAAATAAAAAAAAATATTTGCTCTTTTATTTCACAATTTTTTTTGTTAAATCAAGCCTTATGCTAATTTTGTGAGAGTATATTCAATCTGACTGAACTCATGAAAAAAATATATTAATTTTTATTACAACTGTGAATCAAGTCGATTCATTTCATATGAAGATATTTAAGAAGATATGTTTATTTTATTGTAATTATTTAAGAATAGTGACAATATTGTTGGGTCCGACTATATCAAAAACCTAATCTAAAAAGAATCCCCACTGTTTGGATAAGGCTAAAGACTTTAGATGTGTCCAAAAATGTCGATGCATCGAAGACTTGTTTGATAGAGACTTAATTTCATTTGTAGGAAGGAGCTCCGATTTTTTATTTTTTATTTTTTTATTTTGGGTGGGTGCACGTCATTTAATTTGGGTATTTTAATTATTGAAATATAATATTTTTGACAAATATAATTATTGAAATTTGATATCTTTTTCTTGTTGGAGCATAATACAAGTGATGGATATGTTACAAAATTGGACAATGAGAATGAAATTCATGCATAATAAAAGAATCCCATATAGGAATATTTTGCTAATTATGAGAAATTTTTTGATTTCAAGTTAAAAATAAATTGGTATAATTGTTTTTCAATTAAAAATTTCGATACTATAATGTCTTTGTTATAATTGAGCTCGAATCTGATACCTCGTCCCAAATTCAGAACTTTGAAGTCTGATCAATTGCAAGTCATCGACAATAAGAGTGGATATTTCTTATCATTGCATGCTTCATACTTCTTCCGTGGACTCAATTGTCTCCACATACGAGGATACATGACTATTGAATATATATAAATTAGAACAATCAAACAATGTCGGTCGGATTTTACATGAAATTGGGTCCAAAAAAACTTTGGTTTTTTTTTCTATTTTAGATGGTTTCAATTTCAACAACCATAATTTTGAATTGGAATCGTGGCATCAATACGTACACATTAAACAAGATGGGGCATAGAAAAGGGGAGAGGAAATCGTCATATACGAAATAAAAAAAATTGAAACTTAGTATTTTCAAAAATAAATACGAATTTACATTGATCACCATCTTAATTTCTTTTATCCCTTTAATAAATTTATTTATAAGTTGGGTCCTCGACACAAATGTGTATATTGAATTAAGATACATACAATATTTTGTTAAGACGTGAGAGTCTGTAACTGATATTTTTTTATACGATACGTACTGGACTAATATGCGGACTAACGTAATTGCTTTCAAATATGTTATCCAAATACACTACACTAGGCAAATCTATATGATAAACTCGTTCGAGAAAGTGTTGGTAGGAAAATCGTCTTATTAATAATTAATCAAACGCTCACTTATTTCACAAACTCTAACATATCTTCGAGGTGATATATACAAAATTATAGTTTATATGTATAGATCTATAATCGTGTGTATATCTCAATCAAACTTTTAGTTCATTTTCACGTGAAGCTCTGCCAGGTTTTTGTAATAAAGTATGGTTAGTTGATCGAGTAATTAATTGACCGCAATAGATTCCCCAAGTTAGTATACTATCATGTCATATTATATTATGTTATATTATAGTAGATCTTTTGTGAAACAAATACAAGTCAATTATGTCTATATTTATAATTATAAGTGATATTTTAAATATATAAAAGTAATTTTTCACGAGTTATCCTAATAGAGGACACAAAATTGAATTTTGAGACTGTTTTACCATTTTTTTTTGCGATTATATTATTGTGCTAAAAATATTTTTAGTGTTCATCAATTGATATAATTAATAATGATGGCTGTTAGTTACATAATAATGATGATTGATAGTTGACTACAAAATATATTTGTTGATAGTTGAAGGACGTATAATATTTTGAATAATAAATTTCATATCAAATTTGCCTATCAATAGGTTTAATTTTTGGCGATGAAGAGCATTTTAACATAAGAAACAATTGAAATAACTTGTTGAAAGAAATTGAAAGCTTATTTGTATAGGTGTGCTAGGAAAATCTTGAATGAGTGAAGAGTTTTTTGTAATATTTTTTCCATAATATAAATATTGTTTTTCTCTTTCTTGTGTACATAGGCAAATTGCATAACCACGTAAATTTATTTCAGCATTTGCTCGTATATATAATTTTTTTTACAAGATGCATCACACAAAATTCAACATTTACCAACGTGACCTACAATCATCTAGATTTACGAACTTCGATCAGCTTTTTAAAATTTATTTTTAAGTATCAAGTACCATCTGATGTATTAAATCTATACTATGTACCATTTTATGTTTTTAATGAATTAATTCGTTAGCAGATTGTTAAATATATATTTGTATGAAGACAAAAAATATGGATAGTCACTGCTTTTCTGGCGAACCACGAGTCCTGTTTCCTTTCTGTCTGATTTCATTTATTTTCCTTTATGTTTTTCATTCTTATTTTATATTATGCTGGACTCTGTGAGTTGTAAATACACATTCAAACTATTTTTCTCATAATTAGAATGAATAATAAATAATCAATATATTTTATTTGAAAATAATTACAAAATTTATGGTTTGGATGTCAAAAATTATATCAGTTTGCCAACGTACAATTTTATTTCCTTATACTCGTGATAGCGCAAAATGCATCTATTTGAGTGCAAATAAATCGTGTTGTTAGGCCCATGAATTCGAGGATGTGTATGTTTATCTGCTAGCATTGTATCATAAAGATCAGTCGCAATTTTTTACTAACTTTGGATCTATCTCCAGTAGATACTTTATTATCCGTTAAATATCTGACGTCATTCTTTTACGACTGATGTAACCAACTAGATAATGCGTAGTAACGTCAACAACTTGATACCTGAGAACTTTTTTATATGTTATTCATCTCAGTATTACTCCCACTTACACGTTTAACCCAACACCAATATTGAAATTTTAGAAAGAAAATGGGTTTTTCTTCTAAATTTTTGTTTAGCCCGATATAGGTTTACCGAGGATTGTTTCGTGCAGTTTTCCTTGAATTTTATTACAACTGAATTTCTTCAAATTTGGTATCTTTGTGCCTCTTGTTATTAAATACGTTGTAAACCATCCATATTAAATTCATAATATTAAAAAAATTATATTTTAATAATTCTAATCTGTCTTTAATTTTACTATTAAAACTACTTCTCTTATTAAAAATAAAATATATTTCTTTTGCATCGGTAATTAATATATAAATATATTGTTTTATAAAAGTAAATAAATGTTGATGTATACTATATTATTATTAATATTATATAAATAAAAAAGAATGATAAATAAAATAAAAGAGTAAATTTGCGTGCCCTGGCTAAATTATTTAATTAATGAAATAAAAAATATCAAAAGCAACTCTGTACAAAGAAACTCAGCATCCTCCTCCATCCACCTAAAACATACACGCAGATTTGGACTCAGCCCGCATGGCGGCTGCGGTTGCGGCTGCTTTCACTACGACAATTAATGACCTCCCTGACGTCATTCTGTCTAATATAATCGCCGCCGTGTCTGATGTTCGCTGCCGAAATTCGGCCTCAATCGTCTGCCGCAAGTGGTACCATTTGGAGCGCGCCACACGTGCTTCCCTTACCCTCCGTGGCAACCTCCGCGACCTCTTCATGGTCCCCAACTGCTTCACATACGTCTCCCACCTCGACATCTCTCTTCTCTCCCCATGGGGTCACTCCCTCGCCGCCGCCTCTGACCCTAAGCTCATCGTCCGCCTTCTCCACAGGGCATTTCCTTCTCTGTCTTCCATCAAGCTCTACGTTCGAAACCCCTCAACTATCCAGCTCATCGCTCATCAGTGGCCCAATCTCAAACACGCGAAGCTGGTCAGATGGCACCAGAGACCTCAAATATCAGCCGCCGGTGATGAGCTCAAGATCTTGTTTCAGGAATGTGGACAATTAAATTCTCTTGATCTTTCGGCCTTTTATTGCTGGACGGATGATGTGCCTCCAGCTCTTGAATCATATCCGTTACTTGCCTCGAATCTCACATGCCTCAATCTTCTGAACCCATCGTTTTCTGAAGGTTTCAAAACCGATGAGATTAAGATTATCACCAAATCTTGTCCAAATTTAAGGGAATTTCGCGCTGCGTGTACGTTCGATCCAAGGTATATCGGATTTGTTGGCGACGAGGGTTTGGTTTCTGTGTCAGTGAACTGCCCAAAGTTGTCACTTCTTCACTTGGCTGATACTTCAGCTTTATCGACTGCCAGAGGTGATCCGGAGCACGATGGATTCACTCAAGACGACGCGAAGATTAATGCTGCCACTTTGATCGAGGTATTTTCAGGGCTTCCATTGTTGGTAGAACTAGCTTTAGATGTTTGTAATAATGTACGAGACAGTGGTCCAGCCATGGAGGTTCTCGACTCGAAATGCCCCAACTTGAGGTCCCTTAAATTGGGGCAATTTCATGGGATTTCGATGCCAGTTGAGTCCAAGCTCGATGGCATAGCTCTCTGCCAAAAGCTTGAGTCACTGTCGATTAGAAATGCGGGTGATTTGACTGACATGGGATTGATTGCAATTGCCAGAGGGTGTTGTAGGTTGGCAAAGTTTGAGATTCAAGGTTGCAAGAAAATAACTATGCGGGGGATGAGGACTTTTGTTTCTTTGCTTCGTCAGACGTTAGTCGATGTCAGAATCTCCTGTTGCAAGAATCTTGGTGCCGCATCGTCTTTGAAGGCATTGGAGCCAATTCAGGATCGAATCGTGAAGCTTCACATTGACTGCATATGGGATTGTGCTGAAGAGCTCGAGGATCTTGATGGGATCAATGGTGGTTTCGACCTCAATGTTTTGGAGCAAGTGGAAGCATCAAAAACCCCTGGTGGACATTCAAGCAGTTACTATATGAGTTCCAGTTGTGACTACTCGGGCATGGGTAGTGCCCCCAAGAAATGCAAATACTCAAACAATCTCGACTCTCGATATGTTGGCTTCGATCTTAACGATAATGGCTTCACATATGAGAATGGATTCGTGGAGAAAACATGGGACATGCTTCAATATCTTTCTCTGTGGATCAAAGTTGGCCAGCTTTTGACTCCTTTATCATCTGCAGGGCTTGAAAATTGTCCAAAGCTGGAGGAGATTCGAATCAAGGTTGAAGGAGATTGTAGGGAGTTACCAAGGCCCTCTGAACGTGAATTTGGGTTGAGCATTCTAATGAACTATCCTAGCCTAAAAAGGATGCATTTAGACTGCAGCGACACCATTGGTTATGCCCACACTGCACCTTCCGGGCAGATGGATTTGAGCCTTTGGGAACGGTTTTATCTGTACAGTATAGGCGATTTGGGTCTAACTGAGCTGGATTACTGGCCTCCACAGGACAGGGATGTTAACCAAAGGAGCTTATCTCTTCCGGCAGCCGGATTACTGCAAGAATGTGTCGGGCTCAGGAAACTTTTCATACATGGGACGGCTCACGAGCATTTCATGATGTTTTTGCTGCGGATACCGGATCTAAGAGACGTGCAGTTGAGAGAGGACTACTATCCTGCACCAGAGAATGATATGAGCACGGAGATGAGGCCAGACTCGTGCAGCCGTTTCGAGGCTGCGCTTAATAGGCGCCGGATTTCTGATTGATGCAAACTGACTGTGATTACAGAGGATCAAGGAGTTTCTTGAATCAGGATAGTTTGTTGATGTTTTGGTGGTCTGTTTTGTACCCGTTTACAGTTTTGGCAATAAAGTCTCCGAGCGTTCTGTGTTTGAGTTTGGGGGCAACACGTACAAGTGCCGTAGTTTTAGACATGAATAAGCTCGACTTTCCGATTGTATTTCAGTTTTACCTTTGGATTATAAAATATAATCGAAATTCTTGAAAAAATTATTTAGATTAGCCGTTTTTAGTTTGGAAATAACATCAGTCTGAAAATATAAATTAAAGGGAACACGAGCTGTTTGATTTGAGACGCAAATACATTAGCATTGGCATCAGAGTCCAGTCTGATATATATAATAAAATAATTTTTTTGAATTATCACTATTAAATAATATTCGAATGGATATTTGTGTCCATGTTGATCATAAGTGAGATTTTTAGAAATCCTGGAATATAATATATTTACGTAAATATGATTAATATTTCAAATTTGGAGGCTTCTTCGAATCTAAACCTAATCAAGATTTCTTTGCATGCTCTTCCAGTAGGCCAGCTCAACTCAATTACTCAATTGGAAATTAAAATCAACCCACAATCATAGTTCATATAGACTAAAGATTGTCCCACAAATTTTTATACAACACAGCCTTTAAGACAGAGAGCATAAAGTTGAAAATTTAAGTGGGTTGTTTGAGGTTTGGTGTGTTAGTGGTCCTCTAAGCCAAAGTCGTGAGATTTAATTTTCTTTTCCCTTTTTTCCCCAGCCCTGATTGATCAGATAAGAATCTTGTATGGAACGAGTAATAATTTGCTCCTAATTGAGTTGATCGAAGGTGTGAAGTTTGAGTCCAAAGTCTCATATTCCAATCTTTTAAAAGTTTGTTAAGAGTCTTCTACAAGTTTACCTAGTGTGTGTTTTGTAGGCTAAATGATTGGAAATCGTTACGAAGGAGCGATTTCATTCGTTTTGAAGAAATAAATATATCTCTAAAATATCATTTTTAAAAAAATTTAATAAGTTTGTGTCTCTAATGATCTTATTGAGTATTCAATTGCACAATTACCAAAATAGTAAAACCCAAAATCCCCAAGTGATGAATTCACAGAGTTAGATATCGTGGCCGATAAATTAATTTTCAATTTCAAAGAATTCATAAAGTTTCATGAATGTTCAATGATGCACGGGTAAAGCTGACTTTTGGAGCCATCCCCTTGAAAAAAAAAAAACAAGATTATATATTGATTAATTAAAATTAGATAACATGATCCAAAAATGGGTGACCAGTAAAGTCAAATAAACTTGTACTAAATTAAGACATAGTTTGGTACATATGATAGGATAAACATGTGATATATAATATAAAGATAAGTTAAGGATAAATAAGATGTATGATATTATATTTAATGTTTGGTATGATTTTAATAAGATTGATTAAATTTATATATTAGATTGTAATGACAAAATTAACTTTATCATAATAATTTTATAATTTCAAATTTGTTGCTTGAGTTCATATTTTTTATATGTTCATGTGCCGATAGTACTGACATGATTTATATATTTTTACCTAATTTTATATATTATATAATATGATAATTGAGCCCTTGATTTTGTGAGTCAAGTCAAATATCAATTTTTAAAGTTAATCGAGATACTAATAATTTTATTGAGATTTTTAAAAATTATTTATATAATTATCTCGAATTCATTTATATAATTATCATATTATATAATATATAAAATAAATAAAATATTTATTTGATTTTAATTTCTCCCTACTAGCATAGATTTATAAAAAAAAAATCATTTATAAATTGAGAGTAATTAAGTCATTTATAATGTATTTTATCATTAAATTAAAATTATCACACCTTCTATTAGGGATATTTTATCTTTCTAAAAAATTATTTATCAAAGGCCCATGATATTATCATGAGCTTTTAAAAAAATACCAAACATAAGATAAAAAAGATTATTTATCAATCTCTCTCTTGTCTCACCAAACTATGACTAAGTAAGGTAATAAATTTCATAACCATCGCAAGACTTTAAATTTCGTACGTTAATATATATGTATAGTAGTATAAGCCACTGCTATATGTTCTTGCTTTGCACATGGGGAGCATCTCTGTCCAGTTTAGTAATCAATTCCACTACAAATCATATTCATATTATAAGGATGCTAATCTGATCTTTCCTTTTGTTGCTGTTTTACAGCTTTCATCGGCAATAAATGAGAGCCCATCAGCATCTGTTATATGATCTGTTCGCTCAATAATTTGGACCGATCGAATAAGGCGTTTCAAGATTGTCACTTTTCCGAAGGTATTATCTTTCTGCCAAGATTTTCTAGAGAAATCATAATGGGTTTATTTTTGTCGATAATTTATGATGATTAGCTGTTGATATATATATGTCGGGTTATTGGTTTTTCCCCCATTGAATTGATTTTTGGGGTGTTTGTTGTTGCCGCAAGAAATCTGAACCCGGAAATATTATTTATCAGCCTCGAAGTTGGAAAAATTGGGAGGAGTACTCGCAAGTGCTAAAATGTATTCGCTTACTTTATTTTATATGAAGATGTTCTTTAAATTATGATCAATGTGTTCTTGGAGTGCCCCTGATGCTCGTTGTGAATTTTTATATCTTTTTTCAAGTGAGCTTAACTTTCAGCTTTTATTAGCTTGTATGCTTCAAATTCTTGTATCGTTAATCAGATATGTATAAAAATCATCGCATACGAAATTTTCTTGCTTTCGGTTACATCAAGTCCATTTTCATCTGTCTGTTAGAACCTAAGTCAAATAAAAGAGTCATCACTCAATATATCTATGCTTCGTTTGTAGATTCATGTCACCATCTTGAGGTTGAAATGGGTTTTTTTTTTCCTCTAAGCATGCTCAATTATCAAGATTTTTTTTAGGTAAGCGCAATAGGGGGATTATAAGTTCTAACCATGTGTGTTGAATTCTGTAAATGAGTTTGGGATGCATATACATAAACACATGTATAAAAACTTTACAGAGGAAGTTATATAGAGTCATATGCTGCAATAGCCGAAGATTGAGCAGGCTAGAGATGGAGGAACTTCTATAAGGAGGTGTTTTTCAAGCCAATCAATTGGTCCCTGGTCGTGAATAGAGGAGCAAATCCAAATTGGCGGTGATATTGACACAAATATCGCAAGTTGGTGTTACTGGAGTATTGGATGGAGGACAAGAAATTGAACTTCAATCGACTATTTCTATCAGTGAGACAAAAATCGCTAGCCGTGACCTCTCAACAGGATGACAAAGGTAAAATAGGCAATTCTCTGCCTGCTGCACCTCAGCTTCCATCTTACCGATCTGAACTGAAATCTGGACCAATTAGAAATCCTGGAGCCGCGCCTTTTCAATGGGAACAGATTCTTGGACAACCAAAGGAAGTGTCTGTTGCATAATATATCAAACGATAAAGTACAAAAAACTTTCGTAAGAAACCAGCGAACAATATGGTGAAGAAAATACAGCAGTGCAAAGCTTAAAATAAACCAAACCGCTTTACGAAAATGATGTGGTGCATCATTAAGTTGTAGTGCACCTTTTTCGTTTATTGAAGAACAAGAAGTTATTGGGGTTTCTGACGAAACAAAGCACACGTGGATTAATGCCAAAACGTTTCAGGAACTATTGGCTGATCATGGCAGTCCAGAGGAATCAGATGCGGGAGTATCTGCTCTGGAAAAAACTCACTATGTAGATACCATGAAGAAAGTGGAAACTGAAAGTACGGCTTCCTGTTCTCCACTGACTGAATAAGATGCTAATGGAGTTCCTTTTTCAGGAGAAGTC
The DNA here is from genome assembly GCF_022965805.1 of Primulina eburnea. Classification (NCBI taxonomy): domain Eukaryota; kingdom Viridiplantae; phylum Streptophyta; class Magnoliopsida; order Lamiales; family Gesneriaceae; genus Primulina; species Primulina eburnea. The sequence continues at coordinate 29,582,248 of NC_133114.1, forward strand.
CCAATAAAGTAGATCAAATGGAGTTAATAGATATATATTACCTGAAGCAATCAAGAAACTGGATTTTGGGTATGAAAAAGGGGAGTTACCTCCGGATGGTCACACATTTGATGGAGTCACTATTGTATCTGAAATGGGAAAATTGAATCCCAAAGGTGTGATGGATGTACCAGAGGCATACGGAGAAAATGAAGACAATCTCCTGGGAAACTTGTGTTAAATCGACAAAGGTGTTACAACACCATTCATTTCTTTCTAAAGCGAGCTGTTTTGTTGCTCACTTAATTATCAAATGTTTCTAGTAGTGCATTTTATGTGTAGGGAACTAGTAGTTGGCTCACATTATTGCTTGCTTTATCAGGACCTCTTGACCCCCATACCAAAAGGTAAATGATGAGCCGTTCTTGAAGCTACGGCTCTTGTACAGCCGTTTTTCCAGCAAGTTTGACGATCCAATGTCGATACATATACGATGTAAATTGAATAGTTCTTCTCTCCACAACTGTAGAGGTACTTGCTTTGGCTTTCAAGGAGGCTAGTGCCTCCCTTCTGGTCACGCTTGTAATAATAATCCTGTATAGAAATATCGTTCGGTTCAATGGTTGCTATTTTAGTCCATTCATACTTTAATAAACCTCTGCGGTACCTGCTGCAACCGACATTTGCGGAATCCGGTCTCTTTGTTGATCAAATAGTTGCTGGAATATTATGAATTCTTCTTTCATATCATTTGATAGACTCAGTTGGATCTCTCTCTCAGTTTCAGGTTCCATTTCACATCTTACTGTATTTAAATAATTCATTCGATTTTTAATTATTTAATGAGTAAGTTAAATAAAATAATTAAATATCTATTTGAGAGCTAATGACTTGTAAATATAATTTGTGATTAGCAGCTTCTAAGAATTTTTTTCAATTTATTTTTAAAATAGTAAATTTGACTACACTTAAATGTGGTTGTTAGAAATGCCATAGACCCATCTATTTTTTAAAAAAATAATTATAGAGAAAATTACCTTTTCAGTTCTTTTTTCTTTTTTTTTTTTGCTATTTTGTTGTCAAATTTCAATTCGTCGGGCAATTTATTTGTTTTTTTTAAATGACGTTAATGTGACGTCGACGTATATATAATTATATATTAGTAACGATTAAAATTGCAAAAAATTGGAAGATACACATCTAGAATGAACTTCGATAACATAACTCATAGATGACCAAAATTACAAAAAATACATGTACAAGACCAAAATCACAATTTTCCCAAAATTATATTAGAAAATGATCAAAGGGCGGTTAGGTTAGGTTAGGTTAGGATCGGAGTAGCCATAAAATCCTTGCATACGTTTTGCTGCATTAGTTACCACATTGGATACTTATATATCGAGATATATTTTGCTATAGTAAACAGTGATATTTTCTATCTAAAGTAGGAATCATTTACAATATGCTTTAATTTTTTTTTAGTCCTCAATGCTTGTGGGGTTTCTTGAACTCAGGGATTAATCAGCAAAAACAACAACACTAATTGCAATGAATTTGGTTTCGATAACGAAAGGGAAATAGATATCTGCATATGGAAACACTCAAATGCACAACAAAGATACAACAGAACAATGAAAATCTTTCAATCCACACAAGCTCAAACCCCACACAGTACTGAAGGCTGGCTCACTGCCACTTATTGTACATGAAGATATAATAGTAATCTTACATGCTGAGGCAAGACAGAGTTTAATCAAGGCAATTTGTCGGATGAAATCGCTTCGGGTTTGGGCACATCTTCGGCATCGGCTGGCGCCAAAATCCATTCTCCCTTCTCATCAAGAATCATACCTTTGTTCTCCACCACCCACCAACTACTAGGAATCAAATTCTCGTCCTTTAGGATTCCACTCGACTTATTCACCAACGCCAAGCTCCTCTGCACCTTCAATTCAAACGCCTGTGTTGCTCCATTCCAACCTGCCACAGTGTGCAAAAGCGCTTCCAAATTATGCCAGTCCAAAGGATTAGTGCTGGCCTTCAAATTTGGAGACTTGTTGTTATCAAGTTCCAGCTTAGTTCCGAGGCTTCTGTATCCCAGTATTGCGAGGGGATATTTAGGAAACAAATCTTGTTCGTTCTTGATATGCAGAACTTTCAGATTTGGATACTTTTTCACTCTGTCCACGAAATTCTGCTCCCCCACATGAGGACAACAAAACACGATAGCCGCAACCGGGATATCGGTGATCCCGTTTTCCACGAGATCGAAAGCAGATAATGTGGCTAAACTACCACCAAGACTATGCCCTGTCACTATAATGCTCAGTTTTTCGTCTTTATACTGGTTTCTCAGTTCTTGGATCTTTGACCTAAGCTGTGTCCTTGCGCTGAATTTGGTGAAAGAAGAATCAGGATTGCTCGAAACGTATAGTTTCAACCAACCGCCCATAACTTTAGGCACTTTTTCATCGGCTTCTTCACTAGTCTCTTTGTGTAGCAATTCATCGATAGGCTCAAGCCTGGTGTTACCACAAACAAAATAGAAAATTAAACTAGCAAGAAAAGTCACGCGACTAATTTGCACACACTACGATTGCTGAAAAATCTCGATTTTTTTTTAACCAAAAGTAGCTATCACAAATGCCCCATAAGTAACGGATAGAAGTAAAGGAACACCCTGCTTTTTCCTTAAAAACTTGAAACCACAGAAAAGATAATTCAACAAGTTAGCTCCTCGAATCAATTTGTGTCTTTGGTTATGGGGAGTAGTATTTCTTGTAATTTATCTATTATGATGTATCTCTGATATTCGTGAAGATGTTTATCAAACACAAACGTATTTACAAAAATTTCATAAATGTAGGCAAGAAATCATTTCATTCTTAAAACGGTAACTTTACCCATCAACCAAGTCATTCACCCACTCGTAGCCTGTGATCGTGCCACGCCATGCAATGTAGATTTCGCGGCGGCCTAAGGCCTGGCTAACTTCATCCGTGGTGACAGCAATATAACCAATCCAGTTGGATTCCCGGTCCCAAGAATCGTGAGACAGGGAATGCAAAAAAATGGCCTGGGCGAAACCGACTTCCGTGGTGGCATAAAGGAAAGATTGGACCTGATAATCGGAAGCCGATTCGAGCTTCACTTTCTGGAAAAAAGATTTCTTTCCGTACCTGCTGCTGCCCGCGTATTTGGAAAATTCGTCATTGTCGAAGGCGTCGTAGGTTCCTTGGCAGAAGTTGCCGCATCGGAGAATCAATTTCCGGAGGCTGAGGTTCAACGGATCGACAAGGCCTTCCCAGTCCTTGCTCCCTAATAGTTCTTCCCAAGCAGGTTCCACAGCCATGCTTAAATTATATATCTATTATTTTGATCAGGAAACAAGATTTGCAGAGAGAGTGTTAATTTTAGGTTGGAGGCATGCATTCCATTCCATTCCATGCTGGGGTTTAAATAACGGTGATGCATGGCATAGTTGAGGACTCCGCCTGAAATTAATTTAGAGATAATTAGACATGTGATTAATTAACGTGGAGGAGATCGAGCTGCAGCATTTGGCCGCGGGTCCGCTTTTATCATTATCTGATTTAATCATAAACCATCATCCTTTTTACTATTTAAACTTTTCTTACGTACGATAAAAGTATTTTATAAATTGTTTAAAATATTCTCAAAATATATATATATATATATATATATATATATATATATATATATATATATATATATTATTGGGTCAAGTACTTATACATACATATCTTCAATTTTCTATTATATTAATTACTGTTTTTTCATAGTTTGTTTTTATTTTATCGGTGAAATATAATTATAAAATATTTTCTAAAATTAATATATAGATTAATATTTATATATAGCTTAACAAATTAAAAAAACTAAATAATTTCAATTCATGTGCATTTATGAACCTACTAAGTTTCTACAAAGACCACTAATAATAAAAGACAAAAACACAAGAGATTAAATTCTATATTATACAAATTTAAATCTATCTAAGGAAAAAGAAAAGAAAATGACAAGTTTACATGTCATTTTACATTTTTTTTTTATCTTCAATTTTGTTTATATTTATTTGCATATGTGTAATATAGATTTATTCTTGTTAATTATATGAGTTATACATGAGAACATCAGTGAAAATAAATAATATTCGATGAGTTTAGTAGCTTTTGACGGAAAAATGTCTCAAAAAAATCCAAATTACTAGATGGAAAACAAATATTGACAAGTTGCAGTACTAAAATCTAAAACAAAGCAATTTACAGAACTAGAATTGTAATTTTCTATCAAATAAACCTCTTTTTTTTTTTAATGTATCTGGTATATGTAATATGAATACATGCATCGATAAATTCTACTAATCCTCGATATAATATTTTATTTAGCAACGGTCTTTGATATAAATGATAGAAAAGAAAAAGGACCAAGTACTATATGTTTTCCGAGATCGTTAGGTCAAAAACAGTTTAGACTGCATGTATTTGGATAGCTAGATTCGATCTTAGAGAAAATATTTGATTCAAGAAAATTATTCCAAAATTGAATTTCAACTCGTACCCATTTTGGGTGTATTCAAAATTTATTAAAATTATTGGAGTTTGAATGTAAAGTTTTTCTAGTCCAGAATTATCTATAGTACTAGTATAATTGAAAATCTCAATTTTAAAACTTTTGTTTAATGTTTTATTTAGCATATACACGTAATAATACTTGATTATTATGCATCGATTTTGTTTTCTTCAATTTTAGATTTTCTGTCTATCGCTGAACATGAACACTTTCTGGAAAAAATGCCTAGTACTCTTCACGGCTAAACCTTGACAGAGCTACGTATATATTTCGGTATATTTGCAATATTTGAGTCTTTAATTGAGACGATAATTCGAGGCACGCATGTCGTGCTTATTGTAGTCGAATTAACTAAGTAATTCTTTATCGTTCCTTCTTCAAAAATTATGCTATTTTTAACACTACATCATAAATTGGCTTCTGTTCATTTATCTGGAGATTTTTTTGGATGAAATTAGTTAAAAACACTGTATTGGATGATTATATTGTTATTCCTCTGCATATAGTGTACGAAAGTGACTTCTATTGGAGGCTCGAACCACAAACTATAATTTGATCATGTTTTAAATATCCATTATATAATTATTTGTTCTGTCGGTGTGTACGTACGTTGTCTTCAAGTCTTTAGTTTCGAAAAGAAGAATTCAAAACAATACCAGCAAAATATTTCATATGTTTAGCGTAGAAGGAATTAACCGATATTCAACTCAGTGGAAGAGTTTATTTTAGAAAAATTAAAATAAAATTAATACGTTCCTCTCAAAGGTCTCCAATTTCACGTGGGAAAAAAATCCTAGCTAGCCTACTGTCGGCAAAATGGGGCCCTGATATTAAAAGTTGGCTGAATTTTAAACGTGGTTGGCTAACATTTCAGAAGATGGAAGACGTGTTTTATGTTATATGCGTGTTCATACGGACAAGAGGTTCTGTAAATAGAGCTTCTCCTCATTTTGAAATCATCCCTTATTCGAGTTTTCTCTCATCCTATAGCATTTGAGTGCTTAGTTCTATAATATTTCTGAGGTGTTTGTTATCCTGTATTAAGAGAGTGTGTGTTCTCTTTGGAAACACAGTGAGTGAGTTGTAGACCACAAAATATTACAGTGAAATTTTTTTCATCTTGCCCGTGTTTTTTACCCTAATAATTTTTAGGGGTTTTCCACGTAAATCTCGGTGTCCAGTTTATTCTTTATTTTTGGGTTTTATTATCTCAAATTCCGCACATGGGACCAACAAGTGATATCAGAGCCTTGGTTTAAAATTTCTTAAAATTTTGAGTATGCTCTATGGTTGCAGCCTAGACTGATTTTCCACATCAGAAAAGATTTTTTGAAATTTTATATTTAAGGCAGGATTATTTTGTCCGGTCTACTAAAATTGTTATAGACATAATGGCCGGAAGGTACGAGATAGCAAGTTGGTGTTACTGGAGTATCGGATGGAGGACAACAAATTGAACTTCAATCGACCATTTCTATTAGTGAGACTTCGCCAGCCATGATGTAACGTCCCGGATTCGACGGCTGTCTCCACTATACCGAGATCAGTCTTTCCAGCGTGCTTATATCCTCACTCACACGCACCCTAGGAAACTTCCCAAGGTGATAGATTCCTTTTTGACTGGCCCAAAAACTCGTGAGTTCATGATTGGTAGGTTTTGTTCCCGCTGCTATATGTTAAGATTGAGATTTGGATCTAACTCAGTCTCAAAAGCTAGCTCAAGAGGGAGGAGAGGATTGTGTAAGTTCATATATGCAACTCTCATTAATTTTATCTAACCGATTTGGGAATCGGCGAAATACGCGGCAGCGCGCTAAGGCTCTGTTTGGCCGAAAATTTCCGAAAATTTTCGAATTTTTTTTTTGAAACTCGATTTTTCCCATTCGGATTATGAACCTGGCGGCTCTGATACCACTAAAATGTCACGCCCCGAAACTCGGGTTTGACACCGGCGTCGTTCATCAATCACAAAATCGAAAAACGACAAGCCTCGTAGCACAGTATAAACCGAAACCAGTTTATTTCATAAATTCGCCAAAAACAACCACTGTCTTTACAACTGAATAAATTGAATAAATTGCGGAAGCGTTTACAAATAAAATAAACCAACTAAAATCCTTAAATCTTGCAGCATAAATCGAATATAATAATTTCACCAGCCCCAAAACTGGTCCGACTCCTCTTCTTCGACCTGTTCCTCTGATTTATCTTCAGTTTTATCTGGGGAGGTGTAAGGGGGGGGGTGAGTATTTTGGGAAATACTCAGCAAGTGGGGGCCGTTCGAGTACACAACAACATGCATATAACAATTCGAAAATATACACACACACACCATGCATACTTTGACTCATATCACACTCGTATACTTGACTTGACACTGAGATTCCTCTACTTTCAATAGTTTACTGACGTCAGTCCCTAATTTTTATTCCTCTAAGGGGGCGAGGCCGAATCGGTTATATCCCCACCGTATGAGGGTCATGTCATAGTTGGGATTCCCTCCCATATCCAGTCGGATCCTCACAGTGTCAACATAAAACTCATGCAGAATACATAACCAGAAGGGGTAGAAGAAGAATTGTACTCGACCGAAATTTAATAAAACCGAAAATGCATCACACGAAATTCAACATTTAAAACAAGCCTACTTACCTTAAATTCTTGAAGAAAATAAACGTGGAAAACTCCGGTGGCTGGACTGCGGCAGCGCTTCGCTGTGCTCGAAAAATATCCTAAGGAACTAGAGGCACAATTCTCGAAAATATGAGGTGTAAAATGATGTGAATTTTCGAGATCCATGCCCTCCTATTTATAGGGGTTGGCTGCTATCCTGATCGTGTATCAAATCACGTTGATTCTGAATCAAATCTTTATCTAAAATCGTGATCAAATCTACATTTATTCTCTATCCTAAATTTCGAAATATATATATATATCCCAAGGTAATTTTCGAAATTATGCCTTGCCCAGTCTGTGAAATTTCGACTTTTGTGTCTAATTCCCAATATTCGGTAGATTTTTGACTTCCTAAAATAATAAAAATTATATTTCTTAAATCCCACAAATTTGCTTACTTAAATCCAAAATTTAGTGGTATTTTTCCACAAATAATATTTGGGTTATTTTTCCTAAAATCCTGGTAGTTGAACTTTTTTCCCAGTCTGTATTTATCGCGTAGACTTCTAATGATTTTCGAAAAATCCCTAATAATCCTTCCAATATTTCGAAAATCCCATGATAAAATACTCAAGATTTGATTGGGTCATCTTCTTGCTTAAATCTTTATCCAGGTGTATCAAATCTTAGATCTATATCCGGTAAAATTCTGCATGTCTCAAAATCTGAAAAATAATATACACGGTAATATTTAAATTCTTGAGAAAAATTTATTGTACACGATAGAATTATCCAATCTAAAAATTACAACCACTATCACGATAAAATCGAGATCTCGGATTTTACATCCCTCCCTCCTTATGAGAAGTTTCGTCCTCGAAACTTTGGTTGGCTTGGTCTAGGAAGAGGTACGGGTATTGGTTCCTCATCCTTTCTTCTAACTCCCACGTGGCTTCTCTTTCAGTGTGGTTAGACCATTGCACCTTGACGTATGGAATGACTCGTCGCCTTAGTACTTGGTCCTTGGAGTCCACGATTCTGATGGGGACTTCTTCGTACTTTAGCTCTTCTCCCAAGTTACTTTCGATCATGAGTGGCTCTAATTCCAACACGTGGCTCGGATCCGGGATGTATTTCCGTAGTTGGGACACGTGGAAGACGTTATGAATTCTGGACATGTTTGGCGGCAGCGCCAATCTGTATGCTAGTGTGCCCACTCTTTCCAAAATTTCAAAGGGTCCCACATAGCGGGGGTTCAGCTTCCCAGCTTTACTGAATCGGACAACTCCTTTCATAGGCGAGACCTTTACGTAGGCCTTATCGCCAACGTTGAATTCCACTGGTCTTCTTTTCAGATCTGCCCAGCTCTTTTGTCTGTCTTGAGCTGCCTTGAGTTTCTCTCGGACCACTGTAACCTTGTCTACTGTCATCTGTACGAGATCGGGTCCTACTACTGTCTTTTCTCCCACTTCATCCCAATATAAGGGTGACCGATATTTTCTTCCATACAGAGCTTCATATGGAGCCATCCCAATACTGCTGTGATAGCTGTTATTATAAGCAAACTCGATCAATGGTAGATGATTACTCCAATTGCTACTGAATTCTAGGGCGCATGCTCGCATCATGTCTTCTAGGGTTTGAATTGTTCTCTCGGTTTGGCCATCGGTTTGAGGGTGATAGGCCGTGCTAAGGGTAACTTTCGTTCTCATGGCCCCTTGGAAGCTCTTCCAAAAACGTGAGACAAACCTTGGGTCTCTATCAGATAGGATGCTCACTGGCACTCCAAGCAGTCGTACAATATTGTCCATGTACAGTGTAGCTAACTTGTCCAGATTGTATTTCATCCGGACGGGTAGGAAGTGTGCAGATTTTGTAAGTCTATCTACAATTACCCATATTCCCTCTTGACCTTGCTTCGACTTTGGTAATCCTACCACAAAGTCCATGGAGATGTGCTCCCATTTCCACTCGGGTATCTCCAAAGGTTGCAATAATCCTCCAGGTCGCTGGTGCTCTTCTTTGACCTGTTGACACACTTGGCATTTTGAGACAAACTCTGCCACATCTCTTTTCATTCCATTCCACCAAAAATTACCCTTAAGGTCTCTGTACATTTTTGTACTTCCTGGATGGACTGAAAACTTGGACTTGTGTGCTTCTGATAATATTTCTTGGCGGAGGTTATCGCTGTCTGGTACCCACAGTCGTCCTTTCATCCAAACGACTCCCTTGTCATCAATTTGCAAATCTTGAGACTTCCTGCTTTCGACTTGTTCCTTAAGTTTCTTTAGCTCGGGGTCTCGGTCCTGATTTAACTTGACGGTCTCTTGCAGACATGGCCGAGCGGAGAGTGAAGCTAGGGTGATCTTGCCTCCATTTTTCCGACTCAGAGCATCAGCCACTTTGTTCGCTTTACCCGGATGATAACTTATAGTCAAGTCGTAATCCTTCAGTAGTTCGATCCATCGCCTTTGCCTCATGTTTACTTCTTTTTGCGTGAACAAGTACTTGAGGCTTTGGTGATCCGTGAAAATTTCACACTTGGCGCCATAGAGGTAGTGTCTCCAAATTTTTAAGGCGAAGACAATTGCTGCTAACTCAAGATCATGCGTAGGGTAGTTCTTTTCGTGCGGCTTTAACTGCCTTGACGCATAGGCGATCACTCTTCCCTCTTGCATGAGTACGCATCTCAGACCTTCTTTAGATGCGTCACTGTAGATGGTGAATTCCTTATCTTCAGTAGGTAAGATTAGCACTGGCGTGGATGCAAGTTTCCTTCAATGTCTGAAAACTTTTCTCGCAACCTTCGTCCCAGATGAACTTGAAATTCTTCTGAGTGAGTTTAGTCAGTGGTATAGCTATGGAAGAAAAACCTTCGACGAACTTCCTGTAATAACCTACCAGTCCAAGAAAGCTCATGATGTCTGTGGCGTTCTGTAGCCGAAACTCACTACTATTGAACTGGAATAAAATTTCCTCTCCATTGACCTATGAAAAGTGAGATATTATTTCTTTGGTCTTCTTCACTTGGTAAGAAAATGAAGATCTCTTCAGTGAACAACGCTAAAAAAATTGTCAAGTAATGTCTTGAACCCCTTTTTCCGAAAGCTGTTTTGGGAAAATCTTCACCCCTGATCTTCAATTGGTAGTAGTCTTTTCTCAGGCCGAGTTTGGAAAAGTTGTAACTTCTTTAAGTTGATCGAAAAAAATCGTCTATCATTGGAAAAAGATATTTATTCTCGATTGTGATCTTATTGAGTTCTCTATAATCTATACACGATCTCATACTTATATCTTCCTTATTCACAAACAGTACTGGAGTTCCTTATGGAGACGTACTCGGTTGGAATTGCTTCTTTTCTAGCAATTCTTCGAGTTGTTCTTTTGGCTCTTGGAGTTCAGTTGGCATCATTCGGTATGGTGCTATTGAAATTGGTGCAGCACTGAAAACCACATTGATTTGAAATCAACCTCGTGGTCTGAGAATATCTTGAGAATTCTTCCAGAAAAACGTTCTGGAATTCTCGCATCATTAGGGTATCTTCCAGCTTGAGCTCAATTTCTTCCTGCACTTCGTTCACCATTTCTAGGTAACTTCTTTGCCTGATTTTTTTATGGCTTTCCAAGTCTCGGAAGCAGAAAAATGTATTTCTGTCTCTTGGAATTGCCATGATACCTGATTTTTTTTCTTGGTTCACGGTTTGGATTTTGAAATTCTTACTCCGGCAATCTGCTATTGCACTGCTCTTAGATTACCAAACCATCCATACGATGACATTGAAATCTACCAAAGTACTTGGAATCAAGTCGGCACGGAATATATGCGAATAAATGATGATTTTATTTTATCTTGAAATTATCACAATTATTATCTCAAAACTTAAAACCCATATAAAATCTTGGAACTTAACTCATAATCAATCTATACTCTATTGATTTAAATCCCAAAAATTATAACTCAATCGTCATAAAATCTTATTCAACCTCGAACAAATGAAATAAATCCTCAATTAATTCTTGTTCTAAATCTTACTTGCACTAAACCTTACTTTCCTCGAGACCTTTAGCTTAGAGAGCTCTACCACAACTATTTCTACTGAATGTCTTTCTCCTTTAATTATTCTTAGTACCGTAACAAAATTCAAAGCTCATTATACTGTCTTTTTTCTCAATACCAAACAATATCTCGTAAATTATTTTACATAAGGTCATAATATACTGGTTATCCCAAAGTAATATAAATGACTAATTCTTAAGATATTGTCTCCCAATTTATTTAAACAAGATAACCCAAAATCATACATATTTAAATTTAACGCTTAGCATTCTTAAGACCCCAAATTAACGTTTACACATTTAACTATTGCCCAAAATCAACTTCCATCTTGGAATATCCAAAACTTATTATAACTCTTATCTCAAATTTTGACATACTAGTTTTTTTTTTTTCTTCCCAAAAATAATTTATTGTCCCAAATCAAATATTTCACCTTACATCAGAAACTTAAATCAACTTATCTTAGATAAATACAATCTCAACAATATCGGTCAATACTAATAGTTTCCTTAATAAAATTCCATAAAAATCCGATAAGCACTACAAGAAACGCGTTGAACGAAATTTTTTTCGAGATATTTACCAAAAATAGAAGTCTAGGGATTAACATATGGATTGAAAGATTACGTCGAGAGGGTTCCAGAACAATTGACCGAACCGAATTCGGAGTTTCCTACGAAAAAAATCGAAGAAAACATGCTGGCGGGTTGACTCGTTGACTCGGTCGAGTTGACTCGCCGAGTACTCCGGTCGGAGTAAAGGCACATGTCGGCGACAGGGTAAGGGTCACGGAACCGGTGATGGCACGGCCAGAATCGGTCGGGAAGTTACCTAATTTCGCCGGAGAAATCGCGCAACTCGCTAACTAAACTCGAATTTGGGTGTTTACGATCGGTTGATCAGATTCCAAAATTGATTGGAGCTAAACGTTACCCATGGATTGTGTATCGTTTTGGTAAAATTAATTTAAAATCGGAGTAGGATTGGTAGGGTAATTGGACGAAATTATTTTCGGAATTTTAGGGTTTATGCCCAAAATCTTAGATCTGAAATTACGGCTTCCTCCGAATAAAATATCTGAAATTGATTGAGGGCTTTTGTTCGTTTCGTCGAGACGATTCCAGAAAAGGTCGCCGATCGAAAACCAACTACCGGACACGACCGGAATCGGCGAAATACACGGCAGCGCGCTAAGGCTCTGTTTGGCCGAAAATTTCCGAAAATTTTTGATTTTTTTTTTTGAAACTCGATTTTTCCCACTCGGATTATGAATCTGGCGGCTCTGATACCACTAAAATGTCACGCCCCGAAACTCGGGTTTGACACCGGCGTCGCTCATCAATCACAAAATCGAAAAACGACAAGCCTCGTAGCACAGTATAAACCGAAACCAGTTTATTTCATAAATTCGCCAAAAACAACCACTGTCTTTACAACTGAATAAATTGAATAAATTGTGGAAGCGTTTACAAATAAAATAAACCAACTAAAATCCTTAAATCTTGCAGCATAAATCGAATATAATAATTTCACCAGCCCCAAAACTGGTCCGACTCCTCTTCTTCGACCTGTTCCTCTGATTTATCTTCAGTTTTATCTGGGGAGGTGTAAGGGGGGTGAGTATTTTGGGAAATACTCAGCAAGTGGGGGTCGTTCGAGTACACAACAACATGCATATAACAATTCGAAAATATACACACACACACCATGCATACTTTGACTCATATCACACTCGTATACTTGACTTGACACTGAGATTCCTCTACTTTCAATGGTTTACTGACGTCAGTCCCTAATTTTTATTCCTCTAAGGGGGCGAGGCCGAATCGGTTATATCCCCACCGTATGAGGGTCGTGTCATAGTTGGGATTCCCTCCCATATCCAGTCGGATCCTCACAGTGTCAACATAAAACTCATGCAGAATACATAACCAGAAGGGGTAGAAGAAGAATTGTACTCGACCGAAATTTAATAAAACCGAAAATGCATCACACGAAATTCAACATTTAAAACAAGCCTACTTACCTTAAATTCTTGAAGAAAATAAACGTGGAAAACTCCGGTGGCTGGACTGCGGCAGCGCTTCGCTGTGCTCGAAAAATATCCTAAGGAACTAGAGGCACAATTCTCGAAAATATGAGGTGTAAAATGATGTGAATTTTCGAGATCCATGCCCTCCTATTTATAGGGGTTGGCTGCTATCCTGATCGTGTATCAAATCACGTTGATTCTGAATCAAATCTTTATCTAAAATCGTGATCAAATCTACATTTATTCTCTATCCTAAATTTCGAAATATATATATATATCCCAAGGTAATTTTCGAAATTATGCCTTGCCCAGTCTGTGAAATTTCGACTTTTGTGTCTAATTCCCAATATTCGGTAGATTTTTGACTTCCTAAAATAATAAAAATTATATTTCTTAAATCCCACAAATTTGCTTACTTAAATCCAAAATTTAGTGGTATTTTTCCACAAATAATATTTGGGTTATTTTTCCTAAAATCCTGGTAGTTGAACTTTTTTCTCAGTCTGTATTTATCGCGTAGACTTCTAATGATTTTCGAAAAATCCCTAATAATCCTTCCAATATTTCGAAAATCCCATGATAAAATCCTCAAGATTTGATTGGGTCATCTTCTTGCTTAAATCTTTATCCAGGTGTATCAAATCTTAGATCTATAACCGGTAAAATTCTGCATATCTCAAAATCTGAAAAATAATATACACGGTATTATTTAAATTCTTGAGAAAAATTTATTGTACACGGTAGAATTATCCAATCTAAAAATTACAACCACTATCACGATAAAATCGAGATCTCGGATTTTACAGATTTGACCCACCTTATTTTTATTTTATTGAGCAGTGTAAGCCTGTATGTCACGCCCAAAGCCTGGACCTGCGCCTGCGTGACTGCACAATAATATCGTATATCGTACCGAAATTTTTCTGTACCGAAAAATGAATAACGATACCGTACCGAAATTTCGGTATGACATAAATTACACACCGTTCTTACAATAAAAAATTCGGTATACCGCAATTTCGGTACGTTATCGATATAATACCGTCTATAACGAATTTTTATTTAAAAAAATTGTTAATCTCATCACAATCACAACAAAATAATTTTATCATAATAATTTTTCGGTATTTCGATATATACCGAATTACCGAACATTTAAAAAACATATACCGATACTGTACCGAAATTTTTCGATATACCGTTAGTATCTGTATATGCGGTATATTTCGATATGGTATGCACGGTATACCGAAACTTCGGTATTTTTTCTCATCCCTATATCTGCATATGGAAACAATCAAATGCACTTTACTTGCTTACAAGCCAAAACACAAACAAAGATACAACAGAACAATGAAAATCTTTCAATAAACACAAGCTCAAACCGCACACAGTACTGAAGGCTGGCTCACTGCCACTTATTGTACATGAAGATATAATAGTAATCTTGCATGCTGAGGCAAGATAAAGTTTAATCACGGCAATTTGTCGGATGAAATCACTTCGGGTTGGGGCACATCTTCGGCATCGGCTGGCGCCAAAATCCATTCTCCCTTCTCATCAAGAATCATACCTTTGTTCTCCACCACCCACCAACTACTCGGAATCAAATTCTCGTCCTTTAGGATTCCACTCGACTTATTCACCAACGCCAAGCTCCTTTGCACCTTCAATTCAAACGCCTGTTTTACTCCATTCCAACCTGCCGCAGTGTGCAAAAGCGCTTCCAAATTATGCCAGTCCAAAGGATTAGTGCTGACCTTCAAATTTGGAGACTTGTTGTTATCAAGTTCCAGCTTAGTTCCGAGGCTTCTGTATCCCAGTATTTCAAGGGGATATTTAGGAATCAAATCTTGTTCGTTCTTGATGTGCAGAACTTTCAGATTTGGATACTTTTTCACTCTGTCCACGAAATTCTGCTCCCCCACATGAGGACAACAAAACACGACAGCCGCAACCGGGATATCGGTGATCCCGTTTTCCACGAGATCGAAAGCAGATAATGTGGCTAAACTACCACCAAGACTATGCCCTGTCACTATAATGCTCATTTTTTCGTCTTTATACTGGTTTCTCAGTTCTTGGATCTTTGACCTAAGCTGTGTCCTTGCGCTGAATTTGGTGAAAGAAGAATCAGGATTGCTCGAAACGTATAGTTTCAACCAACCGCCCATAACTTTAGGCACTTTTTCATCGACTTCTTCACTAGTCTCTTTGTGTAGCAATTCATCGATAGGCTCAAGCCTGGTGTTACCACAAACAAAATAGAAAATTAAACTAGCAAGAAAAGTCACGCGACTAATTTGCATACACTACGATTGCTGAAAAATCTCAATTTTTTTTACTAAAAGTAGCTATCACAAATGCCATAAGGCCATCTCCAACTCATATCCTCTAAAATAGATATCAGTGATCTCTATTTTTAAAAACATTCTCCAACCCATATCCTCTATAAATATTACAAAATACTCCATTTTTTTTCATTTTCAAAAACACACATATAATTATATTATGTATTATATAACCGAACTTAATTAATTCGATAAACATAATATAATAAAAAATCGACATTTAATTTTATTGTTGTATGTGTTTTTTAAATTGTTGGTGATGTCTTTTAATTGTTTGTGATGTCATTTAGTATTGTCTATTGTTTATCATCTAAAAAAATCACATGTTTATCAAGTTAAATAAATTAAATAGACAATAAGTGTTTCTAATAAATTATGTTATTAATTTTTGTGATCATTATCTTGTTTATTATTTCCATTTCATGATTATTATAAATAATAGACATATAATTAATTCATGAAAACAATAAAACAATTGAAATAAATTAACTAAGTATAAAATTCTTTAACATTAAAATTAATTAATTTGAAATATAATAATATAAAATGGAGCAAAACAAATACATAAAAATACAAAAGGACTATTTTGCAATTGTTATGATAGCATTTAAGTAATTTAGTAGAATCTCCATATGAATAGTGATCCTCCAAAAATGGAGGATCACTATTGTAATCTCTAAAATGGAGATTGCATTTGGAGTTGGGTTGAAACACCAACCCATACTCTATTTTGGAGATTTCCTCCAAAATAGAGATGGGTTGGAGATGCCCTACTTTTTCCTTAAAAACTTGAAACCACAGAAAAGATAATTCAACAAGTTAGCTCCTCGAATCAATTTGTGTCTTTGGTAATTTATCTATTATGATGTATCTCTGATATTCGTGAAGATGTTTATCAAACACAAACGTATTTACAAAAATTTCATAAATGTAGGAAAGAAATCATTTCATTCTTAAAACGGTAACTTTACCCATCAACCAAGTCATTCACCCACTCGTAGCCTCTGATCGTGCCACGCCATGCGATGTAGATTTCGCGGCGGCCTAAGGCCTGGCTAACTTCATCCGTGGTGACAGCAATATAACCAATCCAGTTGGATTCCCGGTCCCAAGAATCGTGAGACAGGGAATGCAAAAAAATGGCCTGGGCGAAACTGACTTCCGCGGTGGCATAAAGGAAAGATTGGACCTGATAATCGGAAGCCGATTCGAGCTTCACTTTCTGGAAAAAAGATTTCTTTCCGTACCTGCTGCTGCCCGCGTATTTGGAAAATTCGTCATTGTCGAAGGCGTCGTAGGTTCCTTGGCAGAAGTTGCCGCATCGGAGAATCAATTTCCGGAGGCTGAGGTTCAACGGATCGACAAGGCCTTCCCAGTCCTTGCTCCCTAATAGTTCTTCCCAAGCAGGTTCCACAGCCATGCTTAAATTATAGATCTATTATTTTGATCAGGAAACAAGATTTGCAGAGAGAGTGTTAATTTTAGGTTGTAGGCATGCATTCCATTCCATTCCATGTTGGGGTTTAAATAACGGTGATGCATGGCATAGTTGAGGACTCCGCATGAAATTAATTTAGAGTACGTACTCTGATATTAGACATGTGATTAATTAACGTGGAGGGGATCGAGCTGCAGCATTTGGCCGCGGGTCCGCTTTTATCATTCTCTGATTTAATCATAAACCATCATCCTTTTTACTATTTAAACTTTTCTTACGTACGATAAAAGTATTTTATAAATTGTTTAAAATATTCTCAAAATATATATATATTATTGGGTCAAGTACTTATACATACATATCTTCAATTTTCTATTATATTAATTACTGTTTTTTCATAGTTTGTTTTTATTTTATCGGTGAAATTTAATTATAAAATATTTTCTAAAATTATAAAAGAATAGAAAATGACAAGTTTACATGTCATTTTACATTTTTTTTTATCTTCAATTTTGTTTATATTTATTTGCATATGTGTAATATAGATTTATTCTTGTTAATTATATGAGTTATACATGAGAACATCAGTGAAAATAAATAATATTCGATGAGTTTAGTAGCTTTTGACGGAAAAATGTCTCAAAAAAATCCAAATTACTAGATGGAAAACAAATATTGACAAGTTGCAGTACTAAAATCTAAAACAAAGAAATTTACAAAACTAGAATTGTAATTTTCTATCAAATAAACCTCTTTTTTTTTTTTTTTTTTAATGTATGTGGTATATGTAATATGAATACATGCATCGATAAATTCTACTAATCCTCGATATAATATTTTATTTAGCAACGGTCTTTGATATAAATGATAGAAAAGAAAAAGGACCAAGTACTATATGTTTTCCGAGATCGTTAGGTCAAAAACAGTTTAGACTGTATGTATTTGGATCTATAGCTAGATCCTTTTTGGATGAAATTAGTTAAAAACACTGTATTGGATGATTATATTGTTATTTCTTTGCATTTATTTTAATCACGACTTCTAACGCCAATGATGGAAACCTGTGCATATAGTGTACGAAAGTGACTTCTATTGGAGGCTCAAACCACAAACTATGATTTGATCATGTTTTAATATCCATTTGTGTACGTTGTTTTCAAGTCTTTAGTTTCGAAAAGAAGAATTCAAAACAACACCTGCAAAATATTTCATATGTTTAGCGTAGAAGGAATTAACCGATATTCAACTCAGTGGAAGAGTTATAAATTTCTTTAGAAAAAATAAAATAAAATATGTGTCTGTCGAAGGTCACCGATTTCATGGGAAAAAATCCTAGCTAGCCTACTGCATATGTACATAAATCCATTGCCCGACTCCTGCCTATCCAGCTTTCTGAAAGCTCTATAAAAATAAGTTCGATGACGACGTTGTCCGAAATGTGGACCAATTAAGTTCTATATGGTAATTAAATCTAAAAACTGCATGCCTTTTGTTTTTGTCTTATCTATATATGTGTCTCGATGTACGTACATTGGGACGACAAATTAAGCTGCCCCTCTCTAAGATTAACTGTTGTAGAAAACATTCTTTTTGGAAATGCCAACATGAAATGATTACTTTATAAATAAAAATGAAATTATTTAGTTAATAGGTCGTTAGAGTATGTTTACATATAAATATTTCAGTATATAAGTGAATTTAGTTTATAAATTCATAAAGAATTCGGAATATCATTAAAAGGGTGAAAATCTCACAGGTTCCAATATTTAACATTAAATTTGTTGCGAAATCAAGTGTTTTCGACTTTACCAAAATCAGTAGTGCGTAAATCGCTCTTCCAACATGGTAGGAGAATGATTGATCTCCAACAATCCTTCTCCCCAATTCCCATTAATTACATTATCTTTGCAATTGATCAAAATCGAATACAGGACATTGATTATGATGATAATAATTGTAGGATCGACATTGATCGCTTTAGCAATAATTATAGCTCGTGGTATTGGTGAAACTTCAATCTTTTATACAGTACAATAACTCAATTAAATATCACGCGTCAATCACCTCATGCAGGAGAAATATATTTCCCCAACATTTTCCTCTAATTTCTCATATTTATTTTTACTTTTTTTTATTTGTTTAACTAAATGTTAAATTCCTACATATTCATCCAATTTTTACTTTTTTATTTCAGAAAATGAAATGGTATGCAGTTCTAATTTTTTTTTTTTTGTTTTTTGTTTTGTTTTTTATATTGGATAAGAAAGAGTCAGCCGTTGGGTCAGCGGTTGGGACAATTCCTAGCTCTTGTTTTCAGTTATCTTTTGCCTTTTCTCTTTACCATACCGGTGATCAAAATGTTGCGTACGATGCAATAAAATAGTATGTGCATAATAAATTGATTATTATATTTTTATAAATTAAAATTCAATGTATTCTACTTATATTTTGTATAAGAAAAATTAATTACCTGAGAAATAAATTAGTGATTTTAAAACATACTATTAATGTTCGATCAAGAATTGAAAAAATTAGAAAATATAGAAAAACCACGTAAAAAGATGAAATGATAATCGTTTTATTATCATCTTGCCTAGCAGCATAAATAACATAGATATAGCTCCGACGACAATTATGTGGAAAGAGGCATTAATTTTTTAATGCAATTTACTGAGAAAATTATAATTTTAGTCATGTAAATCGAGATGTTTTAGATTTTAGTTATATAACTAATCAATACTTGTTAATTTTCATCCAATAGCTTTGATATTTTTTCAATAAGCTAATAAATCATCGAATATTGGTAACACGGAAAAAAAAACTTTGTTTGCCTTTACTAATATTTGACTAATTCAACATCTTAAATTAAATATGGTTGTTGGAAATGCTACAGGCCCATACAATTTAATTCAATTAAGATATCAGAAAATGAAAGGGCGGTTGTGAAATTTCGAAGTTGCCACAAAATTCCTAGTAGTTACCGCATCGAAGACTTATATATTTTGTAATGAGTGGGTCTCGTGTAAGACAGTCTCATGGATCTTAATCTGTGAGACGGGTCAACCTTACCGATATTCACAATAAAAAGCAATACTACCTTTTCATGGATGATCCAAATAAGAGATTCGTCTCACAAATACGACCGTCTCACACAAGTTTTTACCTTTTGAATATATACAGTGATCTTTTCTATATATCTAAATAAGGAATCATTCAGAAAATGCTTTAATTTTTTCTAGTTCTTGAACTCAGAAAAAAAGCAGTGAACGGTAACACTGTTGGACTTGGCATTGTCAAAACGGTTGCGAGGATCAGTAACCTGCGACAACTCATCCAGCAAGGTGGGACGCATTTTGATGGGTCGCAAAATTATGAACTCAACATGTTTATTTTATGTGATAGGGGTAGGCGGAGTGGTCATACCTCGCGGACCTAACCAATTTTGTGTTGAATTAAGGTGGGACAAGGCAGGCCTGCCCACATTTAGCGGGTAAAGATGTTACTAATTAACCCGAGTAACTTATTTTATGTGACTGTCGGCCATGGAACTGCGATGAATTTGGTTTTGACAACAAAATGGACATATATATTTACATCATGAATTTACTCACACATGCAATTTTATATATATTCTAAGGCAATATATGACTGGAGGGGTTTAAATGGTGAAAGAGACGATACATGATAATTGAGCACTCTACGTGGAAATTTTGGGTACATTGATTAATAGACATGTGATTAGCATGGAGGGAAACCGACGGGGGTCCAATTGTTTGTTATGGCTTATTTTTTGTGACAACTAGGAGATTGAATTATTATTATAATTTGAGGTTTTGGTTTCTTGATATATGATAGTATATTGTACAAAAAGTTACTGTCTGACGGGTTTATATCTGTGAGACGGGTCAATCTGATTCATACATATCATGAAAAGTAATTATTTTAATTTTTAGCATGAAAATTTATTATTTTTCATGAGTTAGCTCGGATCGCAAATCCATCTTATAAAATTGATTTGTGAGATGATTACAGAGAAGTTTTTGTGTTGGACAAACTATTTCGTTGCGGAGCATTATTTAATCATAGTTACGTTAATCATAAAATAGGGTAAATTTAACAATATCATGCCAATTAGATCCTAGCTACATCAATTTTCCCTGAAAAAAATCAATAAGTTGCATTATTTGGCTAAAAGAACCAAGAATATGTTAATCGCTTGGAATTAAACAGCAGCAAAACAACTGAGTATCAAATAATTTACGATGCATTTTTTAGGTTTTTTTTCTTCACATTTCCTATGTATTTCGAAGCCATATTGATGTTCAAATTATGCACATGATAGGCGGCGTGTAAAAAATGGTGGCGTAGCTTTGTTTGGATAAAATAAATTAAGCATATTTCTAATAAATAAGACTAATTATAATTGATTGATTTGATATGTATTTAAATTTTAGTCAATTCAAATTATATGCTTCGAATTATTCCCAAATTGAATGAATCAATTTCTCTATCCTACAAATACAACATATATGGCCATGGTCTTATTAAGACAATAAATGTCGTGTCCAATCTACCTGTTTTGATCGGGATTCGGGACGAAATAATTTGTCACTGTAAAAGATTGGTGGAGTACAAATGGAACACACTGGTAAAAGACTTTTCAAAGCTAGAATGCAAATAGAATGGACCCAAAACCCTAGTTGAACGAAATAACATTAAAAACTCCCATTTCCCCATGTGTCCTTCCAGTATTTATTTTTCGGGAAAATAATTTTTGGTCCATTGAAAATTTATTTATCTTGGGTTTTGTTCTACTAAGTTACTAGATTTTTTTAGTGCACAACTTGTGAATTTTTGTGGTTTTTAGTCCTATTTTGCTTGAGTTGTGACATTATAATGGAAAATAATGACGTTTAATTGCACTAGAAAATACTGATGTAACATCGGAATTTTCTAACTTGTTCGTTGTCACGTCAGTAATTAGAACAAAATAGCTGAAATTAAAAGTTAGTGCATGAAAATTAAATTTTAATCTTGTTTTAAATTAAAACGCTCATTAATATTTTAAAATATCGAAAAACGTAAGCATGTCGTTGTTGTACGTTGTTTTCAAGCCTTACCCATGCAAAATTTATATATTTTTCTATATTTTTTTTAAAAAAACATAGGCATTAAAAACGTATAAGTTTTACAAACTGAACAAGTTGACACAAACCACGTAAAAAGATAAATGATAATCGTTTTATTACCATCTTTCTTGATGAACGGCGTCAACAGAATAGATACAGCTCCGACGACAATTTAATTATGTTGAGATACATTTAATTGGTTAAAATAAACAGTACTCTTTTCTATCTAAATAATGAGTCATGATTCAGATGCTTTAAGAAAAGTTGATTTTAGGCAAACAACTAATTAAAATCTTGATCTATAATGGGATTCTTGAATTCAAATTTAGCAAAAGCAATAAGAATGGAATTTCATAAATTTAGTTTGATAACAAAAAGGAATTCGAATTGCGATTTTAGTCATCTAACTTGAGATGTTTTGATATTTAGTCATGTAACTTGTCAATGTTTGGTTTTCATACACTAACTTGGATTTTTTTTGGTTTTATTCTTTTTTTAAAAACCGCTAATTTCTTCGAATATAAGAATATTATTTGTATAACATCAATGACCTTCTATTTAGCTCACATAGCGGGAATAAACTTATATTACACACACCAATTAAATAAATCTAAACAAAAACAAATGTGAAAATAAAACAAAACGACACCCATATTTCAAAATGAGAAGAAAAAAGTTTGTCGTTTCCTTTTACTTTTGCTTCAATAGATTTTACTTTGTATAATATAGATTATATTCTTGTTATGTGAGTCATGCTTGAGATTATCGTTTCAAATTATAAGCAATGTGTGATAGATTTAGTGGTTTTGGGTAAAAAAAGAGCAAAAAAAAAAAAAAAAACCAAGTTAGTGATAAAAACCAAACATTGACAAGTTACAAGACTAAAATGAAAAAGAAAGACAAGTTATAGGACTAAAATTACAAATTTTTCGCATGTATATTATTAGCTGAATTACAGATGATACATGCTGTTCAAACCAGATGATACATGCTATTCAAACCACACAAGACCAAATCAAACCAAACAAGACCAAACCAAATAATACACCCACACTCGACAAGATACTTTGCAGTACCACATTTTTTTGCAACACCCAACTTATTGGTGCCTTGAAACACCTTATTCCACATAAAGCATACTTGCAAGTACATTACAACTTGTGGGCAAGAAAATTCAAGACAGTCAGCCCTCATTTCCGTCCACGTTCTTGAATTCGGGTTCCGGCTCGTCCTGCACCAAAACCCATTCTCCATTCTCATTGCGAATCATCCCTCTGTTGTGCTCCACCCACCAGTGAACCGGGATCAAATAGTCATCCTTGAGAAGGTCAGTATCCCTATTCGCCAATGCCAAACTCCTTTTCCCACTCCATTCAAACGGCTTGTTATCCCCATTCCAACCCGACACAACGTGCAACAGCCCCTGCAAATTATGCTCGTCCGCGAAGGTCTTCAGGTATGGAGATTTGTGTTTATCAACTTTCAGCTCGACTCCAACGGCTCTATATTCCCCCCATTTTGTTTGGGGAAACGAAGGAACGTTATCATGTGTGTTCCAGGTGCGGAAAACTTTCAGATTTGGATACATTTCCACTCTGTCCACGAAAACCTGATCCCCGACATGAGGACTAGCACTAACGACAGCCGCTACACGGATATCTCTGATCCCATTTTCAACGAGATCGAAAGCAGATAATGTTGCTAAACTAGCACCAAGACTATGCCCTGTTGCTATAATGCTCAGTTTTTCGTCTTTATACTGGTTTCTCAGTTCTTCAATCTTTTTCTGCAGCTGCGTTCTTGCACTTAAGTTGGTGAAAGTCGAATCTGGATTGCTCGAAACGTACATTTTCAGCCAACCAGCCATAACTCCGGGCACTTTTTTAGGGTCCTTTTCACTAGGTACCAACTCTTGGGCAGAAACAAGACTTGTGTAACGATAAATAAAATAAAAAGTCAATCCATATAGTAAACAGTTACGGCATAAAACAGCAATATTATGACATTCCAAATATCCTTGGCAAGCCCGTTTGTTATTCATAAAAAAGACAAAAACCTCGTGTGTTCCATGAAAACCCTCCTCGATTTTTTTTTTTTTTTGCAAAATAAAATAATAATTATAAAACATTGATATACAGATATTATAAATATTTAGTATATTTGACGTATATTATTAAAACCAAAACTATGGTTAAACAATACAACAAAAGTATGCAATTTTTTTACAATTCATTGATTTCAAACAAAGTTGAAAACAGAAATAATAAAAAAATTTAAAATATTATAACAATTAAGTTAGAATTTTGTTGAATTAATTAATGAAGTAAACTAATAAATAACAAAAATAATCACATCAAGAACCCTCAATAATTCCTAAAAATACTAAATTCAAGTGAAACAGAACCACATGATATGAATTTTCTAGACAAAAATGAAGATACCACCAAAGAAAATGCAGCCTAAAAGCTTAAATCACGCCGAAAACAAATAAAAAAAATTTGTTAAACCATAACTTTATCACAATATCTAATTTTTATTAATTTATAAAGTAAATCAAGATTGAAGGTTGAAGTACCATTAAAATTCTTATAAATAATAAAATGAAAAAAGGTTACAATAAAAATACATAAAATATTAATTGCAATCCGGTATCTTTGAGAATTAAAAATTATATGATATTTCTTATAAATAATTAAATGAAAAAAAAATCATATTTGTTACTTATTTTTATATAATATTTTATAAACATAATCTAAGATGCGCTCCGTCCTAGCTTAGAGTCTATTCTTGCCTTTGGCTATAGGATTTCTTCTTCTAGGTTATCTATTTAAAGGTATAATTCGTGGTATTCACAACGATTTTAGTACACACGTGCTAATGCGACAATTTACTTTAAAAACAGATTAAATTATTCTCTCATTCGTATATATAAATTTTTCATTCGCAACACAGGAAATTTTACCCTCGATCTAAGTCATTCATCCACTCGGCGAATGTGACTGTGCCACGCCACACGATGTAGATTTCTCGGCGGCCCGAGGCCTGGCTAACTTCATCTGTTGTGACAGCTATATAGCCAATCATGTTGGAGTCCCGGTCCCAAGAATCGTCCGACTTGGAATTATTAAACATGGTCGAAGGGGAGACTAACTTCGTGGGGGCGTAAAGGAAAGCTCTGACTTCATAATCGGAAGCCGATTCAAGCATCACTTTCTCGAAAAAACTTTTCTTGCCATACCTGCATGGGCACATGGAAGATGAGATTTCAAGTGATGCAGTACACTTGTATATGATATTTTATTTTCAGATCAACTATACAAGGAAAATAACATTTTCAATGCATATACATTAACTCTAATCTTTGAATTCACAAGATTTATTCAAACTTCCTAGCTAAAGTTGTAGCACATAAATGATTTCAACAATACCTGCTGCTGCCAGCGTACTTGGAACCTTGGTCATTGTTGAAGGCGTCCATGGGGGCTTGGCTAAGGTCGCCACAGTGAAGGACAAAGTTCCGGAGGCTGAGGTTCAATGGGTCGATAAGCCCATCCCAGTTCTTGCTCCCCAATAGCTCTTCCCATGTAGGTTCTGTAGCCATCCTTAAATTGTGAGTATAATCTAATGTAGCAGATACCAAACCAAATTTATATATCCGACCTTTTAAGTTTCGATCGGCTCTTCAGCCATCCTTAAATTATTAATATAATTTAATGTAGCAGATATACCAAACCAAATTATAAATCCGAACTATAAGTTTCAATCGGCCACTTAGTTTAACACCTTTGAAAATGATTAATATTTCTCTCTCTTAGGTGGTCTTTTTTAGCAAACTATTTATTTAACACAAATTTTAGCACGATTAAAATCAACATATCAAATAATTGAGGTATAAAATATTGTAGATGATTGATTCATAAATATCATTATTGCTTGCATATACAGCCAATATTTTTTTATGTACTCTTATTAAAAAAATTGAAAAATAAAAATTTTATAAAAAAAATTAAATTTTCTGATTTTAAATAAGTTGTTTAGATTTTCTTTGATAAATTTAATTTTTCGTCGGAAAAAAAGAAATAGGGGGACTAAGAAAAGAAAGATATATTTTTAAGATTCTAAAACTTACATCAAAACTCTATTTTATCTCAATTATGACTTATAAATATATATATATATATATATATATATATATATATATATATATATATATATATATATATATATATATATATTTATATATATATATATATATATATTTATATATATATAATAGTGTTATCTTCAAAAAACACCTACACATACCACATGATAGAAATGACATCTAAATATATTCTAAAATGTGCTTCGTTCATTGATTTTTGATAAATTATTGTGTGTTTGGATTTATTTAATTGGTAGCAGTTGGGTAGTTTCAACTTCACTCAAATAAAAAAAGTATGAAAGATATATCTCATATTTATTTATTTATATCTCATATTTGAAAATTTGAAAATAAAATATGTTTCACTAAATTAAATGTCGCCAACCCCACTTTTAAATGTATAATATAGATAAATATGATTTTTTATAGCCGTCCTAAATTATATTTATTCAGTCAATCTCCACGCATTTCATATGGATATAATCAGGTTACTGCAGAATCCATTGCCTGAATACTGCTTCTGCAAACGTATTTAATTTCTCAACCGGATGAGAGCTCTGTGACATTATTGTTGGAGGATATATTATATTTTTTGCCTTGTAATATACACGTACGTTTTCTGTTTTTAGCTTTGTTCTCAAATAATTCATGATTTTATTTTATTAATTTGTATATATTTTTAAAATTATATAAGTTATTTTTCGACGAAATGCATGTCGAACAATAGATGGTATACCGTTATCATTTCCGAAATCACATCAACACTCTAATGATAAATGATAAAATTTTAAAAAAAAAACACACATTAGTTGACTTAAAATGAAAAACATTCAAATTACCGAACAAAAAATGTTATTTTGTATGAAGTCTGAGATTTAAGACTGTAGCCAATTAACATGCCTAAATTTTGATTGTTTTGTGTATATATAATTTTAACTCAAAAAATTGCAGAGATAGTGTAAATTTTATCTTTTGAGGGCGTGAAGCTGTGGATTCCATGGCTATGGCCTGTGGGGTTTAAATAATAATGGTGGAAGAAATAATGCATGGTAAATAATGTTTAACAGCGATTTTTTTTTTCCTGAGAACCACGTGGAAAATATTTAAGAGCGGGGAAAATATTTATATTGTGTCTGTATATATATATATATATATAAATATTGTTTTTTATTAATTGTGTCCAACCACTATATATATTAATTGTGTCCAACCACTATATATTGTCGGTTTGTCATATAATTAAAGCACACAATATATAGTTTTATATATTTCATCTCATTCAATAGCTGTTTGTCAACTTATAATCGATGCTTACATAAGTGTACATGATGAATTTGCAGCATACCAAAAAAATATATATAATCAATTAATAGTATCATGGCTGGTATTAATTAACAATGTTTTCTTCATATACACATATACCAGAGATAAACATGGCATAATGCATGTACATGCATGTGTTGTATTAATAGTTAATCAATTATATATGTTATTATTTTGGCTGTTTTTTAAAAAAGAATATTGTATGTTCCAACGTAGTGAGAATGAAAATCTAAATATGACCCCCAAGAAATGCAAATACCCAAACAATTTCGACTGATCTGGTTATGTTGGCTTCGATCTTAACGATAATGGCTTCACATATGGGAATAGATATATTCGTGGAGAAAACATGGGACATGATTCAATAAATTTCTGTGTGGATTGACCGACGATTTCGGTTGGGATTAATTCTAGCAAGCGGACTAGGTCAAGTTATAGTAAATGGACAGACGTCCAAGTATCGATCCCACAGAGACTATTATTTAATTACTAAGATTTAATTATTTTATTTAATCTAGGCAAACAATAATAAGTGATTTGATTTTTAATTCAACTACGTAAATTTTAAACTAAGTTATGCAAATTTAATGGCTAAATCGAATATCAGAGAGGCTTAGAACTTGGGATTTTCAAATTTAAATAGGATGACCGGGAACACACGACGGTAACAAACTTTGATTAAAATCATGCACTGGAATTATTTAACCACAAATTATTCAACATCACGATGCAATTCCCTGATTTAATCATAAATCTATTTCTAGAATTTATAATCCTATTTTTATTTAACAGTTCAATTATTTCTAATTGAATTTAATTAAACAAAAACGCATTTAACAATGAATGAATTACAGCTGTCGCCTACAATCGCACACTGAAACCGAATACTATTTCTAGTCGGTTTAACCGTGTGTTGATCAATATTTTCGAAGCTAAACTCAATCTGTTCTCTTTCGAGTCAAGATTGAACGACAAACATGCAAATAATTGGCCAGATTAAAAGCACGAAATTTATACGAATATTAATCAATAACAGGGAACAAGTTTATAAATCAAATACTTCAATGAATAAATAGAAATCAAACGTTTGTCCCGTATCATGGTCCCGATCACAAAAGAAAACTACTCCATAAATTCAAGACTAAAATCAAATTTAAATGTTGAATTCATGTCTGAAAATAAGAAATTAAAAAGAAGAGAGATTCTCCATGATGGCGCGCGGATCTTGCGTGTAAATTGCGTTGTCTTTCGCCCACGTTGTCGCCGTCTTTTCCGGGTCGCAAATCTTCCCTTCTTCTCCAAAAGTCGGCCGCCTCTTCGAATATTCAACAACCTCCTTTTTGTTAGGTTATTTTATTTTTATATCTCCCAAATCGCGAACAAAATCTTTGCCAAATTCTCGATCTGATATTGCATACACGGACCCCGTGCTTGCATCCGGGCAAGGGTCCGTGTAGACTCTGCCTCAAAATTCTTCCGGAATGGTGGACACGGACCCCGTGCCTGGGTCCGTCCAGGGGTCCGTGTAGACTCTGGATTTTTCTTCTCTGGATGATGACAAGCACGAACCCCGGATATAGGTCTGGCAAGGGGTCCGTGTAGACTCTGTTATTTGTCTTCCTTTGGCGTATGAGGCACGGACCCCGTGCAGGGGTCCGTTTACAGGTCCGTCTACACACTGCTTTCTCTTCTTTGGAAATTGCTGCACACTGACCCTTACACGGGGTCCGTGTAGACTCTGTGTCTGGACTTCATATCTTCTTCCTATTTTTCCGGGTATTTCTGATGTGGCATTGCGGAGTTTGACTTTTCTCTCATTTCTTTGGCTTTCGCCCTCTCTTGGTCAAACCTACAAATAGCCAAAATTAATCGAATTAAGCGCGAAACTCGGAATAAAATTGCCAGATAAGCACGAATGCGACAAAATATAATCCCTAAAACGCTATATAATTCGTGCTTATCAACTCCCCCACACTTAACCTTTGTTCGTCCTCGAACAAATCAGAGAAAAATAAAGATGAGAAATATTTCAGATTCAGAACTCTAGAGACACAATCAAAACTTCTCAATTTGTCAAATTCTTTCACCCCCGGTCAGAAGATCATGCTTCGCATATCACAAGACTCGCTTTCGTTGCAATTTAAGATTCAAACATTTACCCAGTAAGGATCAACAGAACAAGATGTGTGTAGTGTGTAGGTCAGACTCGTACTCATCTTCAGCTACTTGGTTTCATGATCACTTATTTTTTTATTTGTTATCGAAACGCCCCATATGCTTGACTTTCATACCCCTCTCTACTAAATGTTGAACGACAGTGACTTGGTTAATAGGTCTTTTTAAGCTTATAACGTAATGCCAAGGCTCACGGCTACAATAAAAGATAGGGAATCAAAAGTGAGATACAATAAACATTATTCCTGTATCACATTCATTCAACTTTCGACTCGTCAACAGTTATTGTCTTTTCATCAATTCCAGAGCTCTAGCGTCTCCTTTTCTTTCTCATTGTCCATCAACTTTCACCCATAGAATTTTGTTTCGGGTGCTTTCAACACTATACATTTTCCTCCTCTTTTTTTTTTTTTTTTTCATGAATAAAAATTCATCGATTCCTTCACACATAATTTTTCAATCCATTGGAGTAAAACATTTCAATGTGCACAGGAGTTTTATTTTTCTCACATGTAGGTAGGAAAAAGTGTATAGGCTATGATTCAGGTAGTTGATGTGGGATATTGAATAACCGACGAATGGGGGCTAACTTTGTGTCATACCATTCGATTTTTTCAGGCTCAAAAGGGGTTACTAGGGGCAATGAATGATGTATCGGTCAGGCTTGAAAGGCTCAAACGGTTCAAAGATCGCCTAAATCATCCCTAAGTCACCATCGTTCGTATTTTCGCTTCGAGGGCTAATCAGACAAGTTCTAGGGATCGTTGTTCGATTTCTCTTTTTCTTTTTTTTTTTGATTTTTTTTTTTTTTTTCATTTCACCAATTCACTATCAACGAGTAAAAGTTTGACCTCGTGCATTGAACAAAATGTTGATACAAAACTGGTTCATGTCTGGCCCTCTCCTTGAAACTACGACTCATCTCATTCAATACTAGGCACAAAACCATTTTCCGGGTGATCCAAAATCTAACAAATTAATCCGATTATTAAGTGAAACAAGAGTTCTTTGTCTAAAAATAGTCTCCTCCTACGTTAAAAGTGATGTTCAGTGTTGTGCAACGATGTGTAACAAGACTGACCCACCCCCACACTTTGAACTTGACACTGCCCTCAGTGTAAAACAATATAAAATGAACTATCTAATATGTGAAAACAGAAACACTTCCCTGGTCAGATGTCGAGTACGTGGTGAAAAGAGGTAGAGATCGGCAAGTCCTGGTCTGTTCGAGATTTTGAGATCGGTCGCCCTGCTAAATTTTCCCACACCTGATAAATTCCACCGCCAGTAGATAAATTACCTGCACCACCAATCACTGAGATTAACTCATCAACTAAATACATAAAACAAAAATAAAGAAAACGAAAATAAAACAGGAAACGAAAACTAAAAATAAACACTGGGTTGCCTCCCAGTAAGCGCTAAATTCATTGTCTATAGCTTGACTACGGAGAAGCATCCCTCAAATAGCGGCTTCCGCCCATAGTAAATATCATACAATATTACATATGGGTCTTGGTTATATGTGCCCTCAAGCTTGGCATGATATTGACATTGTAAGCTCGTCACTCCAACAACACTCATGTATGAGTTCAGCTCCTTCGACTTGAGTTCTTCTACATCCTCCAACTTCTCTTCTGCCTTATCATCGCATAGGAATTCCTCGAAGAATTTTTCTTTCGTCTTTGAGATCGGTCTGCCTGCTTCCAGGTACTGCATGTATTCCTTAACATCCTCAGTTTCCAACTTTCCTGGACATGAATTAGTCAAGCAAATTCCTAAAGGATCTTCACCTATCAATTCCTGCGAACCACACTCAACAAGTTCGTCAGTAGCATCAATTCTAAAACAGTTAAATGTATCATTAGGATATTTGATGGACTGAAAAACATTAAACACCACACTCTCATCATTCAATCTCAACACCAACTCACCCTTTTGTACATCTATCAGAGCTTTTCCCGTGGCTAAAAACGGTCTTCCTAAAATAAGAGGAATCTCACGATCCTCTTCCATATCTAACACCACAAAGTCCACTGGGAAAATAAACTTATCAACCTTCACCAACACATCCTCCACAACTCCCCTAGGATATTTAATTGACCTATCAGCTAACTGTAGGGAAATTGTAGTTGGTTTCACCTCACCTATTTTCAACTTCTCAAAACATGAATATGGCATCAAGTTAATGCTTGCGCCTAAGTCACACAACGCTTTATTAAAATTCGAAGTTCCAATAGTACAAGGGATAGAGAAACTACCTGGATCCTTAAGCTTCGGAGGGAGTTTATTTTGTAAAATTGCAGAACATTCCTCCGAAAGCTTAACTGTCTCAAAATCTACCAGTTTCCTCTTGTTTGATAAAATTTCTTTAAGAAACTTTGCATAGGAAGGCATTTGAGCTAAAGCTTCTGCAAACGGGATATTTATGTGCAGCTTTTTGAAAATCTCAAGAAATTTTGAAAATTGAGTATCCAGTTGCAGTTGCTTTGCTCTTTGGGGAAACGGGAGTGAATTAATATCAATATGAGAGTTCGAGTTTAGAGACTTACCTTTCTCCCTTGCGTTCTCGGACCTTTGCTTTGATGACTCCTTCTCCTTCGCATAGTTATCGACATCAACCACCTCTTGCTTTATGAGAGACGTCACCGTGACTGCATGGACACCTTTAGGATTCTTTTCCGTGTCACTAGGTAGTGAACCCGGAGCTCGTGTGGCCATCTGTGTCGCTAGCTGTCCTAGTTGAGTCTCCACTCTTTGCATCATGGCATCATGGTTTTGCCATCTCATCTCGTTCCCGGCTATGTATTTGGCAAGCATATCCTCGAGATTCGACTTGCTCTCTTGTGGCTTGAAACCGGGTGGCATTGAAGGTCCAGCACCTTGCGGTGGTTGAGGTGGCTGTTGAGGAGGTCTTTGCTGTGTAGGATGTTGTGGCGGATTAAAAACTAGTGGCTCAACAGCAGTTTCAGGTTGCCTCCATCCAAAATTCGGATGATTTCTCCAGCCCGGATTATACGAGAAACTGTATGGGTTATATTGTGGAGGACCTTGGTTTCCCACATAATTCACCGAGTCCCCCCCAAAGCACTGTATTCCCTCACAAGACATATCCGGCATGAATGGAATGTCACAAGATGGACCACCAACTAATTCAGCATTTCCTTGGATCTGATTCACTGACTTGACTGGTATTGACTTTTGCGCTTGTAACTGTGCCATCTGATGTGTCAATCCATCAAGTTTCGCTGTAATTGCTGCCAGAGCATCCATTTCCAAGAATCCTACTTTCTTCTCCCTGCGGTTTTCTTGCCAACCCACATTGCTCTCGGCCATATTGGATATGATTTCAAGTGCTGCAGTCGGCGTTTTTCGATATAAGCTCCCATTTGCTGCCGCATCGAGCATAGATCTCACAGAAGGATCCACCCCATAATAGAATGTCTCCACTTGCTGGCCAGTTGAAAAACCATGTCTCGGGCACATCCTCAACATCTTTTTAAATCTTGCCCATGCTGAATTCAGTGACTCCCCATCTCTCTGCCTGAAGGATGTGATCTCATTCCGCAATTGTGTAATTTTAGTTGGGGGAAAGTATCTATGCAAGAATACCTCAACCAATCCATCCCAAGTAGTGATGGAACCAGCTGGCAGATCATGAAGCCATTCCATAGCGTCTCCCTGCAGGGAGAATGGAAATAATCTGAGTCGAATGGCGTCGGTACTCACCCCATTGCACTTAATCGTATCACAAATCGACAGAAAATTCTCCAGATGTGCATTAGGGTCTTCAGATGGTGCTCCACCGAACTTTACTTGCATTTGGATCATTTGGATGATGCCTGGCTTCAGCTCGAATGTATTTGCCTGAATCGTAGGGCGGATTATACTAGACCCATAACCTTCGAATGCTGGTCGATGAAGCTCCATCAATGTACGGTTATCCTCTTCTCCGGCCATTCCTTCGAATTCTGGTTTAAGATCTATTTCAGGTTCTACTTCAGACTCGGATTCAAAAGACAAGTTGTTGTTCCTTCGATTTCTGCGGATGCTTCGAAGGGTGCTTTCAATCTCCAGATCGAGTGGCACTAGATTTTTGACGTCCTGAGCACGGTTCATATAACACGAGATAACCCCTGAAATCAAAAATTTAAGTGCACAATTTAAGCTCCAAAAGAGTATATATAATAAGAAAAACTGAAACAAAATTAATCAAAATACTAAAGAATAGAATAACTGAAAAATTTAAAACTAAGAATAAAAGCCTAGTCTCAAACAAATAATTTATCCTAATATTAAATAAATAGTCCCCGGCAACGGCGCCAAAAACTTGACCGACGATTTCGGTTGGGATTAATTCTAGCAAGCGGACTAGGTCAAGTTATAGTAAATGGACAGACGTCCAAGTATCGATCCCACAGAGACTATTATTTAATTAATAAGATTTAATTATTTTATTTAATCTAGGCAAACAATAATAAGTGATTTGATTTTTAATTCAACTACGTAAATTTTAAACTAAGTTATGCAAATTTAATGGCTAAATCGAATATCAGAGAGGCTTAGAACTTGGGATTTTCAAATTTAAATAGGATGACCGGGAACACACGACGGTAACAAACTTTGATTAAAATCATGCACTGGAATTATTTAACCACAAATTATTCAACATCACGATACAATTCCCTGATTTAATCATAAATCTATTTCTAGAATTTATAATCCTATTTTTATTTAACAGTTCAATTATTTCTAATTGAATTTAATTAAACAAAAACGCATTTAACAATGAATGAATTACAGCTGTCGCCTACAATCGCACACTGAAACCGAATACTATTTCTAGTCGGTTTAACCGTGTGTTGATCAATATTTTCGAAGCTAAACTCAATCTGTTCTCTTTCGAGTCAAGATTGAACGACAAACATGCAAATAATTGGCCAGATTAAAAGCACGAAATTTATACGAATATTAATCAATAACAGGGAACAAGTTTATAAATCAAATACTTCAATGAATAAATAGAAATCAAACGTTTGTCCCGTATCATGGTCCCGATCACAAAAGAAAACTACTCCATAAATTCAAGACTAAAATCAAATTTAAATGTTGAATTCATGTCTGAAAATAAGAAATTAAAAAGAAGAGAGATTCTCCATGATGGCGCGCGGATCTTGCGTGTAAATTGCGTTGTCTTTCGCCCACGTTGTCGCCGTCTTTTCCGGGTCGCAAATCTTCCCTTCTTCTCCAAAAGTCGGCCGCCTCTTCGAATATTCAACAACCTCCTTTTTGTTAGGTTATTTTCTTTTTATATCTCCCAAATCGCGAACAAAATCTTTGCCAAATTCTCGATCTGATATTGCATACACGGACCCCGTGCTTGCATCCGGGCAAGGGTCCGTGTAGACTCTGCCTCAAAATTCTTCCGGAATGGTGGACACGGACCCCGTGCCTGGGTCCGTCCAGGGGTCCGTGTAGACTCTGGATTTTTCTTCTCTGGATGATGACAAGCACGGACCCCGGATATAGGTCTGGCAAGGGGTCCGTGTAGACTCTGTTATTTGTCTTCCTTTGGCGTATGAGGCACGGACCCCGTGCAGGGGTCCGTTTACAGGTCCGTCTACACTCTGCTTTTCTCTTCTTTGGAAATTGCTGCACACTGACCCTTACACGGGGTCCGTGTAGACTCTGTGTCTGGACTTCATATCTTCTTCCTATTTTTCCGGGTATTTCTGATGTGGCATTGCGGAGTTTGACTTTTCTCTCATTTCTTTGGCTTTCGCCCTCTCTTGGTCAAACCTACAAATAGCCAAAATTAATCGAATTAAGCGCGAAACTCGGAATAAAATTGCCAGATAAGCACGAATGCGACAAAATATAATCCCTAAAACGCTATATAATTCGTGCTTATCATGGATCAAGGTAGGCCTGCTTTTGGCTCCTCAAACATCTGCAGGACTTGAAATGTAGTGAGAATGGAAATTTAAATACTTAAAAGTTTTTGGTAGCATTGGAGCTAGGTAGGTCCTACGTGTAAACGAATCGAACATATTCACGAACTTTTCGAGCCGATTCGAATAATATTTGGTTCGAATTCGAAATTATCGAATTCGAGCCGAACTCGAACATGTTCGAATATTTTTCGAATCGAATTCGAGCTAAAATTATATTGTTCGATTGTTCGCGAACTTTAACATTATATTTAAAAAATAAATAAAATATTATTAAATATATTTATGTGTATATATATATATAATATATATAATATATTATATATAATATTATAATATATAATATATATAATATATTATATATAATATTATAATATATAATATATATAATATTATATCCTACCACACTCCAATTATCAACTAAATTTTTTTTATGAAAGAATATTTTAGTACTATTATCTATTGAGACGGTACGACGTATTTTTATACGTGAGACGAGTTAATTTTGAATATATTTATAATAAAAAGTAATATTTTTGACATAAAAAATAATATTTTTTCACGGCTCCCAAATAAAATATACGTCTCACAAAATTTTAAATTTAAAACTATATAAGATTATGATGTGTTTGCTAGGCATTCTAGTTATAAAGGGTGAGTACCCTATACTAACTGTTTTTGGTGTGTCAAGATCACCCCAATTTTTATTTTTTTTACCCAAAAAATTCAATTAAAGAGCATATTATGTAGTTTAAATCCTCCAACCATATTCACTAATCCCGGCAGTTAGATATAAAATTTTAAACGATTTATCACAATTCTTCAAAATCCTATCTAGTCTCAAATTTAAAAACTTACACCAAAATATCCACTTTTATCAACAATTTATGTTGAATCTATATATAGTCCTTGAATACAGGTTTTTCTATCTTCGTTGCATTCTTGGATTACTATTCTATGCTCTTTTTGACATTCATTAAGTCTTTTTGGTGTCTTAGATCTTGATCTTTGTTTTGTGTTTTCATTTTGTATATATACTTGTTCGAAATATTAAGTTCGGAAACAGATTTTTCGAAAGTCTATATAAAACGAGATCAAGTGCTATGTATTACATATGATCGATGGTGAGAAGTTGAAATAGATAATGATTATTTGAAAAAATATAGAAAGAAAAAATAATTTTAATTATGAATATTTTTTTATTTGAAATGTAAAACAATGATTTGATGAGCTCAAAAAAATTGGGCTCGGTGTCTGAGTCCAAACAAATAATAATTTTTTACTTCCTTTGGATATAATTTCTTTCAATCACGGATTATTGTACTTAAATATAATTAGAAGTCAGTTCAGTAGACTGTACCCTTTCGAGAGAGAGTCTACGTTGGGATAACTTGAAATAATATCTCAATTTTTGCATGTCATTATATGAATATAGGGCTGTTTTTTTATTCAAAATAAAAGTTGATATCAAGCTCGAATTTTTATATATTAAATGAGTCGAGTTTGAGTTTGATATTATTTGACTTAATTTGATTCATTTACATATTTATATACACTTTATTTTTCTTTTCTAATAATGCTATGAAGACTATAAAAAGAATGCCTCAAGTGAAAAATGCATCAGTTTTTTAAGAAATACATCAGCGCTCCCAAGAAGGCAAAAACATTTATCATGTGAAGTTGAGTACGAATAAGGAGATGACGCAGATTATTTGTAGTTTATTTTTATCAAGATATATCTTAAGTTAGATTCTAAGTTTCAGACTTAAAATGAGTGATAAATCTAAGTATCGTACCCACAAATATTACATTAAGTACAAGAATATGATTTTTTTCTAATATTATGACAATCAAATTCAAATGAGATACGATAAATTAATTTAAACAAAATAAATTAAGTAAAGCAATAAATCCAAACTAAAGAGGGGGGAGATTAATTTAGAGGGAAATTCAAGTTCGTAAAAACGATTAAAAGGGTGTTTGAATAAACCTATTTAAAATAGCTTATAAGTTCTTACATCTTATAAGTGGTTTTAGGAGCTTATAAGCTGTTATGTTTTATGTTATAAATAATCTGTTAAAATGTTTGAATGAACTTATTTTAAACAACTTTAATTTAATATGTTAATATGTTTGACAATATAAGATCTTTTTATTATCAAAATTATCAAAAATAATATAATACTATAAGTTAATGTAAGTAACATATATATGTGTGTGTGAAAATAATTTTAATATTTTAAAAATAAATCTACTTTATATTTATGTTTAGGAATATTTATATTCTTTGAAGAAAAATATTCAATAATATTTTTAATGTGCATAAATAAATAATATTCTTTGATTAGAAAAGTTGTAGTTAATAATTTACTCAATGAAATATTAATATTTTGTTTTTAATATACTAATAAAAAATAGAAACAAATCATATTGTAAATTCGATTACAAAAACAAAGTGATAAAATGCGAATTTAAAGAGTGAATATAAAATGAAGATTTAAGAAGATATATAAAAATATTTTAGAGAAATGAAATACAAAAATAAGATCTTTTCAAAAAAAGATGGGGCATCCCAAATTTTTTTAAAACAGTTCAAACAACTTTTTTTAACGGCTTATAAACTGTTTATAACTTTTTATAACAAACAAGTTAAGAGAGTTTATATGCTCTAAAACAACTTATAAGGTATTTTTAGAGCTTTTAAGTTTTGTCAGATGCTCACGATACCAAGACAAGTTAATTTCAAATTTAATAAATTAATTACTTAATTCACAATGAAATTCTAGCTAAATTAGTTTGAACGATGTTTATGCTAACTGGACACTGAAAAAAGAGCTGAATTACACAGATACAATAACTGAAAGTGTCCAGTTAGTATAGAAAACTTAGTCTAGCATGCCTAACATGATTTGTAACAAATCGAGTTTTCTTTCTAACTATTTTGCTTCCTCATCATTTCGATCACTGGTTTATGAAATATCGTCCAAATACTTCAGCTCGCCCGATTTCCAACTGGTATAGGGAGAGTTCGTGAAACTTTTATAAAAGGTTAAACTCTAATATACCAATTTAATTTTCATAGAAGATAAATGTGCATTTTTTATATTTCACATGGAAATTTGATGAAAAAACTCTATGTTAACATTGATTATGTGTACAACATTGGGATATCAATTTTCTCCGCGGATTCGGGGCTTCTCGAGAAAAACCGAAATGAGACAAGTTTGGGGATTTTTCAAATCCCGAAGTAAATCGGTGACGTTTATGAGAATATTATTCTAATCTCCGAATATGTCACGAGGCCCCCGATAATAATATCATTACTACTATTGATAATATTGATTTTTCCTAATAATAAAAAAAAGATTCAAATTCATAACATTCAAATCTCGTTCATGATCCAACTCGTTATTTCATGATAATTATGTGGTTTCTTCTTCTTTTTTTCTTAAAACTATGAGTTATAAAAGTTTGTATTGTTTAAGTAATCTTAGTATTTATATATTAATTGGATTATTGTATAAATATTCTTTAAGTTAATTCGAAGATGTTTTTGATTAATTCAACTGATATTTGAAGCAGAGATGGAGATAATGATATAATACAACTTATATTGGGGATGATGATGACAAATCCAGTTCATTTCGTTACCATTTCTAGATTATTTCAGCGATGATGATGGCTAGAATGAAGATTTAATGTCCACTTAGTTTATATAAGAATTTTCAGACCAATTAGATAGATCGGATATAGGGACTTGATAGAGACTTAAACCCGCGGAGATTAAATGGAGAACATCAGAAAAAACAAGAATTGGGGGAGGGGGATGCCCCGTTCTATTGCCATTCCTAGTACAACAACACAATAGTTTACTCAAAGCCTCGACGACACAACACCATGTAACATTTTACCAACATTCTGATTAATATAACACGAAATGTAGTGAGTTTTCAAACTCCAAAAACAATGATTATGACATATACCCCCGTAATTTAAGAAATTGGTACAATCTTAATCTCGTTGGCAAGAAACTTGGCCCTTCATAATTTTTCATTTTCGCCTTTTTTTCACCAACGCTTTTAGAATTCAGGAACGGGTTCATCCTCACCAGAAGGTGGTGTCAGAACCCAATCTCCATTCTCATCAAGAATCATCCCTTTATTCTTCTCTACCCACCAAGAACCCGGAATCAAATACTCATCCTTCAGAATCGCACTCGACTTGTTCACCAATGCTAAGTTCCTTTTCACCTTCAATTCAAACTCCCCGTCAGCCCCATTCCAACCCGCCACAACGTGCAGCATCGCCTGCAGGTTATGCCAATCACTCGGGTTCCTTGAATCCTTCAAGCTCGGAGATTTTCTATTATCAATCTCCAGCTCAATCCCAGTGTTCTTGTATCTTAGCAATGAACTAGGATACCGTGGAATCAAATCGATTTTGTTCCTGACATGCAATACGTTCAGATTTGGATACTTATTCAGTCTCTCGACAAAAGCCTTGTTCCCTACTTGTGGGCTTCCGAACACAATAGCTGAAACGGGTATATCGTTAACCCCATTTTCGACAAGATCAAAAGCAGCTAAAATTGCCAAAGAAGCGCCAAGACTGTGCCCTGTTAGTGCGATGCTCAAGCTTTCATTTTTATACTGGTTTCTCAAATCTTCAATCTTTTTCAGAACCTGTGTTCTTGCGCTTAGTTTGGTGAACGACGAATTGGGATCGTTCGAAACGTAAATTGTGAGCCAACCTTTCATAACTTTAGGCACTTTTTCATCATCTTCATCACTATCACTACCACTGCTGCTATCTACTTTTTTATCCCATGTTTTTGGACGCAGCAACTGCTGCGCAGACTCAGGTCTGGTGTAATGAACGAGAAACAAAAACATATGCATATATATAAAAGTAAACAATAAATGGACGGAAGTTGGGGAAAAAAATTACTAAATTTTAACTAATGACAGATTATTAAAAATCTAAGTTTGATAACGAATTTTGCCATATTTTATTTCTCTTGGCTTTTTACTCTTTAGAATCAGACTGTAGTACAGTACTCGAAATTTACCTGGCCCCGACTACGTCGATCCACTCATAACTTCTGGTGGTGCCCCGCCAAGCAACGTAGATCTCGCGGCGCCCCAAGGCCTGGCTAACTTCATCGGTGGTGACAGCAATATAGCCAATCCAATTGGATTCCCTATCCCAAGCTTCACGCGACAGAGAATGCAAAAACAGGGACTTGACCACTCCGATTCTCGCGGTGGCGTAAAGGAAACAGTAGACCTGATAATCGGAAGCCGACTCAAGCATCACTTTCTCGAAAAAAGACGTCTTGCCGTACCTGCTGCTTCCGGCGTACTTGGAATTGGCGTCATTATTGAAGGCGTCGTAGGTACCCTGGCAGAAGTCGCCGCAGCGGAGGATCAAGCGGCGGAGGTCAAGATTCAGTGGGTTGAGAAGGCCCTCCCAGTTCTTGCTGCCCAATAGTTCTTCCCGTGAAGGCTCTGCGGTTGATGTTCCAGTCGAGGCCATGTTCTAGTCAATGGCAATAATACGTGTGATCTTTGATACGAAGATAAGGTCTTTGTATGATCGAAATCAGCGGAGCAGGACAAGCTGAAATTATTGTCT
The DNA here is from genome assembly GCF_022965805.1 of Primulina eburnea. Classification (NCBI taxonomy): domain Eukaryota; kingdom Viridiplantae; phylum Streptophyta; class Magnoliopsida; order Lamiales; family Gesneriaceae; genus Primulina; species Primulina eburnea. The sequence continues at coordinate 29,623,676 of NC_133114.1, forward strand.
GCTGGGGGGCCGGTAAATTTTGGTGAACAAGATTCTATCTTTAGGACATTGTTCCGATAATAGATCCATGACACACATTTATCAATAATAGATACATTCCAACGTATACGCATAAAAGTGTTGATAAAGATATTGTTTTTTAATTATGTGTTGATAAAATTGGTTTTTTGTATATATTTTTATGTGTATATTATGAAACATAATATATTTTATTTTATTTCTTTTTTATAAAAAAAAACATTTTATTTTATTCTATATACCTTTAAAAGTATTGAAGCTGAATTTTTTTCCAATTGTAAGCAAGTACAAGTTATGTTGTATTTATATTTAATTTGTATGTAGCAAAATAATTAGTCATATTCATGTTCTTAAATGTTTTAACTAATTAAAAAACAACTATTAAAATTAATTAATTAATATTAGTATTATTTATTTTTCTTATTTTAATAATTTTCTTGGATTTTCGTTTAAATTCTAAATTATATTAATTATGTTATTTATTGGTCTATTTCACTATCATCTGAATAAACTCAATGAATTAAAAATAATTATAATGTAATTAAATTAAATTAAAAAAAATACTTCAAAAACTTGTATATATGAAAGATCCTGATAAAGTATCTAAGTATCTGAATGTTTTGAATGAAGAGTTATCTAAATAAATTCTTAATTAAATATATTGAAAAATTTAAAACAAACAAATAGATAAAATATATCGTTATATAATATATGGTTATTTGAGTGAAAAATTTTGTTTTTAATGTTAAAAGTGTATTATATAATATATACGATTTGAGTAAAACATATTATTGTGTCAAAATGATTATTTTCCACCATAAATATGAATCGAGTTAACTCGTCTTAAAATAACTATTGGAAACTATTCTTTTATTATTCATGCAACAATTTTAAAAATGTACAATTATATTGATAAGTTTGTGTTCAAATTTAATTAACTCTAAACCAAATAAAAGTTTTTATTTGTTTTTTCTTGAAATTAACATATATTTTTAATGTTTCAATGTTAAAAATATCTTAATAGATCTGTAACTTTTGCCTTATATCATTAGAGTGAGTATAGTGTGAGACCGTTTCACGGATTAAATCTCACGGATTTTAATTCGTGAGACGGGTCAACCCTACCGATATTCACAATAAAAAGTGATACTTTTAGCATAAAAAGTAATAATTTTTCATGGATGACCCAAATAATAGATCCGTCACAAATATGACCCGTGAGACCGTCTCACACAAGTTTTTGCCATATTATTAATAGTGGGTTTGGACACAAACTTGTAAGACGGTCTTCACAGGTCGTATTTTGTTAGACGAATATCTTATTTGCCTCGGCTTTTGAAATTTCCAGAAAAGCATGATGCTAATTCTTGCAATACCTCAAATTCCAACTTTGTGAGTCTATTTTTTACTCGTCAATTAACGTTTCTCCTCGATGAATTTACAGACTTTGATACCGCGCCGATTCTAGTGAGACTCGAGGGGAAAAAACATGGCTTCAGTCGATGTGATCAAATGTTGCCTTGATTCCATCAGACAAGTGAGTCCTACATTTCTTTTTCACTTATTGTGAATTTGTTTTCTCCGATTGGAATTTTGATGTCCCATTTTTCCCCATATCTTCTTGTTCATGAAATTGGTTGTAGAAAAGTTTTCTGCTTGGGGGAATTTAATATTTTTTCCATTCATTCCCATCCAATCAGAAATTACTTTGTGGGAGTTTGGATTGATTTCTGGAATAATATGAATTGGTTTTGTCGGCCTTCTCTATGATTTGTATGCGTATCAGATTTCAGGTGACATTAAAGATGCAATTGTATACTTGGATGCTGGTAGTGCAGAGAGTTTGCAGTTTCTCGGGGCATTCCCTTTGTTTCTTGAGCTCGGTGCAGTTTCTGTATGCAGCTTGGAGAATATTTCTTCTCTTGATAAGGTGAGATGAGTTGTTAGTTCCTGTTAATCCTCTGCGTAACTTGGCATTCTCTGAATCATTTGTTTCCCGTTTCAGTGAGTTGATCTTTTGCATCTAGAGTTTTGAATTCTGCATTAATTTTTATGGAATTTTTCGGGACTACTCAGGATAGCATTATGTTGATCGGATGTTACAACCTGTGTTATCGCATAAAATCATCTTCGGATATTACTTGCTTCGGGTGGTTAGCGATTATCAAAGTTATGCAAGAGTTCCATTTTGAAGTTTATGCTATCAACCATTTAGCCTAAAATTCTTTGGATGGAGGGGCATTGCTGCACCCATGCTTTCTATGTGGAGTAAGGTCATGCATGATGACAGCCCAATTAACGAAAAAGTTTCAAAATAGTGCTTTAAAAATTGAAGGACATGACACAGTTTCAATCATATAAAAGTAAAGTTTTAAAATTGGGGAGTGGAGCTGCACAGAGTACTTGTATGTTTCTGATCTCTTAGTATTTTATTGATATAGTGCAATTTTATTTTTTAAGCTTGATGCGTTTTACACAGCTATAATCATTCTCTTGTTATTGCTTTTTTGAATTTTTTTTATGCCCATGTGTTTTAGGCTGTTGGCTGGAGTACCAATTCTGATCCTGCAAAGAAAGTTGTTGTGATTACTTCACGGCTTTTAAGTGATGCACATCGTTACATAATACGTTGCCTGAGTACACTTCCAAATGTTCGCGAATGTGCTATATATACGTCCATTTCAGAGGTTTCATTTTTACCACCGCTTGAAGTTACTTTTTGCTGTTTATATTTCAATATTATCTTTCATGAATGCCCCTTTTTATATGTTATTTACGTTAATAATTTTTATCGGGATTGGTTCATGATAGAGTGTTCATTCGGCTCTTCCAACCTGTGGTTTGAAATATACGTAACTGTTGGGATAGGTTCTGATAAGTTTAGGAAAGAGCTGAGTGTTTTTTAATGACGTTAATTGGATTTCTTTTTCAAGTTCCTGGGTAGAATAATGCTGCACTCTCTGATAAATAGATGTGTTCTAAACCTTGTGAGCTGCATTATAATCTATGCCCCCTGTATGATATTGATTAAAGTATTTCATTATAAGACTACTTCAATCAATGTTTGATATTGTTCAATGGAAAAAGGTGGTGAAATGGCTGTTACAATCATATCACGTGTTAAACATGTCAATGAGCAGATTGTAGATTAAATCCACATTCTTGGAAAGAAAACCCACCTCTTCACCCACTTCTGATGATTTCGGAATGATGAGGAAATAGATTGTTAGTCATTTCATTGTTATATGCGAAAAACACACCACCGTTAGATTCTTTTCTTCTTTTGACAATTATCGAGTCAAAATATGTTGCACTAAACATTTTAAGTTGTTGCTAGTGCTTTTACTTTTCTTTTGCTGGGTACTAAATATTGACATATAATGTGGCGATAGCAATTTTATGAAGTTTCAATCATCGACTTTCCTATAGTTTCTTTGTCATATTTTGTTCATATGTTATGTCCGCTGCAGATGTCACACTCAGCATATCCTGATTCACCTCTGGGTCCAGATGCTTTCCATGAGTATGAATCTTTACTTGTCCAGGATTATGAGGAGGTTGTTAAGAAACAGGAAACAATATCCCATGCGACTGGCGAATACGGTCTCAAGGAAAGTACTGCCTCTGAAGATGAAGGATGGTCACAATTAACTTCAATTGAAGCTGGTGCTGCTGGATTTGATGGCATTTCAAATACAAAAGTTCCACAGAAAGATTCCTCCATTGTCTTCTCAGACGATGTCAGTCAAAAGTTGATAGTTTCAGTGCATCACTTCCCTTTGATTTTATGTGCATTTTCTCCCAGAGTTTTTGTCTTGCCTTCAGAAGGATCTGTTGCTGAAGGTTTCTTATCTTCTGAGCGTGAAAACTCTGTTAGCTCTGGATTGCCCCCATTAAGTACTGGGAAGCCTTCTGATACTGAGGATGTTAGCCCTGGGGCAACTCTCACAGCTCAATTTCTTTATCATTTGGCGTTAAAGGTGATTTCGCTTTGTGTTTTTGGAAGTTTCTCATATAAAATCAAATCTTAAAATTGCTTGCGGTGATCACTTGGCAGTATACGACTATTTTAGAGATTCTTTTGAAGTTTGGAATTTTGATTGCATAAATTCTAATTAACTCGTGCATGTTTAATAATCCTACTGTTCACATGAGTCATAGATGATAAGAATTCCGAGAAATCTAGGTGAAGAGAAAACCTCATCTGTGACCTATTAGAGCTTGTGTACTCTAAAAGTACATTGCCATCGCTTAGAGGCATACTTGTAATCGTTGTCTTTTGAATAACCTAAATATATAGAAGCACCCAGCCATTTCTTGGCCTCGTAAATGCTGTGGTTATTTGTCAAATTTCTAAATAATGCCATTTTCTTCACTGCAGGTACTTCAACTCTATCATTTTTTTGATGTCAAAGTCAGTGTGTTAAATTTATAATTTTGCTTTGGGCTATTTTTTGTAAAAAATTGCAGATGGATCTGAAACTTGAAATATTTTCTCTGGGTGATCTGTCGAAAAATGTTGGGAAGTTGCTGACTGACATGTCAAGTCTTTATGATGTTGGTCGCCGTAAAAGATCAGCAGGGCTACTGCTCATTGACCGCACGCTTGATCTCCTTACACCATGTTGTCATGGGGATTCACTCGTGGATCGGATGTTTTTTTCTCTTCCTCGCAGAGAACGCATGACATCATTAACTCAGATGAAAGGGTCCCTCAGCCACTTAAAAAATGACCCTGTTAAACTAGAACGTGCTCCTCTCAATGTGCAGATTCCACTTGAAAAAATCATCAGTGAAGATGAGTCAAATAGTAAATTTCAGCTTTTGGAAAGCATAGAAGCATTTCTGCACGGGTGGAATACTGGCGACTCAGATGCTCAAATTGTTGAGTTGATGAAACTCAGCAGGAAACTGAGTGATAAAGGTCACCTTCTGCATGGGTCCTTTGTCTCTACTGAAAATTTTCGTGGAGCACCTTATTTGGAAGCAATACTGGATCGGAGGACGAAAGATGGAGCCATGTTGATAAAGAAATGGCTTCAAGAAAGTTTACGCCGGGAAAATATATCTTTGGATGTGAGAATTCGTTCCGGTTTTGCTACCAAATCAGAGTTACAACCTTTGGCCAAGGCACTGGCCAAAAGACAATCTTGCTTGGTTAAAAATAAAGGAATCATTCAGATAGCGGCAGCTGCATTAAATGCTTTAGATGAGGTGAATTCTGCTTATTGGGATGCATTTAAGAGTGCTGAGAAGATACTACATGTAAATGCCGCAGACACGATCCAAAGCCTTGCTGCTCAAATTTGTGACCTCATTAATAAGACTGCTTTAGGCGGTTCACAATTGCAAAACCGCAGTAACTTGGAGAAGCCGAAGGGGTTAATTACTCTTCCGGATGCTCTGCTTCTAACAGTCATTGGGTATTTATTGGCCGGTGAGAATTTCCCGACTTCTGGTTCTGGTAGTCCATTTTCATGGCAAGAGGAACATTTCATGAAAGAAGCTATTGTCGATGCTATTTTAGAAAACCCAGTTGTCTCGAAACTAAAGTTTCTCCAGGGTTTATCGGAAGAGCTTGAAGCAAACTTGAACAAGACGAAATTTGACGAGAAGAAGGAAAGTTCGTCTGCTCAATTGGATAATGTTGATTTTGATGAGGATCAGTGGGATAGTTGGGGAGAGGATGATAATGATACTGAAAAAGACGCAGGCAGAGAGCCAGCTTATGGTGACATGCAGCTAAAGTTAGAGCTACGAGATCGGGTGGATAATCTTTTTAAATTCCTTCACAAGCTATCTAGCATGAGGAGAAATTCGCCACTGAAGGAGTTGATGTTGGCATTGGAAAGTAAACGCAACGATGACCCATATCCAACCAAAGGTTTGCTCTATAAAATTATAACTAGTGCTTTGGAAAAGCATGAAATACCTGGGCTAGAATACCATTCGTCTACCGTTGGACGCCTTTTCAAAAGTGGATTTGGAAGGTTTGGCCTTGGACAGGTAATATTACTACTCCAAACTTTGTTGCTCTTGTTTTCCTCCAATTATATCTGGGTGCTAAATTTTCTTCCTCATGCTACAGGCTAAATCAAGTCTAGCGGAGCAAAATGTCATTCTGATTTTTGTAATTGGGGGTATCAATGCAGTTGAGGTTTGTGTTCCTTAAACTCAATCTTCACCTTTTCTACTTTTATTTCCTCTTGATTCCGAAAACCCCAGTCCCTTGTTTTTGCTTGCAAGTTGCAACACAAGAAATGGGAAAAGATACATGAAACGTTAATTTCCAAATTCTGATTCCTTATTAGTGAACACGAAAAGAGTTGACAGTTATTTTTCCTCTGCATTGCTAGGTGAGGGAAGTGCAGGAAGCATTGACTGAGAGCAGCAGGCCTGACATCGAATTAGTTCTCGGTGGAACGACTTTTCTCACCCCGAACGAGATGTGTGAATTACTCTTGGGGGATTACAGCTATATATAAGTTAACTGGTACATTATTCTTGCCTACATATAGTCTAAATTAACAAAAATATTTCTGGGAATTGCTGATTTAGTTATTCATAGAATCACTGTTCTAATCACAGCCAGAATCTGGCTCTCATCTGTGCCAAATGCTCCTATCTTCTTTCTTTCAATTCTGCAGTGAATAAATAGATAGCCATGTTATTTTCCTCCTCTCCTCTTTATATTTAATTTCTTTCGTCACAATGAAGCAATATACTTTCGAGGTAAAAGTCGTGGTAGGCGTATTTACCAATGTGTAGTTGATTTATATCTTGTTCACAGTCGTCTAGTTTTCTATTGTCGCAACCATATTATTTTCAAGTACAACTGTTAATTTTTTTGCTAATCATGCAATTCGCCCTGTTATCGGTACAAAAACGCATAATATCAAAAGCCAAGAGTTTTTGGTTCGACTATTAACTACGCAAGCACGGGTCATGCTGGGTAGCTACTTTGATCGTTGAATTGGTCATTCTGGGTAGCTACTTTGATCGTTGAATAGTTGAATTGGTCACCCAAGGAAATAGTACAAATGGTGGGCAAGTGTGTGTAGGTTAGAAACAAAAGAGGATCTGTTCTTATATTTAAGAGGTGGCTGAAGAATAAATTTTAAAATATATGTGCGATCGTCCTCCTATCCTCATTAGGTAACGTTTTCAAGTAATAATGTGTTTCGTCAATATAAATTTACTATATATAATGATTATAAAAAGTTAAAAGAAGTTATAAGTCATTAATCATGAATGTTACAAAGAATGATAAAGAGATTATCGAAGAATTTCTTTATATATATGTATTGAGTTCAATTTGAAACGAGGTTTATTGAGTTGTTTGTTTTGGTTTCTTGGGTTTGATGTTAGGTTATTGCATGTTGTGTCGTAGTTGACGATCGTTCTAAGATGTATGTACAATGTGTAATAAAGAAACAGTTGGGCGTAGATTGATGACCGCAATTATACTTAGTTGATGAATATATATATTTTTATAGTTAGATTGGAAATGATTTGTCTACTGGAAATTGAGGGCCTTCCTTCCATATGCAAGAATTTATTGATGGGTCTCCTAATGTTGACCTGTGGCTTTTTCTGAACTTTTGAATTTTTGTTTGATTTGGATGTCAATGTTTGATTAAAAAAAAGAATCAAATTCCAGAGATTTGACTGTGGCATATGGTTTTAGACCAACGATTCTACAGGACTATATCATTTCAGGATAAATTAGATCAGTACCCTCGTGTAAAATTAATCATATTTGAAATGTTTCAAAATTCAGGAACAAAACCATTTACAAAAGGGTAAATTTGTTTAAGTTTTTTTTTTTTTAACACGATGTGTTTGATTTTTAAAAAAAATTGAGAATATATTAACTTATTAATATTTTCAGGAGGTTTTATGTCATTTAGATTTTTTACAGACAGACTCTCGCTTGATGCAATTAGCCCCATGAATTCATGTGGACCAAGTAAACTTCAAAAATTAATCAAATTGGTTTGATTTGACGGGAAATTGGCGTTCACTCCCCAACCGTTGATTTTTTTTTGTGTTCAGTCTCTAAGTATTTTTTTAGTATCACATTTCCACATGAAGTGTACCACATTTCCACATGAAGTGTACCATATTTTGTATGATATAATACCACAATTTTGTGGGTAGGGAGTGAATCCAAAGAAATATTTTGATTATGGATATTTCACCAACTTCCTCTTGATTTGAATGTTCGGGTTAAAAATTATAATGATAGAAATTTCTTAGCAATGGATTTGTTTCCATCCCCGATTTTATTTTAGAATATGTTGTAATTATAATAATGGTAAAAATACATATGGATAAGTTTGCAATAATCATTAAATGCTTTAGCTTTTTGGTCATGTCATGATAACAATTATTGTTAATATTTAAAAAATGGGTGTGTGCATTATTTGTGAGAGAGTGATGAGGCACATCCAAAATGTTTGCCATGAATTGTAGTCCACAATAATCAATAAGCATCCAAATCTTTGATCCACAAAGGAGCATATGTCATCTTGTTCCAAACATAATTTTGAAGTTAGCAGCACTAAAATAGTACAATAAGTTTGAAGTATAAAAAATTAAGTGAGATTGTGTCATGTTTTAATTTTGTGAAACAATTATTCTATCCAATTCAGCTCATATAAAAATATTACTTATTATAAAAAACAGTACTTTTCATTCTAAATATTGACCTAGTCGATTCGTTTCATATAAATAAATTTGTGAGATTGTCTCTAAAGTCAAGTTGTAATTAACTTTAATAGACAATAAAAAGTATTATATAAATATGTGTATATAATTTAATTAGATTATATAAATAACAAGAGAGGGAGAGAGGAGAAACTCACATGGATTCGTTGCCGGTAGAGCATCACCATAAGCAGCCACCCGACCATCATCATCACGATTTCTTTGACCAAGCTCAACAGTCACTTGCCGCCGGCGTCAAGGACTCTATGGAAACTGACAAGGTACCACACCCCATCCATCCCTCCGCAATTCATTAGACTTATCTCTGTATTAGCAATGTGTCTTTAGCCAAATTTTGCTTGGGTTTCTTTTCTGATACCTCGATCTAGCTCAGAAGCTTCACCAATCTGTGGATCCTTACTTGTACAAGGATTTAGCGTGGTTCCCGGTGGAATATTTGGGGAGTATGCTGGAGATCTGAGAGTTAATATATTTTTCGTGGGTGTTTTGGGTTCTAAGGTTGAGAGTTTCTGCTGGATTTTTTTGGAAGGAAGAGTGTTGGGTCTGCCACTAATTTAAAAGTTTTATTTTTCTTCTGTGCAAGTATATGTTTTTTTTTGTTTGTTGGATGTCCGTTTTGATGAAATTCTTTGAAATTTAGTTTACGTAAGACTGAGGGGTTTTTTTTTCTGTTTTTTCCTTGGTTCTTGAATTTTATCTGCTGGTAATGCATATGTTTTTTTCATTCTCTATGCTCTTATGTTAAAAAATAAGCTTTTAAATTTTATTTCATTTTCCTCAGATGTAGCTTTCTACGGGTGAAATCTGGCTGCTTTTCGTGAACTTTAGTTGAAGTTTTCTTGAATTGAATTAGGGTTTGCTTGATGCAGTTGGCTTATGGTAGATTCTCCTTAAAATATAGTAGCCTTCCCTTCTCAAGTTTTCTGGCATGTATGAATGCTTTCCTGCGAGCCATCGCTTGTTGCAAATATTACCTTTTGAGTTCTAAACGTGTCATCTCTTTAGATCCTTGTCCCTTTTCCGTTTGCTCTGCAGGTAGATAGGAATTTAAGAATTTTCAATTAACGTTTAGCTGTCTTTGTTATGTTACTACTGCAAGTTGTGCTAGTTTAATTGTCTTAGCTGGAAAGTGATTTTTTAATGACTCTCCTGGCTTGATCTTTGTTGCAGGATATGTCTTCCTCACTAGTTGATGGAAATGATCCACTGACCGGTCACATAATTTCAACTACAATAGGAGGCAAAAATGGAGAGCCCAAAAGGGTTGGTATCGAACTTCTTTATGGAGTTTCAGTTGTTGCTATTTTTTTATGGTTCTTATAAATATGTTCTTATAAATTGCTTGTTTGGGCTATCTTCTTAGCTAGAGCTAAGAGTATTTTTGTGGTTCTTTTCTGCAGACAATTAGTTACATGGCAGAGCGTGTCGTCGGTACTGGATCATTCGGTATTGTTTTTCAGGTTTGTATTCCTTATTTGGTCTCAATTTTTTCCTTTAGAAGAAAATATTTTTAGACCTAAAAGGTTGTGATATTTTTTCTGTAGGCAAAGTGCTTGGAGACTGGAGAGACAGTGGCCATAAAGAAGGTTTTGCAAGATAAGCGATATAAAAACCGTGAGCTGCAGTTAATGCGGTTGATGGATCATCCAAATGTGATTTCGCTGAAGCACTGCTTTTTTTCCACAACAACCAGAGATGAACTTTTCCTGAATTTGGTCATGGATTATGTCCCTGAGACTATGTATAAGGTTTTAAAGCATTATAGCAATTCAAATCAAAGGATGCCGCTCATCTATGTGAAACTCTACACCTATCAGGTCTGATCGATGTCATTAATCATTTTCTCAATAACTTGTATAAAATTTTCTCATCTCTGACTGACATAAATCTGCCGATGCTTTTCAGTTATTTAGGGGGCTTGCGTATATGCATAGTGTTGCTGGGGTTTGCCATCGCGATATAAAACCTCAAAATATTTTGGTTAGTGACGTCATTCTCCTGCTTTCCACTGCCATTCTGAATGGGTTTTTTTTTTCATGATAAAATACTATGTTCTGCTGCAGGTTGATCCTCTTACCCACCAGGTCAAGATTTGTGACTTTGGAAGTGCTAAAGCTCTTGTAAGTTCGTTGCTTTCGAAGATTGTTTGCTCTCATTTGGTCCGCATCTGTATGTATTCATTGTATCTCGGTTATGCCAAACCGTCGGGGTTCAGAAAATCTGTCCAATTCAGGGGAAAGAAATGAAAGAAATTTTAGCAATTTTAATTTTTTAATTTATTAAACAGTATGAAAACCTTGGAAATTGGATCATTTAAGCGGAGGAATGGCATGTCTTACCAAATTCTGTCCCATTCATTTGTTACATTGGAAAACAAGCTTAGGTCAAGTGCATGCTTTGCGAAAGAAGGGATTTCTGGTAAACCGCATAGAAAGGCCCATTTATAGTTTCTCAATTTAGCAGAGCAGCTGCATATTAATTTCTTTGGGGTCCTTTCCTTTTCTTTTTTTGCTTCTTTTACCCTGTAGCGATGGTCTGATATTTAATGGTTTCTTTTCTTTTGGGATTCCTAGAAGCCTAGAAGGTGGTTGCACCATGCTTTCTAAAGTCCGATGAAGAAAATATTTCCGTTATCTCTAATGAGATTTTTCTTTCCTGGGTTTACAGTTTCAAAATCTCATATTGCTTATTAAACTAATCTTATCTGCGAACTTAAATGGTTTTACCTTAACGTCTATGCTTTTTCCTCAGTACATATAACATGTTATTCTCAGGTGAAGGGCGAAGCTAACATAGCCTACATTTGCTCTCGTTACTATCGGGCTCCAGAACTTATATTTGGTGCAACAGAATATTCAACATCAATTGATATTTGGTCAGCTGGTTGTGTTCTTGCTGAGCTGCTTCTGGGCCAGGTTTGTGTTTTTCCAAGTGGTTTGTGTTTTTCCAAGTCTGGCTTATCATGATTATTAATTTACACTTGCTCATGTTCCCCTTGTGTGATATCATTGTTCTTGTACTCCAGCCTCTTTTTCCTGGAGAAAATGCTGTTGATCAGCTTGTAGAGATTATCAAGGTATGAATCAACAGTATTTATATTACTTATTTATGAAGTAAAAATTTGAGAAATGATATGGCAGCCTTTACCTTATGTATGACTTTGTTACACAGGTTCTTGGTACTCCAACTCGAGAAGAAATACGATGTATGAATCCAAACTACACTGATTTCCGGTTTCCCCAAATTAAAGCCCATCCATGGCACAAAGTATGGCTGTACCTGCTGTATATCGTTTCTGTGCTCTATAATTAAATTTGTGTTTTTTTTCATCAAGAATAATCCTTTTCCAGGTTTTCCATAAGCGGATGCCTCCTGAGGCCATTGATCTTACTTCTCGACTACTTCAATACTCGCCAAGCCTTCGATGCACAGCTGTACGTATGATTTATATTGGTCTCGCTGAATTTTATTGTTTTATATGATACTTAAATAGCAATGTTGAACAACAAAATAATCTTTGCTGTTAATTTAGTTTTAGATTTTTTTTCAACTGCTTTTCTACTATATTTGTCAGTGATGCACTGGAATTAATATTTATGTGATTGCAGCTCGAAGCGTGCGCCCACCCTTTCTTTAATGAGCTTCGGGAACTCAATACTCGGCTGCCAAACGGTCGCCCTTTCCCCCCTCTTTTTAATTTTAAACAGGAAGTACGGTTTCTAACTTCTCTTGTTTCTTTCCCTACTTTTAGACTCCAAAATTAGGGAATTCTGCACGTAGTTCTCTGTTAATTATTTGACGGAATCTCTATCATTGTTTTAAATCTGAAACTTGATAATTTTTTCCTGTTGATTGTTATAATTTACTTGTATATGCTTCAAATTCACGCATTGCAACTATTGGAGTTAAGTTGGCATGAATTATATTTCAACAAATTTCTGCCCACGTTAAAATGGTATTTGACAACTTGTTCTACAATAGTGCTGAAGCAGAATTAACTTGGTAAAAGCAAACCTAATGCTTAGGTATTGGAACATCATGTGTTTGCATTTCAAAAGCTTGCATTGCCATTAACATGACTCAACAAAAGCTCATTCAACCTGAAATTCTCACTGGCAGTTATCTGGAGCATCTCCTGAGTTGATCAGCAAGTTGATACCAGAGCATGTTTGGCGACAAGCTGGTGCGAGTCTTCCTTTCCCCCATCCTGCTGCAACGTGATCGTTGGCACAAGAGCAATAGCTTTCTGTTTTATATTTTAGGGGCGTTTCAACCCAAGTAAGTGGGTCTTGACATCCCTTAATGATGGTGTATCATGTATAGTGGCTACTTGATTTAAGAGCAACGTCAATTGTATCGGTCTAGTATTCCTTGTAGTTAAAATAAGTTTCTTCCGTGTTTGTATATTTGTTTTGGTTGGAACTCGGGATTTCTAAATGTAGTGTCTAGCTTAGCAGTTTTTAAGGATTTCCTTTATTTTTCCATTTTTTTCCAAACTTGGGCGTGTTATGTTTCTTCTTCCACATGCAAGCTGTACCATTACGATTTACCTAATTCTGCCCTGCATCTAATAAGAATCCATATTCCGTAGTGTCTTTTAACATGTATCATGTGAAATACGAATGAATTGTTCTTTATGTTTGCTAAACAAAAACATGCATGATTCCAAAATGACAAAAACTTGTGTGAGACGATCTCATGAGTTGTGATACGGATCTCTTTTTTGGGTCACTCATGAAAAAATATTACTTTTTGTGCTAAGAGTATTACTTTTTATTGTGAATATGAGTAGGATTGATCCGTCTCATAGATTATGATCCGTGAGACGGTCTCACATGAGACTCACCCTCCCAAAATTTGAACTCTGTTAGATTGATTGGAGACTGTATACCTTAAATTTCTTGAATTGCTTGGGTGTACAAAGTTGAAGTTAATGTTATATTCCTTTCATATCATATCGAAATATGTAATTTCAATGTTAATTCGGGTGAATTTGTAAATCGCTATCACCTTCCAAAATAATATAGTAGAAGAAAGCATGGTTATTATTTTAAAAAGAAAATGTCAATGTTTATATTTCTAATATATATCATATAATATAAATTTATTATCACTACTTATTTTTATATTTTCATTAGTAAATCGTTCTCTTTACAATTTAATGTATTATTTTACTCAACGTAAAATTTATTCTAAAATTCAATTGCAAGTTATTTTTTGTCAAAAAAAATTCACAATAAAATATACTCATAAAATATTTACCAAAAGTTTTATTGTTATACTATCACGTTATAGTCTGTGGACGCATGTACTTTCATCAACCCTAATAAATTTTCTGAATAATATATATTAATCACCTTATATATATCACTAGGTAAAATGATTGTGGAATAATACCGGATTTTTTAATTTTAATAAATATTGTTATACTTATTATATATTATAATAGGTCTCTTGTGAGACGGTTTCACGAATCTTTATCTGTGAGACGAGTCAATCATCTCAATATTCACAATAAAAAGTAGGCAAAAACTTGTGTGAGACGGTCTCACGGGTCATATTTGTGAGACGGATCTCTTATTTGAGTCATCCATGAAAAAATATTACTTTTTATGCTAAGAATACTATTTTTTGTGTGAATATGAGATGGGTTGACCCGTCTCACAGATTAAGATCCGTGAGACGGTCTCACATGAGACTCACTCTAAAAAGTAATACTCTAAACATAAAAAATAATGTTTTTCATGAATGACCAAAATAAAAAATATATCTCACAAAATACGACTTATGAGTCACATAAGTTTTCGTCGATATCTTGTTATAATTATAATCATATATAGTATGCAATTTGCAAACCAAATTTTGCGAAAGCAAAAGGAATTTACGAAACACTCCTCTGCACGACCATACTCATATTAGGGTTGGTTTCATTATCTGCACATTTCTCCCTCCGCCTCCATCCGCGCCGTTCCACCGCAATGGTAACCCCTTCTGTCCGTTTTGAATTCTGTTGTTATACACATCATCATCATCACTAACTTGTTTTTTTTTATGCTTGTGATAATGTTTGAAAATAGGCTTCGGAGAAGAAACTATCCAACCCGATGAGAGAGATCAAGGTTCAAAAGCTGGTCCTCAACATATCTGTCGGTGAGAGTGGAGATCGTCTCACTAGAGCAGCTAAGGTAGCTCTCATTCGCGGATGATTTTGTATATACATCCAATCATTAGTCAGTGTTGTCTCTTTTTTTTTCAGTAGTTCATTACCTAGCTTTTTGTCCATAGGTGTTGGAGCAACTCAGTGGCCAAACCCCTGTTTTCTCTAAGGGTAATTCTCTTTTAACTAGTGTTGAAGAGCATTTTCGGTTCCTGTTGTGGATCTTGAATTTTAGAACGACATAAGTTGTTCAACTGTTAATGCAAAAAAAATCTTAGGGTGCTTTCTGTTGAAGCATGTGAAATAAATGATTTTGAATCCATGCTTTAAATCCATTGTGACTTGTCCCTGTTTAGATAGGGGGGTGTTAATTTCCTCCCATTTTATGCATTTGTACCACTGGATTTCAAATCCTCTGAGATGGGTCATGTGAACTAATCTCTCAGGACTCAGATCTCTCAAATCCAAATGGAACCTAAGACCAGGGACGGATCAAGAATAAGAGTTGGGGTGGGCTTGAACTCAATATGATAAGTTATATATTATTAAAAAAAAAAGTACATTATATTGTTCAACGAAGTTGTGCCTTACGGGATTTTAAAACATAAAATTCATCAATAATAGAATTTACATCAATATGTTTAGCTAAATCTCGTTCAATATAGAGTGTCAAACAATCGGCAAGAAAGTCATCCTCCTATTTTATTGCGAAGTGTCGTCTTCACATGCTTCATTGCTGAAAAAGTCCGTTCAATAGTGGCAGTAGACACAGATAATGTCAAAACAAGATGAATCAATCTAGTCAACATAACATAAACACTTGACCGTCCACTCTCGGTCAATTGCTGACACAACTCAACAAGTGTAGAAACTTTTAAATTCTGCATCACATCGAGTTTATAAATGTATCAATTCATACTTCAAAACAACAATTTCTTGATCTGTGAAATCTCCAGGATAAAACTTCTTCGTAAGCTTGCAAATATCATCACTGTTAAATGAGTCAAATGAATTTTTAGGATCTAAAGCTATACTAAGAGAAAGAAGTTTCACCGATGACTCATTGAACCGAGTATTTAACTCCATTAAAATGAAATCTATTGCTGCATTATAAACATCAAAGTGGTAATGATGTTCTATTGAATAAACCGTCGCTAATTAAAACCGCCGATCCACCTTTTTTTTATTTTTTAATAATGTAGCGACGGTTTTAGCAATAACCGTCGCTAATAATTGCGACGGTTTTTGATAAAACTGTCGCCGATCCACATCGGCGACAGGTTTACTAAAACCGTCGCAAAAGTAGCGACGGTTATCAAAAACCGTCGCTAAAACCGTCGCTAAATAAAAAAAAATGGGCTGGGCTACAGCCCAGTATAGCCCTAGCGTAGATCCGTCTCTGAACCTCAGGATAGCTATTTGGGGGATTTTGTCAATATTGTTGAATTGAGTTACGATTGTAATGTCTTACTGACCTCTGTTTTAATTGGTTGAGCAGTAGTATATGAATGAATTATTCTCTGAGTATGTCTGGTAAAGTAGCGACCTTTGGTTTCTATCGTGATATGATTGTGTAAAGGGGCATGCAAATACTGGATTTGGTATGTAAAATCGATTATCTGGTTCTCATCTCACCCCTAGGTTCAACTTGAACGCTCGTAAATGCTAAAAGGTTATTTCCAAGCATGAGCTCTGGAATTCTCATGCCTTATGTTTCATATAAGCTGATAAAAAATCTAATATCAATAATTTAACGTGCATGAAATTTTATGTTCTATACTCATGAGCTAGTTAATAGTCTTAATTCTGTATTTGGATTTTTTTATTATATTTTACTAATATAGTTTTTTTTTTGTTTAACAGCAAGATACACTGTGCGGTCATTCGGGATCAGGCGTAACGAAAAAATTGCATGCTATGTCACAGTAAGGGGTGACAAGGCAATGCAGCTGCTTGAGAGCGGGCTGAAGGTCAAGGAGTATGAACTGTTGAGAAGGAACTTCAGTGATACTGGTTGTTTTGGCTTTGGTATTCAGGAGCACATTGATCTTGGAATCAAGTAATCACATCTGCCTTGTTTTATGTTCACAAATTTGTCTTGTTTTATATTCACAAATTGTCAGTGCCGCATCTTAAACTTACCCAATATAAAAGTAAACAAAAAAAGGTTTATTGCAGTATATGTTTTGATATAGAAACATGGTCATATATTATGGAATAAGCTGTTTTATGAAATGCTTTCTACCCTCCGTGGAAAGATGAAGAGCTTTATTTTAATGGGAAAAGTAAGGAATGGCAACTTGCTAAACTGCGTGTTATAGTTTGTTTTTTCAGAAATTGAATGCCTGAACTGTGAAGAAGATTCTTATCATCTGTAATTGAGGAGCTTTATTTTAATGGGAAAAAGTAAAGAATGGCAACTTTCTAAACTGTATTTTATAGTTTGTTTTTTCAGAAATTGAATGCCTGAACTGTGAAGAAGATTCATATCATCTGTAGTTGAGGCATGACAATGTTTTGCATTAGTTGTTTATTCTTTATATTTCACAGAACATTTGTTATATTAGATCAGGTCCATATAATCGGACTTAAATTGGAAATTTGCTTTCACCAATCACCGGGATGACTGCTTAATAGTCCACTAAAGGATTTATTGCCCTTGCGCCAATGTTACCCTAATAATTATGCATTTACTATTCTCCAGGTATGACCCTTCGACTGGTATTTATGGTATGGACTTCTATGTTGTTTTGGAGCGACCCGGTTATCGAGTGGGGCGACGCCGTAGGTGCAAGTCTCGTGTTGGGATCCAACACAGGGTCACTAAGGAGGATTCAATGAAGTGGTTCCAAGTGAAATATGAAGGTGTTATCCTCAACAAAGCTTCCAATATTGCATCCTAGTTGGAGAATATACGTTTGGTTGCCAAAAGCACGAGTTATTGCAATTTCTCATCTCCATGTCTGTTTCTTTTTTACTGTTAGAAATCTTATTTTTCTCAACTATTTCACCATACATCTATTGTACCTGTTTGATCAGATCATTTTGGTTGAATTTCTGGTTTGCAGTCCAAATTTTGCTCGAGAGGACATCATAATTTGGTGTTATGGCATTGCGTTCAATTTACTATAGGTCTTCTATGATTTCGTTGTGTTGGTTTATTTGTTGATCCCGTCATTTATCTATAAATCACAAACTCAAAGCCAAAATAGGTTGACCATAGTTCCCAATTTTTTTTAAAAAAAAACTCGTGGTTTTATCTTTCAATGGAAAGTGTAATGAGTTAGTTTTCATTCCAACTTGTTTATGGTATGAGCTAATTATAATTCTGATTTAGTCCTTTATTTTAGATCCTAGTTTGTTTAAATTTCGGGTTTTGATTTTCAAATTGAAGCTGGCTGATATGATTATGTTTGGGATTTTTACGAAACAATTTTGAAGCTTGTTAATGATTTGATTCTATCTTGTTCAAGTCTATGTGATTTGAGTGTTAACATGAATATATAATGGGTGTGAATCTATTTAATTTTTATCTTTTCTGGCTGATTTCACACTAAAAGTGTTGCTTTTCCGCAAAACGAATTCTCATTCAAATATATTTGTTACGGTAGATTTATGTTGTGCTCCCAAATAAATCTACAATCATATTTATTATGTTTAGTGCCACAATAATATGTAATAAAATTATATAACTATACATACTGTTAAAAAGTAACATCCTTGATTAAGCCATATTTCCAAAAATAATGTACGATATACTTTTTTAATATATAATAATATACTTGTTATTATGCTCATATTTTAAAAATTAATTTTTTGCAAGAACTTCAAACCAAACAGCATTTGGTCAACTTTCAAGGTCGAAGAACTCTTCACGGAATCAAGGTTAGCTCTTTCTTTTTCAATAGAAGCAAAAACAGAAGAAAGACATTCCACGCCACTGATCTGATTTCATGTTTGCTTACTTTGAAGATAGTCTAGACATTTTTTATTTAAGAAGATAGTCTAGAGATTCCTTAAATTAAATCGGTTGTACAATCGAGTTTCAGTAGCATTTTACTCGAGTTCGACCGGAAAAAATTCAACTACTTGATCTCAACTCGACTCAAATTGTTGTTTTTAAGCTCGACTCGATAAAATATCGAGTTAATCTTGTTCAAAAATTTGGATTTCAAACTTTTTTAAATGATTTTTTTTAAAATTTTAAATAAATATATATATATATATATAAAGTAGTCCCTCCTGCATAAACCTACGCTACCAAACAACGCTTATGTTATTATCGGGTGACACGAAATATCAACGGTCAAAAGTGTGAATCAAACTCCAAAAAGCGTGCAAGGCAAATATACGCACTTCAAGACACGCGCCACCTGCCAATATTCACATTCATTCTAGATTCTTGCCAAATCAAATGGCTTTCGTCTTGCCATCTCATCATTTCCCCATTTTTATATTTCTTACGCTGATTTTTCTCTCTGCATAAATTTTGGGAAAAACATATTTTCTTTACTTCAGATTGTTTTCATTCCCTGTTTCTGGAAATAAAAATCCAGCATTTTTTGAGTTCTTGCGTGCATGCTGTGTTGATGGCTCAATTATTATCACCAGTGTGCACAGATATACTGAAATTCCAAAACCCAGTTCAGATTTTTTGTTCGACAAACAGATACCCTTTGTTGGGTAAGCAGAGCGTGAAGTGGAACAGACATGGAGGGACGAGAAGAAGTAGTGGGAGAACGAGGGTTACATATCAAGAATCTGCGTCTTTTGAAGATATTGCAGATGATTATTATGCTCTACTCGGGCTGGTAATTGAATAAACTGATGTAATTTGAAAATCTGATATGTTGTGAAATAGATAAAAACAGGAAGCTTTGTGTTGTTCCGTTGCTGTAGCTTTAGTCACGAGTGCCTGAGTCACTATTGTGTCAGGAATTAGTCTTTTATCGCAGAAGTTTTCCTAAGTTCTTGGAGAAAACCATTGGACGAGTTTCATTTGTTCTCTAGGTAATGGTATAAAACATGTTACAAAGGTGATGAATTTATTGGAAGTTAAGAAATTCGCCTGACTTGATTCGGAGTTTTTTGGACTGGTGAATGATGAATTATTTTCGAAACTACATTTTAGGGGGAGAAAAGGAAAAAAAACCATCATGGAAATAATTTTGTACTTGTATCATAATTGAAGAATGGTGATTGCATCTGTATCAATGTTTGAAAACAAATACAAAATTCGGAAGTTCGAGTTTATGCGCAGCTATATGTTTTTGTTTCACTAAATTTTTGTTTTTACTCGAGCTTACTTGGTGTTCTTTATTTAAAACTGTGTATGCTCTATATTTTCGTATATTTAATATCATGCTTGATACTCTATTTCTTTGGAGGCCTATTTTACCAGCTTCCAGATGCGACCCAAGAGCAGATTAAAAAAGCATATTATAATTGCATGAAAACTTGCCATCCAGACTTGAGTGGTGATGATCCCGAAACCACAAATTTCTGTGTGTTTATAAATGAGGTTTATGAGGTGAATTCTTTTCCTGTGGACTCCTTCAAAACTTTGAGCTAGTTCTTGGACCTCATTCATGCTTTGAATTGCTTGTTCAGGTTTTGAGCGATCCTGTGCAGCGAATGGTTTATGATGAAATTCATGGATATTCTTTGACAGCAATTAATCCTTTTTTCGATGATTCGAGCACGAAAGATTATGTCTTTGTTGATGAGTTTAGCTGCATAGGTATGTTTAGAGTCTGCAACTTTAGCTGTTACCAATTTATTTCACTGATGTTGATTAAGGTTTCTATAATTGATTCATATAGTCAAATAGGAAAACAAAATTGGAGGGAGGCGAATAAACCGATTGTTCATAATCATACATTCGTTTTAAACCATTTCTTAGGTTGCAAGAAATGTGCCCATATGTGCTCGAGTGTATTTGCCATTGAAGAAGAGTTTGGAAGGGCCAGAGTTTACAATCAGTGCGGGACAGGTGAATCTGTTCAACAGGCAGTCGAGAGCTGGTAGGTTCAAGGTCTATCATAATAATTCTTCCCATTTGTTTGGGATGTTTCCCGTCTACTTCAGTAGAGTGTATCTAGAAAGAGTGGAGGTTTTAAGATAACTGGTACTTCTATCTTCATTTCAGCCCAGTTGATTGTATCCACTGGACATCGGCTGCTCAGCTATCATTGCTCGAAGATGAAATGAGAAGAGTTGAAAGAGTAAATGTAAGAATTAAGAAATCACCACCTCCCAAGAAATTTTGAACTTGGACCTGCAACTTTTTTGATATAGTTATCTTCTTTCTTGGATGGTATTTAGTTTCGACAAACGTGATGAACATCAATTTACATAAACTGCTAATTTTATAAATTTGAAACTGTGTATCAGGTCGCCTTGATGCTCTCCGGAATGGGCTCAGCGTCTGTTGATGTATTTCGCATGGTAAGACCATTTGTAATAATCGCTTTGAGACGAGTGGCAATGTCAAACAAGTCATTTGAATGCAGTCGAGTTCCTTAGTAGTTGAATTTGCCTTATCAAAATAACCGTTGACATTTTTTCCTGTGAAAATAGTATCTTACATTGATATTAATCCTAGTTACTCTGTAATTAATGGTGCAGGCATGCTCTAGATGGGAAAAGAGACAGATCAAAATCTTGGTGAGAATACTATATATGAAGAAAATAATGTTTTGCTTCCTATTTCTTTTCTGGCTATTCAAGGATCTGTGAACAAATGAATCACATGTATCAAGAGTGGTTTATTGAGCAAACCAGCAAACGTGTCATTTTTTCCCTGCAGGGAGATGCTAAAACAAAGATGATGAAGCAGAAAGATTCTGATAAAACTCGATCATTTTGGGACAACCTTTGGGGAAACCCCAAAAGGAAGTATAATAACCAAGGTAAGGCTATCGATATAAATGCTACCCTATCGTTTGCGTGGATTAAACATGCCATGCATTTCCTATAAAATATCAAAATCTCTACCATTTCTTGAGCAACTGGAAGCCAAACTCG